>NW_017306291.1:295030-311113 GCF_000935625.1 Nanorana parkeri | reverse complement strand
TACATATATATGTAATGTGAAATTCTTAAAACAATGCACCGCGCTGAACCTCTCTTAACAATATATCAAACAAAAAGTGTGTCTAAATACTGAAAACAATTAAATAAATATATCCCTATGAGAAAGGTCATATACTTTGTAAACTTAATAAAATCAGCCTCCAATAAATAATTTGAATCCAAGGTGATAAAGTTCACAGTGCAAATCTCTTATGAGACTTGGTAAGTGTCCAATAAATCAACCAGTGCATAAGTGTTCATACACATCGATATCAAACAGTGCTCAAATGCAGATTAATGTTCATATAAATCTGTATGATATACTGCGATTTGGGAACTAATGCCTTTAAGAAAATCACGAAGTATCTTCCTTCAATGATCGATCTCCTCCGATATATAATGAGAAAATAAAAACACTCACCAGAAGTTTCTGACCATGCATTCAAATGGTCATACTGCGTATTTGTGAGCGTGCTCTCCTTCAATACCGATCCTCCAGCTGTCACTTTAGATGTCGGTAATCATCTCTCCCCTCAAACACCAAACGAAATCCAAGGAGCTCCCCCACTCGATTAAACGATCCACCCCACAAAGGGAAGAGGAATACAATAGTGTAGTATATCGAGATAAAATATTTATTAAAATGTAGTAACTTACAAGTAAGTATAAAATCATCAGCAGGCTGATGGAGCGTCCACCACAAAACGAGCCTCAGACGAAAGGAACACAGCGTTGAGCACTGTTTGATATCGATGTGTATGAACACTTATGCACTGGTTGATTTATTGGACACTTAACAAGTCTCATAAGAGATTTACACTGTGAACTTTATCACCTTTATTATTATTTTAGATTATTTATTGGAGGTTGATTTTATTAAGTTTACAAAGTATATGACCTTTCTCATAGGGGTGTATTTAATTAATTGTTTTCAGTATTTAGACACACTTTTTGTTTGAAGAATTGGGCTTACATTGAATTTAAAAATAAGCAATCACAACCACACCAATGCAAGCTGAGATTGTGATGAAAAGGTTTCCTTAGTGAAATCCACATTTTAAATTGATCAGCCGATTTATATCACTAGTTATATGAAAATCTTTGACTTGGCTGCAACCCCATCACTTTCCACATCCAGATGTCCCTATTAGTCCTTTAATGTGGTGGTTCAGTTTTAAAAAGCGGGTACTTGGGCGATAGGAGGTTTAGGTTTTGCAGGAAAACTTTAGATTTGCATATAACACAAGCACTCGTATCTCTGGATTTACTTACTTATACTTATTACTCTGACGTGTGATTTTCCATGAGCAACAACCAGAAAATTAATGTACCAAGATAAACACAACACGCTTTATGAAATTTAGCTGCACTTCGGTATTATCTGTATGGTTGTTAAGAGAATTCAGGTTGCATATTTACTGCTGAAATTTTTTGCTTCCATTGAGTTCCCCTTTAATAAGCCAATGCAAAGACTAGAAGTCAAAAGACAGTAACAAAGTGCAGTGACCTACTATGTTTAATGGAACATTCTAGTACATCCAGGATCGGATTTACCCTGCCTGCCGCCCCAAGGCCACTTCCCGCAATGCGCCCGCCCCACGCGCACGTGCGATACACCCGCCAACCCCCCCTGTAAAGAATGCAAACCAGATAGCGGGGGTTTCAGGGTTGGTTGACAGGTTCTCTTTATTGAACCTGTCACCTCCAATACAGGAGCTCCAGCACAGTACTGTGCTGGAACTCCTGTGACAGGTGAGAGGGGAAGAGCACAGCTCTCCCCTCTAGCTGTATAAACGGAGTGGCAGGGGTACTTTTAACCCTGCCTCTCTGCTCACCGCTCTCCATCCTGAGGACGTCGGCGGCAAGAGAGGAGAGGACCGAGCTGGGAGGACGCAGCATGGAGAGAGGTAGGTGCAGGGGAGGGAGGGAGGACAGACAGGCTGCAAAATTACAGCCTGGCGCTCGGAACTCCATGTTCCAGGCGTCAGGTGACTTCAAACGTGTGCCGCCACACTTCTCCGTGCCGCCCCGAGGCCAGGTCTCGGTGGCCTTGCTGGGAATCCGGCCCTGAGTACATCGTTTACCTGCTTGGGGCTTCTTTTTGTGTCTAATTATAGCGGTAAGCAGCCAATTAAAATGTAATTACTGCCAGGAACCCGATAATCTGAGATTGTCATCTCCGGAGCCTTGTGAAAAATTAGGACCAACTCCATCCTTTATATGCCAACCCTGAAGCTGGCAATACACCTTGCAATCTGAATGTGCAATCTTAATTCAATGTCCTTTAAGGTGCCCATACACCTGGCGATTATCGTACGATAATCGCGGGAAATCCCACGATCGTATGATATTTGGCAGGTGTATGGAAGGCGTGCGACCGTTTCTACTGTACGGTCGCACGTCTTTTGTCTTACGAGCATGTTTGAAAACCAGCCGAAAATCGTACGATTTTCGTTGGGTTTGTGGCCTGCTCGTAAGACAAATGCCGCATGGGCCAGTGTGCGCGCACACTGCCCATTCAGCATTGCAGTCATCGGAAGCCCTCCCCTCAGCGGGCGGTCTAGCGATGATCGCAAGTACAATCTGCCTGTCCAAGATGTGCAGATGGTATGTTTTTTAATTACCTTACAACCATCGCAAAACAAAAGTCTTGCGACGGTTGTAAGGTGTATAACCAGCTTTAGACCTCCCAGATCTATGTAGAAGCCCTTCTTCAACAATCCACTACATTGTATCCGGTCAGGAAGACTATCAAACTATGCAATTGTTGGTAGATTTAAAATAGATTGTTTAATCAAATTGCAGGTGTATGGGCAGCCATAGAGTTGTTACCATTCTATAGATTGTTGATTAAGGAGATTTAGGATTTTTTTTTGTCTACAGTGGCTCTTCCTAACATGTCACATTATACAGCAATTGTATAATTGGTGCTGCAGATTTGTAGCTTTTTGTCACCTACAATGTTCTCCTGTGCACTTTGGAACTCCCCTCTGATGACCCTCGCCCTGAAATAGCAGTGACCGAAACCCTGTATTTGTCCAGGAAAACAATAACAAAGCACCGGTTCTCCTCCATGCCTCCCACATGGTGTCTTTGAATAGAAAATGGGGACATTATTCTATACGTAGAAAAGCTTACCCTATTACCCGCAGAGATAGCTCTCAAAACTTTGGAAAGATCAGATATGGATGGTTACATGACCCTCTTGCACCACCAGCCTTATGCTGCCCATATACACATAGTTTTTTTTTTTTTTTTCGCTTCAGCCCTGAAGGTCTTAACATGAAAAAAAACCTCTTTCCTGCTGCGCTATTCTGATGTTCTGACAGCCAATGCCCATGCATATAAGAAAATGCAAGGCGTCACTGCAGCTGATTGTCTGCAGTCACTATTTGGCCGACACATTCTTTCTTCGGATTTCAACCGAGTCCTGAAGACTCTGACCAAATTCAAGCAGTGTAAGGCCAGCTTTAGTAATGAACAGACACTTCGAAGGTTATAGCCCCCAGAATAGATACCTAATCTGACCTTCCTCACCTTTCCTTCATGGCACCCCTGCCACCCACAATTGCTAAAATCACAAACACTCAGACCAGAGTTTATTTGGATGTACAAATATGATCTTCTATTGCTTGTTTATTCATTTCTATACATTATTGTTTCACAAAGGTTTTATTTGGTTTTGTCGTAATTTGCATGAAAAGTACAAAGTGAACAAAGTTAGGGCTTGCAAGCCCTGCAACAAGGAACACAATAGAAAAAATACATTCACAGCATTGTGCAGAGCCCTGCAGTATACAGAGAATGATTAACAGGAGCAGCATTCTATGCATTATTGTAACACTCTTCACGTGTATAAACATTGTATGCCTACAAGATGTATGCTGTAAATTGAAAATCCATGCAAGCACTACTGTAATTAATAGACCTAGGACCACAATTCTAATCCTCGGAATACTGTAAGCCACAGTGCTTTAATTTGTTCTGTATCTGATGTTCTTTTTTATTTCTGTGACTACTAAAATTTGAGAAATGTAAGAATGTTGTTCTTGATGAAAAAAAAACAGCTTTTGAGCACCAGGCAAGTGAATTTTCCTAGGTTGAGATAATGTCATCAGTCTGTTGCAGGCAAGATGAAGCATTTCCTCAGTCTCCACTCCCCCAGTGATCAGACTGCAACATTGTACCTTTGTAGGAAGTCTCAAGGTGAGAGGCTGCAGCAAAACATTTGTGAACCAGGCACCAGCATTTAAATGACTGTGCCATCTCTGAGCCAACATCTCATTGCTGGAATTAGGTGCTGACCCTGAATAGTGCCTAGGCATAAAAGCAGATGAACGCATTATGATCTCTGAGAGGTAATAAATACTTAGACATTACTTAGCAAAGATGCAGTAAGCTCTATCTGACGCTAGTTCCACTTTCCCTATACTGGAGCAATACGCTAAAGAATAACACCCAATAACGGTGTAGGTTAGTGTAGGTTTGTGCACATTACTCTTTGCCTCATTAACCAGGTTTGCTTCATGCAGTAATTACTGGACAATGACATCTGCTGGTCTACAGGGACTTAGAGGCGCACTGTGAAAAGCGGCAGGAAGGTAACTTTCATGGGCTTGCTATTTTTGGTAACCCGACTCAAGTTTAAAGAAGGGATTGTGACGGCTAAAGAAAACATCCAGGTTGCAGAGTGCCAGGGCACTGAACAGAACCACATATTAGGTTGCTCTTGGCAGGCTTTTAGAATGAGCTCTTGTCAAGCCATGCAAAGCTGGGAAGGTGGGATTAGTACTAGGATGTCTTTTATGAAAGGCCACAGGTCACCACACATGGCTTATGAAAGTCATCTTTGTAGGAAGCAGGAGACAGCTGTTGGGTTGAAGCTGTTCCTTGTCTTCATCATCCTGGAGATTCTCTGTGTCCTGTAGTAGAGAAGCCCAGGGTGCTGTCCCTGGCAGAGCAAACCAAAAGCTGCTGATAGATAAATTCTTCACTGTAAGCCAGGGCAGAGTTCTCTACCGACTGGAGGATGGAGGTAGAAGTTATTAGTCCTGTTCTGAAGAAGGTAAATGAAAAGCACACTTCTGTCAGCGGTGAACATTGAGCATTTAACGTTTTCGCTGCCAGAGCCTTTTGTCCGCGTGCCTGACTGAATTTCCACTCGCCCTCTCTTTATTTCCACTTGCCAAATGCGAGTGGGCGAGTGGAAATTTTGAGCCCTGTTCTAAATAATAAAATGTCACATTACAGAAGTTACATCCTCCCTGACACCTGGCCCATCCATCTTAAATAGAGATGCTGTGAATGGGTTAAGCGTGTATACTGCACAGTGCAAGTACCCTACAGTGTACACCGAAAATTAAAAGAGAAGTATTGGGAGAGTAAAATGTACCCTTCTTAATACACTGCAGGTGTCACATGCCGGCTCTATAGATTGGGAGCTGAGTAATCCCAAACTGCTGATCACTCAGTTCACGGTTTTCTCCCTGCATAGAGCAGTGACTATAAGGTACCACTCCCTGCAGGGATTCCCCCCTCTCCTCTCTCTGTTCCTCCAGTGCTCATTGGATGGACAGACAGGAGAGGGGGCAGGCACAGCTGGCTCTGGCTCTAGAGAGGACGAGCCAACTGTCAATCAGGTTGGCTCAATATTGTTGGGGTCTTTCCTGGCTGCAGCGGGGCTCTGCGTTGTCAGCAAATATGAAGTAGCTTTCTATTTTCCGACTTTGGGTCACAGGAGGAGATTAGTAAATGTCCTTCTGTGACCAAACAGAGAACTAAAGCCATAGAAAGGGTTTGGATCTAGTTCCTCACTGGAGGAAGAATGTTTTGGCATAAGACACCCACCTCCGAGCATTTTTTTTATTTTTCTGACTTTAATTTAAGATGTTTAAAGAAATGATTGCTTGTATGGGACTTGTGTATAGAAACCATTCACGGCTCACCTAACCTGTCCGTACCTAATGCCATACATATAACTGCGGCGACTACAAATAGAATCTGGAAACGTGTTTGAATTCCATTTGTATGATGTTGCAGATGCACATTACATTGTTGTATGTTATCTATTTTATATAAAAATAAACTCATTCACTATAATCTCATAACTAGCAAGTCACTGAAATTTAAAAATGAATCTTTTATATTTCATTGTAATCTAATAAAATAATCTCTGATGATCCTGACACAAAGGCACTTCCTGTTATAAGGTGACAACGCCCTCTCTTGATTGTGTTACTGCATTGTCACCCTGTCACTTTGACCTCTGATGGTATCGTTCTCACGCACATTACACAGACATGGTCCAATGTTGTCACCATCGGGAAACCAGCTCTTAAAATGGCCATACACCTCTAGATTATCTGCAGATTTTCTAGGGTCAGATGGAAAAAGTGCAACAGATTCCTCCATCTACGCTAAACTGTGTGGATGGAGGAATCTCCCACTGGGCCAAGCTCCAATATCTTGCTAGTGGCCCCCGCTGGCTCCAGTGGCGGAACTACTAGGGTCGCAGAGGTCGCATATGCGACCGGGCCCTGGCGTTCCGCCACTTGGGGGGGCCCAGGAAGCAAGAAGGGGCCCTGGCAGTAGCATAATAAATGGGGGGGCCGATGGTGCAGCTGCCTCGGCCGCCAGGCAGTGACCAGCGGGCGGGCCGGGCAGAGAAAACAACTAGCCAGAAATGCAGGCAAATACTGGGGCAGCACAGGGGTCTCAGCCGCGAGGACCCAGCAGCAGCCACCTGACACAGAGACCCGCCTCCATGTTTCCGGCCGCTGTCCCCCCACGCTGGTATGTTATTTTACAGCCTCCTGCTCAAGCTATAGAATATGGAATAGAACATGGCTGAAATTGACTATATTCTATTCCAAGTTCTATAATGTCATTGTATTACTAGGAAACTACAAGTCGGCAGTTCAGCTGGGACTTGTAGTTCCCTGTATGATAGAAAGCTGTTTTAATGAATGTCCTAATGAAAGTACTAGTAACACAATGTCATTATAGAAACATAGAATAGAATATAGTTGAATTCAAAAGTTACTGTACTATAATGGCATTGTATTACTAGTATATTCATGAAGACATTCATTAAAACAGCCTTCTATCATACAGGGAACTACAAGCTCCAGCATGCAAGCCCCCTGCAGTAGTTCCCTGCGTGATTTGTGAGAGTTGTACAGGGACAGTGAGTGCATGCTGGGACTTGTAGTGCCCTGGGTGATGTGGAGGGATGTACAGGGGCAATGAAGGCATGCTGGGACTTGTAGTTCCCTGGGTGATGTGGAGGGATGTACAGGGGCAATGAAGGCATGCTGGTTTATAGTTGAACTGCAAGTCCCAGCATGCCTTCATTGTTATACCCCAGGGTCGCAGGCACTGGCGTCCCACTACTTGGGGGGGAGGAAAAGAGGGCCCAGCCCAGTAACCGCCGAAGCACCAACATTGCCTCCTGGGACTACAGCTCCCAGCAGGGGGGGGGGGGCCCTTCATGGTTTCTTGCACCCGGGCCCTGTGGTTTCTAGTTACACCTCTGGCTGGCTCTCAAAATACCTGATTGAATACTTCAATTCAATCTGATTGAATGCAGGCAATGTTCAGGTATTTTGACAGCCAGCGGAGCTAACTAGCAAGATACTGAAGCTTGGCCCAGTGGGAGATTCCTCCATCCACACAGTTTAGTGTAGATGGAGGAATCTGTTGCACTTTTTCTATCTGACCCTAGAAAATCTGCAGATAATCTATAGGTGTATGGCCAGCTTAAGAAATACCATGAAGCCATCGCTGGAGATAGGAAGTGGATGTAAATAGGCTGCAGGTAATCAGCACCAACGTGCTGTAAAAAGAAATGACAACTCTTTTATTTTTAAAATGTGGCAATTGGGTATGATACATAGTGCTTCCAAAAATGAAATTTCATTCAGGTATTTGTACTTTAGATGCAGATTTATTTGCATTGAAACATTTCTTGTAAAGCTGGGTGTAGAGGATTATCTCCCAGCTAAAATGGGCAAGGCTGCCACCTGTGCATTCTGAGCTATGACGCCAAGTAATTTATCACAGGAGCAGACAGCTGAGAGCCTTTCACATGTCAGGTGTGGTCTGATCAGCCTGGATCGTCTGCAGTTCAAGAGGAGGAAGGATCAGAACCTGAAATAATATAGACATGGCAGCTTCATTAATAAGGCCATTGGTCGGAGTGATTGTGCCAGGCAGTGAGCAGCAGTCTATAGAATCAATTCACAAATAACCTTTCACTGGCCAGACTTTACTTGTTATTGGTTAGTGCACTTCACATGTTATTGGTCTTCGCACTCTTGTATTGATTAATAGAACAAAAACCACCCAAAGGCGCTCAGCAGCTGAGGAGGATTTTATTGTATTTTAAACACTGCAGCACTTAATATAAATATAACAATCAATTAATCACCCGTGCCTATCCCAACTGAAACAAGTAACATAAATAAATATAATACACATATAAACAAACGCTAACAATAAAAGGGATCCGAAGAAAGACCCCTGATACTACCCTTTGTATAGCTCTCTCTCCCAGGGGCCAGTCCACACACAGATCTCCTGCTGTTTGGTGTGAGGATCGATTGGGGGAGGACATAATTGGGCTTTAAACTGGAACTTCACTCACCTTCCACATTGGTGTCTCCTCCCCAGCATCTTCTCGGTCTTCCCTATTGGAGATTGGTTGCTGGGCAAGGCTGTTACTTATTGGGTGGTTGTGTTGCTCTGCCGCTGACACATGGACCTCTGTGCAGTTTATTCTCTTGGTTTCAATTGAATTATCCTGACATTTAGATACATTTAGAATTCAACTGACATTTAGATACATTTTAAAGCCCTAAAGAAGGGGGATTGCTGAGCCCCCGAAACATGTTGGCTGCCTTTCATTTTTTCCTGTTGTCATTTGCAGAATTTCTAAAACACCTTCTTGGCTTTTTTGGCCTCTTCTTTGGTTGAAATACATATTGACTTCTCAATTTGGCTGACCTCTGTTCTTTGAGATGGTTCCCTGTTTTATAGAGAGCTGCAAAGCTGTTTGCTTTTATTTTTAAGTGCTTCCTTCGCTATCCATCAGGGATCCTTAATTAGCACCACCTCACATTAAGATTCGTTTGAGGGAGTCAGACTAGGAGGGAGGTTCTGATCAAAGAAGACACGCCACTGTTACAGGAATAAATGGGTCATCTCACCAACAGGGACAGTTAACAAAAACCTGATAGTGTTTTTCAACCTTCTGCACCATATTAAAAAGAGAAAAAGTGATAGTTTAGTATTCTGATTGCAGAGATTTCCCTTTACTTCCTGTTCCAGTGACTCAACAAGAAATAAAGTTAAAAGAGAACTATGAGGCAAGTGTTTTTCCCCATAGTTCTCTTAAGGGTCACGGGAGAACATATACTAGCGTCCTCCCGTTACCCTAAGCTCAGTATATCACGATCTACAGCTCGCTGTATACTGAGAGCGCCACAGCCGGGATGTCGAGATCCACTCAGCTGCGTGAGTGACAGCTGGCTCTGCCTATCTAGAGGCAGAGCAAGCTGTGCCCGCCCCCTCCCCTGTCCGTTCCTCCACTCAGCGCTGGAGGATCCGAGCTGGGAGGGGGGAATCCCTGCGAGGAGCAGTGTCTGGCAGTCACGGCTCTCTGCAGTGAGATGATCGGGAAGTGAGCGAGCGACGGTATGCATTCGTTCACTTCTCGATCTATTGAGCCGACGTGTGACAGTTTCATTGTCACAGGTCGGCTCGAACTATATGAGGATAAGTGATTTCCACTCACCTCATAGTTCTCCTTTTATTTCTGTAAACCAGGGAACGAGGAGAAGCAAAAACTTGACTGAGTTTCTAACCCTTCCTTACTCTATACAAAACATCTGTAACGAAAACATTTAGTGACAGGTCCACTTTAAATGCAATAAAAAGGCTCTTCTACTACACATATTTCAGATTTAACATCAATTATGTAGTGTGAAGGCCAACCTAAACAACCAATCAAATCACCCAAATAGGCAATCCCTTGTACTACACAGCACATTCTCTACATAGTTGTAAGGACGCAGGTTGTAAAATGTGCGTGTCTAGCTTTACTGTATGGAGTTCATCTTAGAATGGATGATATAAATCTTGACAGCAGATAAGAAGACAAAAGACAGGTGGCAACGTTTTTGACTTGAGCAAACCAGGAGGTTAGATTTTTTTTGAGTAGTATTGACTGACCAAAGGCCACCTAGAGAGGCCCGTATTCCTCGAAGCCATTGACTTAGTACTTCCTGACGCACTTCTCCATATTAAATAAGGTTAATGGATGGAAATGAGAAGCACCAGTAGATGAGACCCTTTCATTTACTTAGCTGGATCGAAGTGCTCGAGGACGCAGCCTTTGCCCAGTAATTACTCTCAAGGTCTCTTATAATGGTAATCAAGACAGATGTGACTGAGAACTGACTGCGATGATATATGGATTTGCCAGATTTACAGCGACTGCTCATATACGTTCCCTGAGAGAACATGCTTCCTTATAAAATAGCAGACTGTATTTATTATACTGTGCATGTGTTGCCTTCCATATAGTTCATCTGCATCTGCTGATTTTTGTAATGTATTTTTGCACAAGTGTTTTGTAAATATATATATTTTATTAAAGATATGTACATTTCATTATTCAGGTTATCTTGGCATTGCATGCTTTTGGACAGGGCCTGTATGCTATTAGTGTACCTGGGAAATTTTGTAATCCTATTTATCTGATCTTTTGTGGGGATCATTGGGGCTCCTTTATGGAGATTAAAAATTTGTAGGCCAGGCCAAGATATTAGCCTTTCATGGGTATGGTTTGATAATGACGGGCCTAGAGGTGGTTAGAGTAAGGTAATATGGTCCCCAAAGCTGATATCTCACACAAAGAGCATTGTACTACACTTTGGTAACGCATGAGTAAATGTTGAAATACACAGGTCACATACTAGCAATCATGGCAATATGTGGCCAATAAATATAGCCAAAACACTGGCAATCCTGGCAATTATGAAAATATATTGGCAACCATTCTGCAATTGTGACAATATATGAGCAACAAATGGGCCATTGCAACAATACATGACATGACAATACATTGGAGAGCAAGTGAGCAATTATGACAACCCATAGGCAATCGTGACAATACATGGGCAATCCTGACAATACATGGGGAAAAAAAGGCAGCAACTCTGACAATACACAGGCAATCTTGACAATACATGGCAACCAATGAGCAATTGTGACAATCCTTGCGTAATGCTGACAATACCTAAGCAATGAATGGGCAGCAACTGTGTCAATTTTTCACAATACACGGGCAACAATTGAACAATTGTAGCAATGCACAGGCAGTTTTGAGAATGCATGGGCAACAAATAAGGAAACATGCCCCCATAAGACAACAAAAATGAGGATGAGGTAGGTGCAGAGGCACCTGATTTCGGATTAGGTGGGTGCAGAAGCTCCTGGCATAGGATGAGATAGGTACAGTGGCACCTGGCCTAGTATGAGCTAAGTGCAGAGGCTCCTGGCGTAGGATGAAGTAGGTGCAGTGGCACCTGGCGTAGTATGAGATAAGTGCAGATGCTCCTTGCAAAGGATGAGGTAGGTGCAGAGGCTCCTGGCGTTGGATCAGGTAGGTGCAGAAGCTCCTGGCATTGGATGAGATAGATGCAGAAGCTCCTGGTGTTGGATGAGGTCAGTGCAGAGGCTTCTGGTGTAACATGAGGTGGGTGCAGAAGTTCCTGGTGTCGGATGAGGTGGGTGCAGAAGCTCCTGGCATAGGATGAGGTCAGTGCAGAGGCTCCTTGCATAGGATGAGGTAGATGCAGAAGCTCCTGGAATAGGATGAGGTTGGTGCAGAGGCACCTGGCGTAATATGAGATAAGTGCAGAGGCTCCTTGCATAGGATGAGGTAGGTACAGAGGCTCCTGGCGTTGGATCAGGTAGGTGCAGAAGCTCCTGGCATTGGATGAGGTAGATGCAGAGGCTCCTGGTGTTGGATGAGGTCTGTGCAGAGTCTTCTGGTGTAGGATGAGGTAGGTGCAGAGGCTCCTGGCTTTGGATAAGGTCAGCGTAGAGGCTCCTTGAATAGGATGAGGTAGATGCAGAAGCTTCTGGCGTAGGATAAGTTAGGTGCAGAGGTTCTTTGTATCAGATGAGGTAGGTGCAGAGGTTCTTTGTATCTGATGAGGTAGGTGCAGAGGTTCTTTGTATCTGATGAGGTAGGTGCAGAGGTTCTTTGTATCTGATGAGGTAGGTGCAAAGGCTCTCAGTGTTGGATGCAGTAGGTTTGCAGAAGGAAAGGAGTTTATCATTGTTAGGCCTGTTCTCATAATATTCTCTTTACCACTGGCCATGCCTAAATGGGTCCAAATACCAAGGGTCTCCAATGATGCCGGGGAGGGAGAAGGGAGGTGCGCATGGAATAGGGGTCCATTTTACTGATGGATTAGGAGGGTGTATTTAGTAAAATCATCCAGGTCTCACTATGTGATCACAATGGTACAACAAAACAGTTAATGCAGTAATTATTAAAGAACAGTTCCGTGCACTAAGGGCTCGTCCACACCATAACATGTACATGTTAATTTATAGGATCCATGCGTTGAAGCATGTTATGTTAAGCAGCTCTTTTATATGAATGAGCTCTTAAGGTATAGGTTCTACACCATGTTTTACAACGCATGGCACCACAACACGTAGAGCATACACAATTAATAATACATTGCAATGTACCACAATGCATATATACAGTGCATTATCATATGCTGCTGTACTGCACATTATCAGACGTGTTGTGGTATATATGAGCCCTAAGTTGGACTTGCCAATTAATGCTATCCACCATACACTACAGCTGAATCAAAAGGTTCCCTCAGTTTTATTTATGAGTTTTCTGCTGCAAGAATCCAGAGCACACCCCACAGGGTCATAAGATGATACATCCTGTTGCCTGCACTGTATAACTTCCTTTTTCCTGTATTGATGCAGCATGGAATCCAGTGTTAGGGAAAGCAAAGAAACATGGACACAGATTTGTTAAGTTTAGCAGATGACACTGTTCCCCTTACACTTTTGTTTTGCTTTTTGAGTAATGCGATAAGCACTATGTATTGATATAAAATACTGCGTAGCTTCTTTTAGTTATAATGAAAGGGGCATTTTAGGTTAAGCATATTTGTAATAAAAATGGCAGACTCAGATGCCTTCCTTCAAATGTGCTGCTTTGCAGTTTATAAATAAGCATGTAGTCCATGTATAAGGTATCAATCCGGTGTCAACCCAGAGTGGAGCAGCATTGATTGTGTGTGCATTTTGCTCAGCCATAATGGAAAGCAGCCAATACGGACCTCAGTATGACAGTGACAGGAAGGGGAGACGTGATTGTCACCTAACAGCATGATTGTCACGTCTGCTCTTTCCACATGCTTTGAAGTCATTTTCCAAACATTGGCGTTAATCATTCATCTTGAGGGGATATAGTGAGGAATTTATCAAATCCTGCAGCTCTGGCACTCAAAATTAAAAAGTGGAAACTCCAGGCAAAGTAGAAAATGAAAAAAAATCACCCTTTAGTCCAGCTTTATTTAATAAAAATGCAAAAAATGACGTTTAAACCCTGAGCCCTATTTTTATATTATTTTCGCACAATTCCGTGTGCATTAAATCAGATTGAGAGTGTAATGTTTAGCATTGTGAACAAGCACTGGTGTACTGCATGGTGTTGTCATTCTCACATGCTTTCGGGCCCTGGGAGGTTGACAGGCAGCTGTTTAACCATTTCATGACCAGAGCTTGCTGACACCTAGGTGCCCAGTGCAAATGTATTTGTGGGCAAAATTCAAAAAGACATGTTTAGTTCATCTCTGCTAGAAGCTTTCATATATTTTGTCTCTTTAGAAACACTGCAAGTATAAAACTACCTATTGATCCTGCCAGAAATCAATTAAGCTACTAACTTCCTATAGTGAGCTGACAATGCTGCACTAAAAATCCAAAGCGACTTTGTCAACACTTCCTAAATTCATACTTGTTGGACTACAGAGCACTTCCCATGTCAGGGGTTAACTGCTTGTTTTTCTCTAGGGGCTGGCATTCAGAAGATATGCTCACCTGATCCTTGGTCCGGCGGCAGTCAGCACTCACCCCCCCCCATCCATTCTGGCTGTGGTATGTTTCTTAGCATCCTCACATCTAATGCAGATGAATGGACTTGCATTAGACCAGCAGTCCTTAGACCACCAAAACCCAGGGGAGAAGAGGCTGTGGGACCGGTCTTGCAGCTAGGAGGGATCAAGGATCAGGTGCGTATATCTTCTTTAATCCAGCCCCTAGAGCAAAAGCAAGTGGTTAGCCCTTGCAATGCAGGGGTAGCCCCGCTGCAAGGGTTAACTTTTTAGATTCCTCTTTAACTACAGTCCTGCAACAGTTAGGAAGCATGACCATTAACAAAGCTCAAAGGGCAACCACAGCTCTGGTGCCCTCGACTCACAAAACCACTGAATATAAACTGTGTATATATATATATATGTATGTTTTGATATTGACCAAATACTTATTTTCCACCATAATTTGCAAATAAATTGGTTCCAAATCAGCCGATGTGATTTGTCTGGATTTGTTTTCTCATTTTGTCTCTCATAGTTGAGGTCTACCTATGATGCCAATTACAGGCCTCTCTCATCTTTTTAAGTGGGAGAACTTGCACAATTGGTGGCTGACTAAATACTTTTTTGCCCCACTGTATATAAATCATTGGTACCAGCGAACAATCCAGAAAAACATGGCTCAGTGCTTCGGTGCGCCACACTGTAGTAGTAATGAAGCAAAAGTTCCGTAGGCACTGAGAGGTCTTCAACAAGAGATAAATGCTTAAAGTGTAGGTTGTATTATTCTTACAAAAAATGTAAGGATGACTGTGGCGTGCTATGATTTTTCTGAATGGGCTTTTACATCCAAATCCTGCAAAAATAAATAATAAAACAAAAATGAATAGTGACATGATAACATTAGTGATTATCTCTGCAGTATTGAAAACCACCTAAATGTAGGAGAAGAAAAAGACCCAAAGACATCATATTACTGGCCAGATGACTCCTGGATTTAGTTATGCAATAGGAGATGGGGGTGATGGTGGTAGGGAGTATAATACATTACCCATACCCTGTGACTTGCTTCAGCTCTCTACACTTTGAATATCGTCACTGCTCATTTCTTATTATATAAACTCAATAATGTCAGCCTCTATAGGTGGTCTTCAGTCTTCCATCAGGTCAGGAAATCATTTTGGCCTGTGGTGACAATTTCACTTCAGATGGGTTTAGCACTGAGCTCCTTTACCACACGCCATGAAAAGGTCTTCAAATGTGTGGCGTTAAAACCTCTTCTGCCGAGTTTTCAAGATGATCCCAAATCAAGCATTATTATTAATTAGGAATTAGGAATTAAGAAGGAACATGGATTAGAGAGGTGATGTACGAAGGCCGGGGACTTTCTGCACCAGTTCTGATGGAGAGAAGATCTCGTGACGCAAGGTTCCAGGCTTATGGAGTATCCCTCCTTGTTTGTAACCAGTGTATATTATTTATTTCCTATATTTATACATTGTTGGCATACTACAGAGATCTTTACAGAGTGTAGAACCATTTATATTAGCCTCAGTACCCAACATGCAACTTCACAACTGAAGGGAGAACTCCAGACAAACAACTGCAGTCATGGTGCAAATACATGTATGGGTAACATTTTACCCACCACAATATTTGTAATTCTCTTTGACCAGGCTTATGACTGACATACCTCCAATACACAGCCTAGCAAGGAGGGCGATGTCACGGCTTTTTATCTGTTTGCCTTTTGGACTATGAAAAAGCAACACCACGCTGCTGAGGTTCTAAGCTGCCCAGACACCCCCTCCTTGTGATCCTAGTGCCTGAAAACATGTTCATCTCAGTCCCTTTGGCCCTTATCAAACCTTTATGTCACAGTGATGTGACTAGTTTCTGGGGGGGTTTTCTTTTTTTAAGAATTCACAATAAATAAATGACAACCA
>NW_017306291.1:284404-295012 GCF_000935625.1 Nanorana parkeri | reverse complement strand
TGTCAAGCAGACTTTGCAGTCCTTAACACTTAATAGACATGTGCGATTTGTTTCGTTCCGGACTCATTTTCCGAAATTCAGACATTCGGACACATCCGAATTTCCGATTAGCCATTGCACCCGAATGTGTCCGAAACCGAATTTCCGTTTCTGAATTTCGGAACCCGTCCGAATTTAATTGAAAAACAAAACTGAATCGGACTTGTGACTTTTCTGACTAATCAGATGTGTTTTTTGGTTTAATACATCCGAATGGGTCTGAATACAAATTTTTGTTACGGCAACATGGGAGCCATATATATACATGTAATACTAAACCTGAGGCACCTAGACCCGAATGGCATTCGGAATCCGAATTTCCGAATTGCATTCGGGAGCTCCCGAATGCCATTCGGGTCTGTAAACCTCAGCTTTAATATATCTTCCCAGACCCGTATTGCTTTCTGGAGCTCTTGAATGGTATTTGGGAATTCGGATCCTGCATGCCATTCGGGTCTAGGAGCTTCAGCTTCAGTATTAATATCTGTATATGGTTTTTTGTGGTATTCGCAACGAATATTCGTAAACTCATCCGAAACTAACGAAAATTCAGATTTCGTCCGAATCTGAAACCAGAAACTAATTGAATTTCAGATCCGAATCCTGAAATAACGAAATATCCGAACCGAACCAAATTTTTCTGCAGCTTACATGTCAACAAATTAACTCTAATATGGTAGCTCTTATCCCCCATCCTATTTAGCAAGAAAAAATGACTTGCCTTACACCTCGACTTCCAGTCTGTTTGCATAGACAAGGGGGACTACACTCTACGTTATTGTGGAATCTAAGAAAGCTGAGCATTACAAATCTCTAAGTAACAATTATTTCCTTTCTTTTTTTTTGTTAATTGTTTTCCATACGCCTTGTAATTTAGAATGGGGGGTGGGATGCTACCTTACAGAGCTTAGCTGTTGCAGACAGCAAAGTTTCACTTTATCCATCATCACTGTATTGACAATTTCATAGATTCTTAACCCAATATAGTTGCAATTCTTATTTTATTTTGCACTTTATACAATATGACTAGTTATTGGAAACTTTATATGCCATATTAACTGACATGGAGGTGAGTTAAGATTTTTAAAAATGGGGATAATGGTACAAAAAAAACATAAAATGGATATAATTCAAAATATGAGAGCAGGAAAAAATAAGAAAAAACAGGAAAAATGGCAACAACATAATAAAATAAAAATGGTTATAGTTGTGTTAAACAGGGGTTATAAGATTTGGATAACAATCAAGATATGTTAATTTTTTTAAATTAGAGGCGAATAGTCATGAACATGACTGTTCGGTGCCAGAATGACTTTTGCAATCCTGCTGTTAGACACAGGGTTAAATTCATGTAAGTCACTCTTGGCTGTTCTAACCTTTGTGTATAAATGTGTTGGCCCGCTCCGTAGAGCTTCCACTTTAATCCGGCAGGAGATATATTGGCTCTTACATAATAGTGTGGGGATTCTGGAGGTGGCTGTCTTACAGATTGGGGCCTCTGGAGACCAATGGATGGCAGCCCAGTGTAAGCCTGAAGCCAGTGTTGTTGGCATGGCAACCACCATGGTGAGTCCCAGTAGAATGATTTGTTTATTAACATCTGAATTGATCAGCAAGATTCTGCCTGATGGTGGTGGGACCAGGAGGGGGGCTATCTGGAACATCAACCCTGTGTGGCTCTCCACGGCTTCTAAATGCTGGTTTACAAGCTGCACCAACCCTCATAATATATTATTATCACTACTATTATTAATGGTAATAATGGCCCTGACAGCACAGAAGTCGTCCTTCCTGGCTCATATGGGCTTCTGCAAGTATTGCTTGGTTACAAACCTCATTGCAACCATTAGTTGTGCAAACCTGGTACAGAAATAAGAAACATATTACAGGGCTGATATACTGGACCTGTCAAAGGTCATATTAACACCATTCCAGAATAAGAATGGTGGAGCACTGAACTGTAAGTTAATGGGGATTTGGAATTAATAAAGTGGTTAAAGTAGAATGCCAGCTACCTGGTGGAGCCTTGGAGTCTCTGGGATAGTCAGTTTGTATGGAGTGAAAGGATGAGAGCACCAAGTTATGAAAATCGGTCACGATACCGTGTTTTACTTGTCACAATAACTCTTTCCTTGTGCCAAATAAAAACCGTATCTGGACCCAAAATAACATCGACAGTAATAATTGTTCTGATTCTTTTTGACCTTCCTCATGTTATCTTTAATGGTTGCACAGAATAACTGGCTATTAACATTTTATTTAAAACACCAGATTATTGATCCAGGGAATATCCAGCTGCCTAAGTAGATCATGAAGCATTTCTTCCCCTGTTGGAGCAAATCAAACCATGCTTTATTGCTTTTTTTTGCCATCCACTTGATCAGCTGTTGGTAAGTGTGGGCATAGGGTTCTGTTTACAGAGGTTATTGTCGTTTTTCTCTATAGGTTGGATTTGATGGACTAACTATGTAATTACGTACAGTCCTGTTGGTTTTTTAAAACTTAGGGTATCCATGGGCAAGAGATGGGCTTATCCCAGTATGGCTATTTTTGGCTAGATGCAGCAACCATGGTCGTGATACATTCAGACGGGATCAGCTAGGCATTCTGTGGGGGATATCATCAATCAGATAGGTTAGAAAATCTTTCCCGTGTACGACTATTAATCCACAGATAATCAGGTGCTTTCTACTGCAGCTCCCTTATCACCTCTCCCCACAGCCAAGCTGGCAAATTTGTGTCCCTCTCTGCCCTTGGAATTGTCGGAGGGTATTTGGATCATATCTGTTTTCAGGAGCAGACTTGACATTTCTTCTCCTTGTACTGCGGCACAAGGGCCCTCTGGGGTTTGGGGCCAATTTACACTAGATGTGCTTAAGATGGGTCATGTAGACCTGGACACATTTCACTTCTATCTAGCTGGCCTCTTGTTGACCACCACCTTCCATACTTCCAGCTACCTTTTTCTCTATGGGCAACCTTACTCCACCAAAACCACAGTATCTATATTTTGTACTGATAGGGGCTAACAAACTTGAACCAGTGCCTACATTATCCTGTATGTGAGGATGGAACCATAGCACTTGTTGGGGGATTCAGGAATCAAATGCCAAAGATTCTGATGGAGTCTGTAACACTTCAACGGAGTGAAGATAGGAGACACGGACTGCCAGAGAGGCAAATACAACACCTCTTCTTTTACTAATTTCACTGCTTTTGAAATATTTTAAAAAGCAACAGTGTTGCTTTAAATGTTATGACACAACATCGTCCATATATAACATTATGAGGAATATTGAAGACTCTGATGTAGAAACTGATCAATCTATACATTTCTGAAAGCAAATGTCTCTTTTCTCATCTGAATTAGCTTCAAGTGCTTTCATCAGAAGGGTGTTGAGCGTCATAAAATCATGTCACCGTTTAATGAATCCATTCAGCTGCTCGTAAAAGTCTAGTCATAGTCTTCCCATTGACCTGAAAGAATAATCTGCTGCCCTAACTAATCAAAGCATTCATGCTATTTAAAACAAGCACGTAAATATACACTGTACACCGGCAACTGGCAGAACCTGAACCTCACTTAGGCAGTAATTTAGGGTGTGTGAGCAAAGTGTGGAACCATTAAAGACGTCGCTTATTACACAGGGATGTACCTGTCATTCACAGGCTGGAGAAGACTAAGGGAGGATTTATGGGAACTGCAGGAGATTACTGGTAAATACTGCCATCTTACCGCCAGTGAATGACATTCAGTTCCAGAATCAAACCAATCTAAATGGAAAAATAATAATAAATAAAAAATGTTTTTAGGTCTATTTCGGTAATCTTTTTTTTTATATTAAAATGCGTCTAAAACAAAAACTTTTTACTTCTCAATTTGGATAAAGTATTGAAGGATTAGCGACCCAGGCCACAGGCTTTATGGCCATCTGTGCCCTACTGGAGAGCTTCACCCCATGGTGACTGCTGGGGCTAAAATCCACAATTTTGAGTTTTAACCACAAGAGGAATCGAGGGAAATAAGCTAACATTTTATATGCCAGAGTCTTTGTTTTTTTTCATTTTTCACACTCATGCTAAAATTATGTACATGAAAATGCATTTTAAACCCCAAGACATTATATATTTTCTACATTCTGAGACCATATAGGATAAAGTAATGGGAGTTAATCAAATCTATATTTTTCAGTAAAAAAATTACTCAAATTAATTTTAGTGTGTACAAAAACAACATAATCCCTTTTTTTTTAGGTTGATCAGGTTGTGTCAAGCCTCACAATTATGTTCGCCCATGAAGCATACATAAAACTGTCAATTAGTGATGTTTTTTGTTGTTAAAATCTTTACAGCTCATACATTTAGAGTTATTGCTCCAACTCTGGTGTGTATGTGCCAATACCCAATATGTGTGGTGCAATCGCTGTTTTTCATATGTATACACACCTGATGCTGATAATTTAATAATTTAATTCATATGTACAACTACACGGGTGTGGGAGGCTTTGAACAATTCTTTAATAGCATAGTGCAGGTGATAGGCTCTCTTTAAGTTACAGTCCATGTACCCATTGCAATCCTGACCGCACATCCATTGAAAGTAAAGTGGGTGCATCGGTAGTCGACGGATGGCCACCTTCCAGTAATATAGATGAAGGGGATCCTACGTGACCCCGAAACGTCACAATGAGTATGTTTTGCACACATCGTCATTAAATAGACGTATTCTATCAATGGAGTGCCAGTGTCCATATTTTTCTATAAGGAGACCCCTAGTGTTACTCCTGCAATCTGATGAAGCCATCTGTGCTTAAGTTAGCTTTTTCCCAAGCCAAAGTGGTTTGGTTTGACAGCTCTGAACCCAGAAGTACTCAGAGCTGAGCACCTCTGGGTTCATACGTAATAATAACAACAACGTGGCAGCCAATTTCTAGACATCGAACATCCAAATTTCTTTTTATTTCTTTTACTTTTTTAAAAAATTTAAAATACAACGCCGCTATTTATCATTCTCCTAAACTATTAAATCTTCTGTATCGCTATTTTCAACATGTAATCTCTAGATCGGCCTGAAACTTTGGGGGAACTAAAACTTCATATTACTTCCTGTATTCTTCTTTTACAGTAAGTATATGATTAAAGTCTACTAAAGGACATGAAAGCAGCATCTGTGCTGTAATTAAAGGCAAGCTTAATGGTGAGGCAATTGGGTTATAAATACATACTCAAGATCTAACAGCTAATTAGATAGGGCAGGTACAAGAAGAGAGAATCAATAAAACAAGTTTATTGTCAAAACTTATGTAACCACACAATGAAACTTCATCTGGTATGCAAATGTTTAGCAGCTTGCCAGAATGTGTTCAACCAGCCAAGCTGTGTCTACCCGAGAGTCATCGTCATACAAAGCAAACAACGTGAACAGCTTTCTGTAATAATTGAATGGTGTGCATGACAGTAATGACTGTAGAAGGTTTTTTCTAGACATGTAAGTTTCCTTTCGTGCCGAATGCAAATTCGAACAAATTTTTATGCATTCCGGATATTGGATTGTATCCGAATTTCCGAATGAAACAAATAACAAGTGCAAACGAATCCAAATTTTGCGGTAACGAAAATTCAGATGCATCCAAATGTCTGAAGGCCATTCTAAATCTCACCGCACATGTTACAATCTGATTGTATAATCTCCTTTAAATCTACCTACAGCTATGCAGTGCAAGAGACTGCCTGACTGGATACAGATTGATTGGATCGTTACTATAATATGTAGATAGATAGATAGATAGATAGATAGATTAGAGATAGATAGATAGATAGATTAGAGATAGATAGATAGATAGATAGATAGAGATAGGTAGAATGTAGATAGATGAATAGATGAAAGGCCGGGATGGTTGGCTGACAGGACGGCTTGTAGGGATAATGAAGTGCTGATGTAAAGGTGACTGTCACAGCAATCTTTTACCTGCAAGAAAAAGGCAGCAGAAGGTCAGCAAGTATTTCATTAATTTAAACCAAATTAACTCTGGGATGAAATCTTCTGATTGATGTGTGTGAAACGTGTGCGTGATGTGCGTGTGATATGTGTGTGACGTGTGTGTGGGACGTGTGTGCATGTGTCGGCGCATTTTGTACAGTAGGTCGGTGTAAAAATAATGGATATAGTGGATGATCAAATGTAAACACACTGGGGGGAATTTATCAAAACTGGAGTTTGTTCAGTTAAGATTTGAAAAATGAAAGAGAGAAGCTGATTGGTTGCTGTGCACAGATGCTCCAGTTTTTGTCTGCTCCAGTTTTGATAAATTCCCCCAATCAGTTTGCGGTATTTTACACGGAGGTTTCTGAAAACTTTTCATTCCCCAACATTTGGGATTCCTCAGACCGATGATGTGTTTATGGAAATGAATTGTCACATTTTACAACCTGCAAATGATCTCCGCAGTGTACGGTTTCCCGGCCCCCCCCCCCCGCTCCTTCTCATCGTGTCAGCAAAAAGTCCTCAATGACACATTATTAAGTCCGTCGTCAATCAGACGTACTGCCCGGAACAAAGGCGGCCCAATGATATAGCTGCAGGCTGATCTAGGCAGCCATACATCCCGGGCAGCAGGTTGCTCCATACAGAGTGGGGTTAAGAGGTCATTCCACCTGAAAGTGGCATTTCAGCTTCATGGGTGGAATCGGGTGGGCTGAGCTATGGACCATGGACATAATACGAGCGCCTACCAGCACCTTCTACTAACATTCATAGACGGGAGTAATATCATCTCAAGTGGTTTTGAAGCTTTTTGCACACAAAAAAACAAATAGATTCTACAATCTCTGATTAAAGATGAAAGAGGAACTTCACCCGTGACAACAAACACAGCTTTATTAATGTTTAGTAATGACAATCTACAAACAGATACTTCTAGATAATTGCCGGCTTTGTATTATCTACATATTTCTTTTTTCCTCCCCAGTCTTCTCACAGTGGCCATGTTTACTAAGGGCAGATTACTAGATCTCCCTTTACTTCCTGGGACTCTGGCACATGTGACTAGGACATGTGACCATGCACATCATCTCAGGGGAGGAAAATGCCTTTCCCTGAGATCTCCTGAGATTACAGATGAGATTTCCCAGCAATGCTCTGCTGATGTAATCTTCCCAGGATGCAACACTTGGGCACAGATTATATCACTAATGCCACAGAGGACCAGGAAGTGGAAAAGCAGTAATTGTAAGTAAAATAAAAATGTGTTTGTTTAGCTAATGAATGTAAGATGATTTCATATCAACATGCAGAGCTGCATACTGATGTGATTTTTAGTGAAAGGGGATAAAGGTCCGCGTTAAGTCTAATCATATTACATAGAGTAAGGGAGGATTATAATCCCTGTCAGGTTTTTCCCCCCGCCATCTGTGTCCCATTGGGGAGATTTCCCTTCACTTCCTGTTCCATGGCCACAACAGGAGGTGAGAGGAAATCCCACCAAAGTGAGGGAAATTCCTGTTGTTGCCATGGTCACCAGAACTAGTGTCCCCATTGGAGTTTCCCTCTATTCTACTGTTCTGGTGGAAAATCCAACTTTTGGGATTTTCTTTCCCTTTCAGTGATAACGCTCACCTGGACAAATAGAGAGGGCGAGTCTCTCACTAACAAGGACACAGACCGCAAAAAAAACAAACAGGCGTGGTAACCCTCTTCACTCTATCCAAAACTAGAAAATATATATATATAAAATTTAAATGATTTAACTAAACTCCAGCCAAAACTAATTATTTTTTTATAAAATTGAAATAAATTGAAATAAATCAAAATAAATTCCCGAACACATATTTTAATACATTTCAGTGAGTAGCATGGACATGACATTAAATCTGGGAATTAATACCCTAAGAAGGATTCAACATGTACTCCAAAATAATAAAAAAATATCAATAAAATCCAAACACTGTAAAAGAGGCCAAACAAATGAATTCCGTTTGGTCATTAATACATTTTTTTCTTATGTATTATATCAATCTGAATTTGAGATTCTCGTGAGTCTGTCTTCCTTCTAGAGGAAAGCTATGAGATCCCTTATTTCTGAACATTATACAGCTGCTTAATTCAGTTCTGCAAAGTGGTGATTCCAGGGACATTGCGAGCAGTAAAGGACATACGTCAACTCCTCCCATGCTCACCTCCACAACTTCTCTTGAGTCTCTCCCATGCTCTGGAACGCCCTACCCCAACCTGTCTGGCTATTTCTTACTCTATCTGCCTTTGGGTGATCACTAAAGACTCATCTCTTCAGGGAAGCCTATCTCACCTCAACCTAACCACTGAACCATCACATTCTCAAACATGTCATCCCCACACAGCTACCACCTCTTGTAGGGGCCCTCCTTACCATCTTGTCTTGAATTGTATTGTAACTATAATGTCTTCCTTATAAAGTAAAGCGCTGCGCAAAATGTTGGCGCTATATAAATCCTGGATAATAGTAATAATATTAGGGCAATTCTGAATTTCTCTCCATGTTCAGCCATGTTCATCAGCATTGCCTCATGCCCAGCAAATTCACCAACTCTCCTTCTTTTTCTTCTCATAATCACTCAGACAAATTCCATTTAATTATTTGAATTTAATATAAATTCTCTAAACACCTATCTGGTCGCTGAACTAAAATTACGCAAGCCAGAGAATGCTGACCAAGAATTGTGAAACTGAAATGAAATCCCTCTCTGTAAAATCACATGTAATGTAGGGCCGCAATGCCCCGTGTGCTTTTTTTTTTTTAGTGTCATGTTTTTTTTTCCTGGGTCGTATATTTAGGCAACAGCTGAACTGTAAAGCCCACGCTTGGGTCTCTATTTTTGATTTACGCTGTCAGACCTGAAGGGTGTCCTAGAGAGGTCATTGGAAGGGCAGAGAAGGACACAAGAGCATTCTCCCCCGGTAACAAGCTGTCTGAGCGAGGTTGGGATTGCAAGCAGTAAATTCTCTAGGTGGCCCGGGCAACACCTCGCTATGCACACATACACGTGTGTGTGTGTGTGTGTCCACACACAAACATACACACACTTCTCCATGTGTCAAACAGCTTCTTAGCATTCTTCTCACCCAGTGCTAGCTTTTCACCACCATCATTTTTTAAAATTAATGATATCTGTAGCTTTATCATCTCCATCAGGAAACAAAGGTATTACATCTTATACAAAAACATTAAAAAAATTGGAATGTTGAGCTGCTTATATGCTGGTGCTTAATAAACAGAAAAATTACCCACCCTCTGCTGCAGTTCTCCATCAGGTCCATCAGCAGAGGGCGAGTACAATGCAAGTTTACTATTGGCTACTGCAAATTAAAATAGCAAATAGGAATCTAGCAATGCAATCCTATGGGCAAACATTATTTTCTTCCTATTCTAACACGGCTCCGTGTCAGAGTAAAGCAAAAAAAATAAAAATCAGTGTTTCTCTCTTGGGCGGCCGGGAGCGGGAGACTCCCAGAGCACCCGGGAGAGTTTTTTTTGTTTGTTTTTTTTGGACGGCAGCAGAACCACCGGACAATAGAAAACTAGCTCCGCACAATCGTTTTCTATTTATTTTTTTGTACTTTTTAAACTATTTTTATGTTTCCTTTTTTTTCTTTTGGATTTCCTAATACAATATGATATATTATTCCTTATAAGGTTTAATAGATTGTTTATTTTGTTTTATATGTGTTATCCTCATTAAAAAAATAAAATAACATAGACAACTCTACAAATAGGTTTTTAATGAATGCAAAGTAAAATAATAAAAATATTGGGAGAAGTGCAAACCATAGGTACAAGAAGGCTACACATTAATTTAATGTTCTTGCTGTCATACTGTATAAAAATCTGGAAAATCACTGCTGTAGTGGAAGATTTCAGAAAAGACTGAGCCACCCAAAAATGAATAGCCTCGGCTAACAAGAAAACTCTGTGTATGTGTTTATACATCAACATGGGTCTAGCATTTCACAAGCGAATTCCTAGGCAGTTTTCCCATCGACATTGATTCAGATTGCTACTGGATGCCAAAGCAATAAATAGGTGACAAGCAGATAATAATAACAGAAAGATTAAATATATACCAGTAAAATATGCCTAATCATTTATATTGCTTGCACACATTATCATAACAAAAAGCACAAGAAACACAAATTATAAAAAACAAAATAGAAAAAAAAGACATAATATATGGAAGACTAACTGAGGAGATATTTTCTAAAACATTTAATTTAGTGCCACTCAGACATCAACAATTTCAATCAGAAACTAGACTAAGAGCAAAGCAAACTAAAACATTTAATAATGATTTTGCATTTCTTGGATTGCTACATTTAATTCAGTACACATTGCCTTAACTGTATGAACATCGCTTGAATTAATCGGGAAATGCAGGGCTTAAGAAATTATTTTTGATGAACACACATCAGGAATGAACCATCAGCAATAGAGGTTTTGCAGCACAACATGCTCATAGCAGGGCAGTTATTGAACATATCAATGAAGATCTAAGTGTGTGTGTGTCCAGATTAAAACAACCGGTTTCAAAAAGATACTC
>NW_017306291.1:175251-284375 GCF_000935625.1 Nanorana parkeri | reverse complement strand
TACATATCTCACCAACACACAGTTATTTGTTTGCCAGCACTGCATTGACATCTTTTTATTCCCTCGCTACCACTGCACAATCATACAATAATTCACTCTCCGCCACTGCACCAAAGCACACATATTCACTTGCCCTCACTGCACTGATTTGCACTTGTTCACTCATCACCATTTCACTGATACACACTTTTGTATTTAATAAATGGGCATATTTTTGCTAGTATATATTAAAGAATAAAATGATATTTGGTGTACACATTTTTTTTTTACAAACATAGAGTCTTTACTGGATGTTAAGCTGGTGCTTCCACAATTGCTTGTTACACATATAGACTATACTTCCTACTTACTAATGACAGCAAATTACTGTTCTCTCCCAGTGCAAGTCTACCATTCTGCACAGGCTGATTGAAAACAATAAACTCGCTACGTGGCTTATCCTATATTCTGAGCAGTCTTTCTGCAGGAAAACTGAATGTAGTGCCTAATCCATAAATTATAAATTGGAAGAGAATGTATACATCTTTAGATAAACAAGTTTAAAATGTATAAATCTATGAATAAAAATAAATAAAAAAATATTCACTCATGTGAAAAATTGTGAAAAAATAAATTTGTGAAAAAGTACACCCCAAGTAAATTGTTGATCCTTTCAAATACTTGAGCAGGCAAACATTAGATCTTCATTGAAACAGTGCCTACAGATAAAGGTAATATACTTTAAAAAAAATGCCTTTTAATAATTTGTTCAACAAAAGTATCAATAGATGGAATGGTGTACTGTGGAAAAAGTAAGTACACCCTTTGCATCAAATTCTGGTATTGTCCCAATTAGCAGAAGTGACTTCTTCTGGGCATTTTGTAAACACTCCACCAGTGTCTGAAATTGGAATTTCTCACTTCTCCATGCAAAATTCCTTCCGTTTCAAGATGTTTGTGGGTTTCAAATCATTTGCCAATCTTCTTAAACCCCCTGCCAGTCTCATAGGCATCCACACCCTTCTTTCTGATGACACCACACACGTGAATAGCAAAGAGAACACCAGACTCTAGATATCTGAGGTTAGAAGACATGTTTCACCTACATGCTCCCCGAGGAGGTTGTAATCCAATCTTGAACAACCGATTTCATGGATCTGAAGTGCTGATATACTGTATGTAGGGATGTACTTACGTTTTTCCATATGACTAATTTGCATTTTTGTTCATTTAGATCATGAACATGACTACACCATGTCAATTCTAGATGTCCTTTACTATCAGCTTCCTATCTGTAGGCACTATCTGAATGAGGGTCTAATGTTTGCCTGTTTAAATATGTTAACAAAAGTCAACAATTTCCATACAATTGACTGTTTATTCTACTGATTTATAAATTCTCTTTCTGCACATAAAATTCTAGGATAACATTACAGTGAAAAAAAGCCTTCGAAAAAAGACCCTTAAAGCCCACCTCTCCAGGGGGTGGAAAGTCCTCATTTCTTTATCTTCAAGAGCCACAGCTTCCTGCAGTCGTCTGAATTATTCCTGCGTCACAGATGCCTGTGTCTCCCGCTGTGTGCTGTGGTTATTCATATAGACCCCATGTAATTAAGATGTCCTGTATTGATGTAGCCGTAGGGAGGAGGAGGCACAGCACATGGCGATGGATGTGGGCCTCTGAGACACCCGGAAGTGTCAGATGCTGAGGGTTCTGCCAAAGCTAATTTTCCTGAAAACAATGAAGTGAGGAGTCTCCACCCACCAGAGAAGTGACTATTGAGAGTCTTCTTTAGTAGGCACTCTTTTTTTACTTTTAGGTAAATGTTACAATAGGCATTGACTGAAAAGCAGCTCTGGTTTCCCTTTGCCCGTGGCATTGCTAGAGAGGCTTCTGAGAACGTACATTGTTATGCCGTAGTGTTCTATGACTGCGAGATTGGAGAAATCCCACTGATGTCACCTGTGAGACAGCAGTTCTTGACTATAACAGCACTCTGAAATCTTGGCTGAGCTCCTGGGAAAATCCAGACCGGCATTCCGTAATAGAAAATAAAATATGGCTTTCATTAGGTTTCTTTTCTGCTGAAAAATGATTAAACATGCATTGGTTTTTCCTGGCATTCCTGCTATTTTGTTATGTTTTATCCATTACGGGAGAGTATATGGGGCCCACGGGTGGTTGAATGGGACTGTGGCGCATATATTTGTAAGGTGAGTTGGGCGTTAAATTTATGGACTTTAAAAAGACATTCGCCAGGAAGTCCTATTCATTTCATTTCCCCCGGTGTGTCCTGGGTGGTCCATGAGGTTCTCCAAAATAACCAGGATATAAAGGAAATTGTCCTATCCTTGTGATATTAAGAACAGCAGCCATTAATAATTGGCTCAAACCACGTATAAAATTCTCCATGTGGACTTTTATTCTCAATGGTGTTGTGATAACTAACAAGCTTTGTGTTATAGGAAAGAACAGTTGATCCTGCTTAAAGCTAAACTCTGGCCAGATGTAAAAGACACAAATTAATGCAGCTCTGCATTCATTAAAGATGTATTCCAACCTTCTGTCTTCCAGTCCTCCAGTCTGTCTTCCAGTCCTCCCCTCTTCCTGCTGAAGGCCCACCCTGCATGTAATTTTAAATTTGTTTTTGGTTTATACTCATGTTTGTTTAGAAGTCTACAGGCCAGTTACTTGACCTGTGGGGTCCTCTTCCCTTCTTCTCCAGCACTAGTAGGTCCTCAATAATGCTGAGTAAGCACTGTTCTCCATCTTATTGTACTGGTAATGCAGTGCTGACCCCCGGGGGTGGGTCCATGATGTCATGCATTCCCAAGAAGTCTTAAATACCAGCTACTTCAGGCTCAGTTCAACATCCAGCTTTCTTTACACCGTGCTTTTTCCACCAGAGGGCAGCTCCCAGACTCTGGGTGTCTTTGACAATCAAAACAAACATAACACGAGAGCGCCCGTTCTAAGTGTAATCACGCTTTTATTTTTAAAAAAGTTTCAAAATATTCTACTCACAAGATAAATAGAAGTATGCAAGCGTGTATGAAATTCCTCTCAGTAGGGGCACATAAGCCCATCTGTCATAGTGCCGTCTGTCCCGTCTGCAGGTTCACCACCGGTTTCAAGTCCGTACTCCGTGCTACCTGGTTGATGCGTCCTGAAGAAGGGGGTGTGCCCCTGAAACGCGTCATTCAGATGGCACGGAGTACGGACTTGAAGCCATCGGTGAACCAGCAGACGGGACGGACGGTGCTATGACAGATGGGCTTACGTGCCCCTACAGAGAGGATTTTCATACCTGCTTGACTACATCCATTTATCTTGTGAGTAGAATATTTTGAAACTCTTTTAAGAATAAAAACGTTATTACACTTAGAGCGGGCGCTCTCGTGTTTTGTTTGTTTTGATTCCCAAGAAGTAGGTTTAATGATTTAAAGGAGAACTATGGGGTTAGGGCTTTCCCCTATAGTTCTCCTTAGGGTAACGTGAGGACACAAACTCGCGTCCTCCTATCACCCTAAGCTCAGTATACCGCGAGCTACAGCTCGCTGGATACTGAGACGCCGCAGCGGATCCCGACAATTATGCCTGGATCCGCCCAGCTGCGTGAGTGACAGCTGGCTCTGCCTATCTAGGGGCAGAGCCAGCTGTACCCGCCCCCTCCCCCGTCCGTTCCGACAGTCAGCGCTGGAGGATCGGAGCAGGGAGGGGGGAATCCAGCCCCTCCCCTGTCACGGCAGAGAGCCATGACAGGATCGAGAAGTGAGCGAACGACGGTATGTGTTCGCTCACTTCCCGATCTACTGAGCCGACCTGTGACAGTCTCATTGTCACAGGTCGGCTGGAACTATGAAAATCACTCACCTCATAGTTCTCCTTTAATGGTTCTTGATGAACCTGAACGAAATTCACTGCGTGGGTGCTGCTGTGGGCACCCTTCATCCGGCATCCCTCAATCAGCTGATCAGAGGAGCCAGTTGGAAAATTCTCAGCCGAATGTAGTAGCAGGTTGAATGAAAAAAAATAGAACTGTTTATACCCGGCATTAGTGTGTACAGCTAAGTGGAAGATTGTCCCCAAATCTGATATGCCCAAACCACAAAAGAAAGCTCAGAGATGAACTTCCGCTCTTCACTTTTTAGTTACTCTGCTTTATTTTTTTCTTATATAGCAAATGAATGCTTTGCTTTAGGTCCAAAAGTAATAAGAATAAATTAAGTATTTAATTATCGTCAGCTAATCAAAAATATTTATTGTAGTCTGCAGAGCTTCTTATTTATATCATTCCAAACAGTGTAGGATTTAGTGTTTCCTAACAAAAAAAAAGAGAAGATTCTTGCTTCATGGATCATTGACAAATACTATTATATATAATTTGCCTAAACTAAAATTAAAAAAGACTTTTAAATGTAAGTAAAAATCACAGCATTCCAGGAGTGAAGGTAAAATTCCACTTAAGAACTTGCTCATCATCAGTTATACTAAGATGAAACCAGTTAACATAATTGCTCTAAGCTCGGTTTGGTTCCTAACACTTAAACTGGCAGTAAAGGAAAAGAAAAAAGGTTTTGTTCACAGCAATAAAACAGTTGAATAGACATTAGCTGCTTATGTAAAGTTAATGCGATAGGCCAAACACAAAAGGAGTTATCTTATCTCCCATCAATGGTCTTTGGCATCTGACAAGATTATGGCTCTTGCCGCAGGGCTATAAACTACTGACTACTACTAGATAAAATCTACTTTGCTCCACCAACATTTATTAAGTTTTTCAAAGCAAAATATACAAAAGAAGAAGTATAGGATACATAGAAACAATGATTCACCTAATATTAGCATATAAACAGAGAAGAAAATTGTGAAGGGTCTTACAGTTGGTCTTTGTAACAAGAGGCAGATGTTGGCTGTTCTAGTTCCAGCTTATCGGGTCATTTCCAAGGCTGCAGGAGTAATGGCCAGTGTCACAATAATAATAACAATAAAAGTTATTTTGGGACTCTGTGTGTGCAGTCCTAAAGATCATGTAAACCAGACCCAAAAAAGTAATCTAAGGAATAGTCAAGATGGTAAACGGAGGCCTTTCCACAAGCCCAGTAGAAAGCGCGGTGAAGCAAGATGAGAAAAGAAACAGAGACGGCAGAAAAGAGGGAAAAGATCAGGTCTAGGAGGGACAGAGGAGTAAAAGGGTGACCCTACTTGTGGAACATGGACTTGCTGACCAGATGCTTATAGGGAGTCTGATGGTTTACCCAAGGAGACCAAATTTAAAAAAAGGTATTTTGGATGTCGTTCAGGATAGCCGTCTTCTCCTGTACCATGGTACCCATTATTCTATGCTTAACTTCCAGAAAGCACACTGATGGTTCCTTTCAGGCCTCAGCAATTGTTTGCCTGGTAGCAAGGTAGCCTCTATGGAGTAAGGCCTCCCAAGGGTTTTTAGGGAGGTAGATGTTTGAGACTGAGCAAGTAGCATTGTAGTACCCATAGTTTCATGACCTAAAGGCATTCCCACCAGATATGTGAAAGAGTGCCCGGGACAATGCAACCTCTAAAGCAATTTGCGGAGACCTGTGGAACACATTTCACTATGCATATTGGGGTCATGTTCCAGTGAAAGAGTTCTCTTGGGCCACAACATTGGTCGAGCATTTGGGGGAAGCCAGCCACGTTATTCCAGTCTGAAAAATCTATTATTATTGTATGTACAGTATATTGGAAAAAGTGTATATAAATCCTAGCCCATACGTGCATCAATAAGGTACTTTATAAAAATAAATTCCTTAAACTGATCGCATAGCACCAAGATATGTATGCTGGTCCCAGTTGTAACAAAAACATAAAAAATAATTATATTCATGATAGCAAATTACACAAACTAGTATATGTAGAAGAAGTTTCAACAATCATCATAAATTAATTTGTAACAATTTTTACCTATATGTCAAAACAGATGATATTCATCAACAAGGTAACATTACAGAGAAACAATACAGAGGATGTAAAAAAATTGTATACACATTTTAAGAAAGGAAAAAAAGTATTAAAAATTGTAATATGCAATATATATATAGATAACAAAAGATGAACCCAAGTCACGTTTGACTTCTGCAATTACAAGAGCTGCAACAAAGTGGTTACCATCAGCGTCTACTGCTTGAGCAATGTTGACCAAATTGTCCACTTGTATCGCTGCGCATGTTGTTTTAATTTCTTCCCTTGTCACGAATGTGTGCAATTGTTAGGTGTGTTGGAGGTTCTGTTGCATATTTCACACCTCCATTGTTGTTGTACTTACACATCATTCTCCAGTTTCAAATACCATTTCAAAATGGCGCTCCTCGAACGACAGCCGTGCTTCCTCCATTTTCTTTGACTGTCCTGCCTGTCGTATGGTGGCGCTAGCATTCATTTGATTAACGTCATCTATAATAATAATTGAGCAAACATCATACTACACACCTCTTAAAATGTGTATACAGTATATAGTCTTTTGGCACCCTCATTATTTTTTAACACATAACCGATTTCCTGTTCTATAATCATATATAATAAAACAGCCACCCATTAGTTGGTTGCTTTCTTCTGCTGTCAGTTGCAGCATAGGTAAAGAAATAATCACACAGCAAAGCTACATAAATGTCAAATATCTCAGTTATTGTACGGAAGTGGGGGTGTTAACTAAATGATTATGACTGAAGGAATAATAGCTGTTTCTTATAGTATGTATAAGAGCATTTAGTGTGATTTGTCTTGTTATGGATTTGCATACCCCTTAAGGATTCGAATAGGAATATAATTTGTCACTCATTAAAAGTGGGACTGTGGGCAAACAATAAAAAAAATTACATGATGAAGTCTGTCACCAGCATTACCACAGCAGTATTTGCTTTTCTGAGTCCCCTCTCTAACATAGTTTTATAACCTGTTGGTTCTGTCAATAAATCCATTATCTTTCCACTTTCTGTAACAGGGTGACAACACTGCTCTTTCTGCAGTGAAATCGCACAGCAGCGATGTCCCCTGTGGACGGGGTATTCTTAGATGGACTTGTAGATGTAAATGGACTCTTAGGTTAGAGACAAGCTCAATAAAGCCTGTCTCTAGCTCACACCTTAACCATATAACAGCTGAGTGTTGTAATGGTGATGTTGCAGGGGGAACTCAGTAAAATAAAATTTGCTGAGTTACTGCTATTTGCATAATGCATTGTGTGTTATCTTCTTCCCATTGTTACACATTAATATATTGTTCTGTCAACAAGCTAGTTTACAGCATATTAAAGATATTTAAAAAAAAAAGATTCCAGAAATTGGCACAGATTCTCTTTCCTTCCACTCAATTACCAGACATTAGAACAAAAAACAACAACAATTACTGGGGGTTTGTGGAGGTAATGGGTTTTCGTAAAGAAACTCAAAGGAAAATAGGCAGGAAAAACTGACTCTAGCTCAAAATATTATTATTATTAATAATATAATTATTACAAAGCTATAATATACTTGTGTATACAAATACCGACCTTTCTGCTTTGTTCAGCTGAAGTATCAGGTTGACATGTTCTTCTTCTTTTATTAGATAAGTAAGTTGTCTCCCTCTTGTGTTCAGGTGAGATTTTTCCTCACCGTAGCCAAAGGCAGTTAACTCCTTTTACCTGTTAAGGTATTATGGGCCTAGTTCTTCTTTGAACATTGAATACTGTTTTTTTTTTTTTTACATTTTTATACATAATGACTTTCTTAATCAATCCCAATTCATTGGATATTTAGCACAGCTATGTAAAGAATGTAATTAGGACAGGTTTATGCTTTATAACCAGCACCCTGAAATTAGGTATGAGTATGTATAGCAAAAAAAATTGTGAAGCTAATCAAGTTAAAATATTCAATAGTGCATATTGTAAATGACTTCAATCATAAAAATGTACACATAAATGTATTTTATTTTGGATACTAAATACTAATAGGATGATTTTTATATTTTCTGACAAGCGTATAGCACGGCACTACCACCAATGGAAGGTGGCCCATCAAGTGGTAGTAAAGTCAAATCAACTGCAATGTGTTGCAGAAAAAATTGGGTAAGTCGAAGGATTTGGGAAATTTGACAAGGGCCAAATTGTGATGGCTAGATGGCTGGGTAAGAACAACTCCAAAACTGCAGCTCTTATGGGATGTTCCTGATCTGCAGTGGTCAGGACCTACCAAAAATGGTCCAAGGAAGGAAGACCGGTGACAGGATCATGGGTGGCCATGGCTTATTGATGCATGTGGGGAGCAAAGGCTGGCCCGTGTAGTCCAATTCAGTAGAAGAGCTACTATAGCTCACACTGCTGAAAAAGTTAATGCTGGTTAGAAAGGTGTCTGAATACACAGTGCATTGCAGTTCATTGCTTTTGGGACTGTGTAACTGCAGACCAGTCAGGGTGCCCATGCTGACCTGTGTCCACCGCAAAAGCACCTACAATGGGCCTCAGAACTGGACCACAGAGTAATGGAAGAGGGTGGCCTGGTCTGATGAATCACTTTTTCTTTTACATCGTGTGTATGGCCTGGTGCGTCTTTTACCTGGGAAGAGATGGCACCAGGATGTACTATGGGAAGGAGACAAGCCGGTGGAGGCAGTGTGATGCTGTGGGCAATGTTGATTTACACTCATCCTCATAGTTAGAGCCGACCTGTGACAAAGAAACTGTCACAGGTTGGCTCTATAGATCAGGAAGTGAGCAGAAACATGCAGCCGTCCGCTCACTTACCGATCATCTACCTGCAGTGAGAGGTGACTGACAGTCATCACCCCCCCACAGGGATTCCCATCTCCGATCCTCCAGCGCTAAGTGGAGGAACGAAAGGGAGCGGGGCGGGCACAGATGGCTCTGCCTCTAGATTGGCAGAGCCAACTGTCACTCACGCAGCTGGGTGGATCACGACAGTATTGTCGGGATCTGTCCCGGCTGTGGCGATCTCAGTATATAGCGACCAATAGCTCGCTATATATAGAGCTTTAGGTCACGGGAGGAGGTAAGTATATGTCCTCCCGTGACCCTAAAAAGAACTATGGGGAAAAACACTTACCCCATAGTTCTCTGTTAAAGGATCTGCAACTGACGGCTTGGTGCCAGATACCACAGCACACCTTCAGCGTTCTAGTGGAGTCCATACCTCAATTGGTCAGGTCTGCTTTGGCAGCAAAAGGGGGACCTACATAATATTAGGTGGGTGACCATAATGTTACGGCTCACCGTTGTATATCATCAATAGCTAGAGCAATGTGCCTGTAATGATGGATACATATATAAAGGCGTGTGTGCTTTTTAAATAAGTGCAAAAAAAACAAAACAACGTGCAATAACCATTAACAACCAATCAGATATCAGCTACAATGGATTAAGGTTGTCCATATAATGTATGGTGATAAATTCGGCCATCCTAAATCTGATCACAAACTTAGCAAGATTGTTCTCCGACTCTTCTGATGTGGCACATGGGCAGTGAAAACTTCTTTCCTTTGTTGCAGAGAAAAGCGATCACTGTCTGATTTTCTGACATGAGAGTTTTGCGCGTGAAAACACTCCTAACAGTCACAAAAGCGTGTTGTTACTGAGGAGTTAAAGAATAAAAGCACCTTTGTGATAAGAATAGTTCTAGAAGTGTTATGGTACTTCTCATATCGAGTCGATGCCGTGCCAGCAGCACATAATGAATCAGTTCTATACAGCACACGCCTGCAGTTACATTTCTAAGGATTCATTCCCACCAGACGTCTGACGTTAATTAGCGGTAAAATAAACCTCTCATAAAACAAATATGTAGGTTGCCATTGCTGACCCGTTTATAACAATACCTTGTTAGTTAGGCTGATCGTTTACCTGCAGTACTTTCCACGTCAGTGATCCGGAACCACTATGAGGAACAAAAGTTCTAACTTCACTTACTGTACACTCGTTCCATGTCAATGACATTGACTTCATTTTCTGCACACTTGTTACAGCTCAGTGATGGTGATTTCACAATCAGGCAGCACAGCTAGTATTTTTAGAAAGTGATCAACAAAGACAGTCTATGTACTTTTTGATGATAGGTTTTCTGTGTTTTGTCCATGCCAGGCAAAGGAAGTTTCACTTTAATGCCTCCTCCCCTGCAGCACATTCTCACTTTTCCTTCTTGCTTCATTCAGATGCCGGTGTTTTGTCTAGAATGCCGACCCGGTCAGATTTGCCAACCTCAGCATCTGCGCACAGACCGGGATTAATGAGGTAACGGGCATTTAATTACAAAATATTTTGTTTTATTGGTTAATTGTGATAATTAATATTATGCCATCAATGGCAGTATATGATGGATGCCATGTTATGCACATTCACAATTAATATCGTAAGCAATTACATAATAATGCAATTGCTTACAAGGTCTTAATCAAAGAGTGAGAGGCCAATGGTCTCTGAAGCAGGATGGAAAGAGCAGTGACTTGATCTTTGAGGGGGCTGAGGGCCCAACACTGCTCCAACTGCAGGAAGGAGAGGATTTGTCCCATGGTGAAAGCCTCAAGACTGACAAAGTGAAGTAAACCTTCCATGTCTGATGATGGACCTTGCGGGAAGTTGATAGGCAATGTAGGAATCACAGCCCCAGCTATTCCCCGTTCCTTTAGAATCTGGGCTTCAACAGCCATGCCAATAAAGACAACAACCAAAATGCAGGATGTAAATGACGACAGTAAATTCAGATGGTCTGTCAAAGACCCAATTGCTTATGCTAGATGTCTTGCCATGTCTGCATACTATAACTGCCTATGTCAGTCCAGTGCTATGAGGACCACATGAATGTTCTCCATCTTGATCCTGCAGAGCAAATGAGGAAGATGTTTCAGGGGAGTAGGGCCTAGATCAGGATGTATGTATCCCACAGAGCCACCAGACCATCCACTGCTTCCACCAGTGTATCCCTGCACCTGGATACAAACCTGTCCAGTTTGTTGTTGAACCTGGAGGTCCCCATCTGTGACTCTGGACCCGGAACACTTCTGGGTGTAGGGACCACTCTTCTGGTCAAGATGCTGGCGACTGAGGATGTCTGTCTGCCAATTGTCCATGCCAGGAATGTACACTGATGACAAGGCTGGAATGTAAAGTTCTGCCCTGGACAGGATCGGCTTTACCTCTCTTGCCACAGTGAAATTTCTGGTTCCTGATGGATGTTGTACGCTTCTGCCATGGGGTTTGCCAGACTGAATCAGAACTGGATGAACTATCAACGGGTTTGCAAACACTGAAGGGAGATTTCTCTGACAACCAAGTTTCTTGCACTATAGGGACCCATATGGAGGCTAGTGGTAGTAGCCACTTCCTATCTACGTCCATTCACTTCAGCAACTGTTGTTCATCATTCCTCATGAAGGCTTTTGTGATGGAAATAAGAGAGGACCATACCTGTACAATGTGTGTTAGTATGACTGCTTGTAGTCTCTACTGGGAGGGCCTGTGACAGGATGACTGGAGCAAAGTTAAGAGACTGGGACAGAGTGCTGTCACCCCGCATCAGGAAGAACCCGCACATGGAGCTTCATGTCAGAATCACCAGGTAGTAGTTTAATGAAAGCTGCAGATTTAAAAATATTAAAAATTAATTTTCAAATTACATTTTTTTCTTGGGAGAGAGCCATACTTAATTGATGTTTCATTAAATGTGAATGTCTCTGACAGCACAAGAACAGTGTATTCATCCTCGTCCAGGAAAGGCAAGTGTGTCATTAATCTACAGCGGCAGCAATTTGGGCTGAATCGGTATCTCCAGGGGTATTTCTCGGTTTGAGAGGTACTACAATGACGTTTTTCAGTAATGTCACTCGTTTCTGGCACATTGATTGGCTGCAATGTCACAAAAAAAGGGGAGGACCATTTTACCTCATTAGGGATTAGTGATGTCATCAGATTTGAAGACACTGACAAGCCACGGCTGTAATAGCTTCATGGAACTTGAAGCCTCATGGAACTTGAAGTTCCACAACAGCTGGAGTGCCGAGGTTGCCTTCCCCTGCTCTAAACCACCAGTTACTGAATTTATTTAACTATCAATGAACAATATCTTTTCCATTACCTCCTGATTAAATGGGAACAGTCTGTCCCCTGAAACTCAATGTTTAGTTATGTTGGATATGCATGATGGAATTAATATGTTGGGAGTCCAGGTCCTTTGTGCAGTTCAATTTATCTACTTGTTGTCTGTGTTCCTGTTTGGGAGATTTCTCCTCACTTTCCATTTCACAGGCATTAGACAATTCAGGAAAATCTCCCTCCTTTCTATCTATTTGACAAGTGTCAAACAGAACAGGATGTGAGGGTATTTCCCCTCCACCACCAATGGGGACAGAAGAAGTATAAAAAAATACATTTGCAATAGAGTGAGTGAGGTTCATAATCTCGGTCAGGATTTTATTGCATGGAATAATAGGTGGCAAAAGTTGCTGGGTCTGGATATAATTAATTTGGGCTTTATGACAAATAAAAGATGCAATATGCACTATCGGTCTCTACCCCCTAAAAGCTAAGAAATCAAGAGCAGTAGGCCAGTTTTGGAGCAGCCAAAACCACGGCATGCCTGGCTTATGTTGCATGTCACCATTCGCAGAAGAAACACAAACAAAACTAGGGGAGGCTTATGTAGGATGAGTGAGAACATGGAAACCTGGATCCTGCAGGAACGTGCACCTTTATCTTTCAGCAAAATAATGGTTTAAGAAGCATAAGCATATCAGCAAAAACCAAGATAGGCAATAAATGCAATATGCTATACAAAGTTGTTTATATTGTTGTTTTGCCTTATAATAAGAAATCTACCCTAAAGTTTGTTACACATTAACGTGGTCAGTCTTGTGGAAACCCATCCTGAGAACTGGTTATTGTAACCACACCAGTAATGGACAAAAACCTGAGTCAAATATTAAATGTGTTCAAAGAAAAAGTTGTGTTAAGGAACCTGGTGGGATAGATAGACTGTAGGAGCTGATACTGTCGACTGACCTGAAACAAGTAGACCTGTACCGACTTCGTTGGCTCACTAGTAAGCCCCCGTTCACATTGAACGATTTATCGCGCGATTTTTGTAGCGATATCGCTCATATTTCCGCACTATATCGCTCTATGTAGCTTCACCAATACAATTCAATGTAGCTGTTCACATCTCGTCGCTCAATGTCGCTCAATATCGCTTGTAGCTCGTCGCTGGTAGCTTGTCGCTTCTACATGACCCTTTTTTAGAGCGATTTTGAGCGATATTGCTCCTGATTGCATACAGCCCAATAGGAAGATGTCGCGCGACACGTCGCTCAACGTCGCTCAAAGTCGCGCGATTTGCATGTCGCTCAGTGTGAATGGGGTCTAAAGCAAGGACAAAGAAGACAGTCTGGGAACGTTAGGCTTAGGGGGAAAAAAAAAAGTCAACAATGGCTCCCATATTGCTATCCTAATAGCTATAAAGATTTCCAAGGAACTGGAAGTGGCCATCAACTTTATGGTTTACATTTCTTGCTGGACTGGAATCAAACCAGATCAATACAGTGATTTCCTTAAAGAATCCTTGCATTTCAGGGCTGGATTGCAATACCACATCTCACCTATAGGTGTTGCTGCAATGGATTTTTTGACATTAAAACACTTGGCAGCTGAGAGAGGGAAACCAAACAATTTCTTTGATATACCAATTTAAGGGAATTTCGTTTTAAAATATTAAGCTACAGCCTAAAGCTGGCCATACACCGACAGATTAGCTGCAGATTGTCTAGGGTCAGATGTTAAAATTGCAACAGATTCCTCCATCTATTCTAAACTGTGTGGATGGGGGAATCTCCCACTGGGCCAAGCTTCAGTATCTTGCTAGTCGGCCCCGCTGGCTTTCAAAATACCTGAACAATGCCAGCATCCAATCAGATTGTTCAGGTATTTTGACAGCCAGTGGGGCCGACTAGAAAGATACTGAAGCTTGGCCCAGTGGAAGATTCCTCCATACACACAGTTAAGCGTAGATGGAGGAATCTGTTGCATTTTTTCCATCTGACCATAGAAAATCTGCAGATAATCTATTGGTGTATGGCCAGCTTAACTCTCTTTGGGAGAGTGTGGAAGGATTAGGTTTTAATAAGTGACCCCACCAGTTGAATGGCTGTCACTGGGATAGGATGTTCGGGGATGTTAAGCATCTTCATCAGGGACAGAGAAACTAGAGATGGAAGAGGTTAGGATGGCTTGGGTTTTTACTGGTGTCTGTGTTCCCACTGCAAAGATTTCCCCACCACTTCCAGTCCTAGTGATTGGTGATACTGTAACAGGAAGTGAGGGAGGGTATACCATTATTCAAAACGTTTTCTTAATATACCAAAGCAGGTCAAGGCATCTTATGCTGCTGCTCCTTCTCTTGTGAGGGACTGAATTGCAGGGAAGGACTTTGGCATTTGATAAACACCTGACCACCAAGTCCATTACAAGACTACACTGGAATCAGACCATATTCATGAATTGTTACTTCATACATCCATCCAGAGGTAACATTTATATAAAAGAAAAAAATCATACACACCAATTTTGGCTCAATCGGGTACAGCACCTGAGTCAGAAGAGTCAAAACAATCACTCAAGCAATAAAATGAAAAGAATCTTGAAAGCACTCAAGACACTGAGTCCATACAATTGCTGTATTTCCTTTTTGTAACACATGAAAATAACATCTATAGAACATATTGGGATACAGACGTGAAGATTACAGGCAAAAACAGAAATGCCCCCACACTACAATGTAAACAGTTGTTCTTTATCGACTCCCATGGATGACCTTGCTTGTTCAAAGCTATAGAATCAATAGGTTATTCGTATTGCCTAAATCTATGCAAGCAATCTCGTCTTTTGTAACAGTAAAACCAGATGGTACCGCGACAAAAAAAGTAAAAAAAAAAAAAAAGATAAAAGCAGCCCCCGTTAAGGTGAAGTGCAGGCTATTGTGGCAAGAGTGGAGAGACGCATGGACTTTGTCAATATGGCATCAACAATCCCAGTTTGATGTTACGAAGCATCGCAAGTTGAAGCTCTTTGTATAGCGGTGAAAATCTGTCCCCTCCCAAAATGCATTCCTTCCACGTGGGTCCTCCAGAACGTGAGCAGTTACAGTGCAGCGACAGTTGAGATTTGCAGAACTTAAGCAGTTTGTTTCTTCCCCTTTTGATAATATCGTAATGAATACTGACTTAAATCTAACGTTTAAAAAAAAAACCAAAAAAACAACAACTTAATAAAAATAAAATAAACTGATCTACAGTTTACTGTTTGATACCATTTTAATAAACTTCACATGCATGTTGCTTTGCTGGATCCAAAATACTTCATCCACTTATCGCTTACTTGCAGTAACTTCATAGAGCAGGCTCAATGTTTTTTTGTTTTTTTTTCTTGAATTAAACATGAAAAAAGTAAAAAATAACTAGGACTATGCCAGGAAGCGACGGAAGTTAATAAATCCCTCCTCCTGCTCAGGTCATCTTTGCCAGAAGATGTAGGTTGCTGGGGGAGGGATGTTCTTCTCTGCATGGCGAGCTTAAGTTCCAGCACGGTCCGTCTGTCTTTCCATCGATACTCCACCAATGTCCGTCCTGTCTTCTAGAACATTCTACCGGGTGTCAGGGGAGGTTACGTCAGGATGTTGTTAGTAAAGTCCAAGAAACGCTTAGAATACTGCTCTGGATTAACAGTGGAGATCTCTGCACCTGCCTGTGAAAGGAAGAAAATAATTATCAGTGCACCAAACAGACAAGGCTGAGGAAAATGAACATTCCATGGAAAACAGGATTCTTTGATTTGGAAGGAGAAGGGCAACAGTTGCTTGGGTGAAAAGCCAGGATGAGAAAGGTACTGGGATATAGGACTGCTGTAAAAACCTGCAGCGGTCCCTAAAAGTCAGTGTACATCTCAGAGGGGATGACAATGACCCTTCCCACCTAAAACAGCAAATTACACTAGTGATAGATGGGGGATGGAGTGTTTGAATTTGTATCTTATAGAAATGCATAAAAATCAAACTGATCTCAGTCTGAAGTGATATGCCCATCAACACGAATCCTTAATCAAGCTAAAGAGGCTGCCAAAAACATGCAGACAGTACTGGGCTTTATTAGAAAGCCCAGCAAGCATTGGAAACCGAGTGTTATGGATGCACCCTGTAAGAAATGGTTATTTGTAAAATTAAGTTTGCAAATAAAAAAACGATTATGAAAGTATTTCCACGTTTTCCACCAAATTCGGCCAAGACCTATTTCACACTTGTCCCTAGGGATGCACCGATACAAATACTGGTATTGGTGCAGATACTGAGCATTTGGGTGAGTACTTGTATACAAAGCATACCGTAAAAAAACTAAAAAATTGAAGCTTACCTATTTAAAAAAAAAAAACAACAAAAAAAACCTAACATATTTAATCTCACTAGTCCTTGGATGTGGGGCATTTATTCAAATATATCGATACTTTAAAAACCTTTCAGATGTAGCAGAGGAATTCCAGTGGTGAGTTGTCATCATGGGACAAGAAGTTGTGAACATTTAGAAGCCACTTAAATGTTTTGCTTAAACTTTAGCGAAATTCACAGCTCAGTGTTAGTTTAGCGTTGTGTACTCACATCTGTTGGTGTGCCCACCATTACTGTACTCTAGGCCCAGAATTTACTCCCAGCCCTTTATATTGGGAGTGTAACCTGTAACCACAATAAGCAGAGAAATAATACCATACTTACTCCGTGTTTAACAGTTTTTGCCGCATGTGCCGCTTTCTTTTTTGCATCATAGTGAGTTAATATGTCAATAATGGCCATGAAATAGACTTCCTTCCTGGGTGCATCTGGTCAGGAACAGAAAATAAATGATTTAGGGTGTGTATTTATTAGGCATAAATATATTTCCTAGTACTTTACAAGGGACATTTAAAAAAGTTTTTTTTTAATAAGACCAAACAAACTAAGTGAGGTATGCCTTCCATGTGCAATGGTAGACCTTGCAGGAAGTCCACTACCTTGCTTTTACCATCGTGGGAATCACAGAGGTGGAGATGCCCCTATGCCTCAAGACCAGGGCTTCATCTGCCTGGGTCAGTCTGGAGTTATGAGGATCATCAGAACCCCCTCCATCTCAGTGAAGCTGTGAAGGAAGGAATTGAAGGGGAGGAAAGGCATACATCAGGATGCATTGACTTCACAGAGCCATCTAAGCATCCACTGCTTCCAACAGAAGACCCCTTCTCCTGGGGACAAATATGTAAAGTCTCTTGTTGAATCTGGAGGCCAGGAGGCCCACATCTGGCATCCCCAACATGCAACGCAGGTTTTGGAACACATCTGGGTGTAGAGATCACTCCCTCTAGTGAAAGTGCTGCTGGCTGAGTTAGTCCGATTGCCAATTTTCCATGCCTGGCATATACACGGTGGACAAGGCTAGAACGCGAAGTTCTGCCAGGGACATAATTCTATCTACTCTTGCTGTGGCAACGCTTTCCTGGTGGTCCTGGATCTTCCCTAGTGGCTGCATGTATGCCACTTCTGTGGCCTTGTCTGCATGGATCTTGATATGAGGACCCCCCAGTCAAGATATCCAGCGTTGCAGACATAACCAAATTGCTTGCAACGCCAGAATATTGATCAGGAGTTGGAATTTCTCCAGCATCTAAGTCTCAGTTCACTGGCAAAGTGTCAAGGACACCTCCCCAGACTGGTGTCTGTTGTAATGATCTTCCAAGGAATCAGAAGGAAGGACTTCCCACACTCCAAATAGCTGTGTAGTCCATTAGACTGTGCTAGCTACTGTTTTAGTCAAAAGGTGGTAGTTGCTAGTTTTCTCTATGGAATGCCTGTACAGGAAGTTCAGTAGCTTTTCCCTCCATGATTCCATACCTGGAGCAACCACCCAAATTTTTATCTTACATCCAAAATGTTTGCCTTTCTGATAGGCAAAGCTCTGGGCAGTGTTGGTGCTTGCCACTACCATTCCCCCCGGCACATTATTATGAGGCCCTGTGTTACTAGCCAACAGGAATATGAGTGAGGCAGAAAGGGGAAGGCAAGTTTCAGCACTATAGGTGCCAAAGTTTTGCCTGTCAGAACCTCCCAGAATTCAGCCATAGGGCTTTGAAGACTTTCAAATGATTACAGATTTGTATATGTACACAAAACACATGACAACATTAGCTTGATCTATGACTACTATCAGGTACAATGGCTATTTTTCTTTGGAGACAGTTGATTACTCAGGTTCATTTATTTTGTTCCAACTGGTATTGTTTTATGCAAGATAAGGCTGTCCCCAGGATGTTTGCTCATTGCATACATATGCAGGGTTGGGTGATATGTTCTTTTTTTAATGATTGCTCAGTTCAGCTGCAGTGTGCCTGTAAATCTGGCCATTAACATTATACTCCGATTGCATAACCTTCTTTAGGATGACCATACATGTGTAAACTTTCATTTAAATCTACCATAAACCATGTAATTCAAGGGTCTGACTGAATAGATACAAACTGAGTGGATTGCCAAGGTAAGCCATGTTATGTAGTTTTTGTAATTCTAAAGGATATTGTACAGAAATTGTACCTTAAGATTGTAACGTGTAATGCCAGCTTTGGATTTGGTAGTAGTGCTAAGTATTGCAAGAACCTACCTATAAAATCCAATTTATATCTGCACAGACAGGGCCCTATGCTACATTGCGTTGTTGGTAGATCTAAAAGAGATTGTACAACTAGATTGTAACATACATATGTGACCAGCTTAAGTCCAAACATCACATCACGGTTTTATAACTTACACAATGAGAATTGTTTTTTGCCTGCAGCAAACTTCAAATAAACTGTAAACTTCACAGAGTTAATAAAGTAACGTACTGTCATGGCTTTTAATTCCGTATACGTCAATAGCTGGGTCGAACTCCCCGGGAGGCAGCAGTTTTGTACTGTTCAGCGTGTTCCCGGGGCTGTCCGGAGGAGTGCCTACAGGGTGCGTCCCATCACTTTCGCCCTCTTCTTCCCCCTCATTGTCCTCGCTCTCCACATCCTCCTGCTCAGCCCTCTCCACATCATGGATTCCCACCAGCAGGCTGTAATCCATAAGCTTCAACTGTGCCAAAAACTAGGAGGACAGAAATTACATTTATTACCGTACAATAAAATGTAAGAAGCTCTGTGATAGAACGAGACAGTTGCAATATAACCGGCTTTACATTAACAGTTAAAAGGTTAGAGAACTGTAAAAAATACACATAATCAAATAAATCAATAGATATAATAAAGAACAGGAAGAAATGTCAGCAATCCATAATATAACATCTCTCTATTTCCCAGGCTGCCTAACTTTACTTTGTGCACAGATCTTATTTATGGGTTTTGCGGAGATAAGCAAAACGATCCCCTGTATAGTATTCGTGGCATGGAAACCTCACTGTCGAGAGGTGAGCGAACGCCGGTACGTGTTTGCTCACCTCCCGATCTACTAACCTGACCTGTGACAGTCTCATTGTCACAGGTCAGCGATAACTATGAGGTGAGTGAAAAGCACTCACCTCATAGTTCTTCTTTAAAGGAAACCTTTCTGAAAAGAAACATGAAGCTGCTACTGCTGAATTTATATTCTGGCTTTTGTAACATGACTGCTACATGGGAGAGTCTGCCTATACAGTAGTCAGATGGTCAGTGCAGGTAAAAGGCATTGCAGGCCCAGCATCCCTCGAGATATACAAGGATTTTATTTTTAAACCAAGGTTGCAATTCACAGTTCAGTAAACGTAAGATGCAGTATATTTTCCTTTCAGGTTTTTTTTTTTTTTTTAAAAATAAAGCTCAATGAAGACTTATGGGAGAGGCAGTGAGCCAGTAAAAGGAGTTACTGTTGCCATGGATGCAGAAAGACAGTTTTTTTTCCTTTAAGAGATACAATTGTTTTTAATATAAACACAGATAATAAATAACAAGATGACATTTTAGAAAACCATATAGAAGGTTTACCCCATTATCTAGATCAGCTATTTCAACCAGATTTATATTTATATTTAACAATATACTTTCAAAGGTTCCTTTTTCTTCTTCTTTGGAATTACACTCATAAAAGGTTGCTTGGTCAATGTAACCGGAGACATTACCTTTGCCGCGTAGCTCCAACGAGGATCATCAAACTGACCAATAAGTGTGCCCTTACTGGTGTGCAAGGTAGTGCTGCATGATCTATTGGTTACTGCCAGGTGGATGGAACCCAAGGTTTGAAGGATAGCATTGTGTAGGGTCAATTGTTTGGTACGGCTCTGCTCAACTCCTGGAGGACTCAACTGGTTCATCAGCAACATAACATCAGCATGTGGAAGGTGAGGAGTGCCTTTTACAAAGACTATATTATCCTAAATATAAGGTCTTTTGACTCATTGGATGAGGAGTTCCTTACCTTCCACACCTTTATCTTACTGGCCACTGTGGTGTTACCACTGGACAGCTGAATGCCAGCTGGCAGGACCAAGCCATGAAGTCAAGGAAGGCGATATCGCGCATTTTTGCCGCGCGATATCGCGAGAATTCGCCGGCCAATGCTATTCTGTCTTAGCTCCATGTCGCCCGTCGCAGGACCCTTTTTTCGGTGGATTTTGCGCGTTTTTTCTATTTTTTAATAGAGCCCGACGGTGAAGGTCGCGCTATAGTCGCTGGAACGCCGCCCCCAATGTCGCGCTATCCCGGCCGCGCGGATCTGCTGCAAAAGGTAAGTCGCTTAGTGTGAATGGGGCCTAAGTCATGTGACAGAGTGTACTCACGGTTGCTGGGTGCACAAAAAAATCTTCAGGCTAATAACAGCCTTCAGATTCCTGTTTTCAGACAGGATAATATAAGATAATTCACCAGCACTCAGTTGTTCAAGATGCAAACACAATCTTGTGTATTATAAGTACATCGCATAGGTCATAATGCAAACGTTTTAGGGCTGTGCATGGTAACTCTCTTAAGGCATCACTGTGTCACCTTGAAGAAAGAACCCTTCTATTATCCTGAGAGCAAACATGATGCCATTCAGTGCTGTCACTACAAGCACCACCCCATTTACCTTGGTCACAGCACTGCATGCAAGAAGCGCTTCTCATTGGTCAGCATTGTCAGGTGACCGCGCTGAGCAATAAGTGCTTGCCATTTGCCTGCGCAATGCAAAACCTAGAGCACAGGGCTGTGCTACATGGCAGTACGGGGTACAGAAAGTGGACTTACCCTTTAAAAACAATGAAAGTTTCATTGTGATAGAATCTCAGTAAAACCAAGCAACAAAGTCCTCTTACCTCAACATCTTTCTTTAGTTTCTCCTGAAACATCTTTTTGTTGTTCTCGTCAATGCAGATTTTTTGACCATCGTTTATGAAGTCGTTATCTTTGTAAGTTGGCAGCTCTTTGGCCTGCAAAGAAACACAGGGCATGGTGGGAAATGACTTGACTGTATATAACAGTGTTTCAGCTCGCTTCTTATTGGTCATAGGTGAAAGAAGACATTTGGAAGGCACTTGTAGGCCTGCTAATACACTCATTGGCAATAAAAAATAAATCAGATGGTACAGTTGCACACAGATTCTATATGGATCATCGAGTTGAGAACTGTGAGTGAAGCTGGTTCTTCAAAGTTCTTTTTGCTATGCCAGGAACATGACATCATATTCTGATTTTTTTTTTTTTTTGTGCCATTGTGTAGGCTGCCTTCTTTTGAATGCTAGTTTCTCTGGTAAAAACAACTTCCCGTGCAGTCTCTTGATGAAAGGTGCACTTTAAGGAACAATGCATTTTATTCTTACCGGGAATTCCTATATGTTCTCTTAAAACATGCAGTTATGGGATCAACTTGCCTCCAGCAGTCAAACAAATGCAACTCTATAGGTTGAACTCAATGGAGTTGCGTCTTTTTTCAACCTATGTAACTGAAAAAAACTAGGAGCTGTATGTGGCTTTTTCGCCTCCTAAGAACATCACACATCAAAAAGCACTGCAAAAGGAACTTATCCTATTCAGTATTAGCTGTGTTGGCAAATCAGCATGATGTGTTGAAGGAGGTGGCCACACAATTATTTAGCCTGGCAAACATTGGACCAAAGTACAAGGAAAGTACGTAAAAGTATCCTTGTTATAAAGATGTTCTCCTGCCTTCCACTCAAGAACTTCTAAGGTTAGTTTGAGGACTGTGTGATGTCCAAACCCTCACCTGAAACAAACTGTGTTGATGCTGTTTGCCAGAGAAGGTGCTGCCACAAACATCACTCAGATTTCTATGTATCTATTGCAGCACACTCCCTAACATCCAATTAGTCTTGTTATGGCTGATTTCGGAGAAGACTTCACACAGCCCTTGTTTTTTGGGGAAATGAGCTAAGGGCTGCACATCACCTCCCAGCCTCCTCATTCCCCTCATATGAGCGCAAGAAAAGCATGAAACCTTTCTTGGCTAAAGAAACCGCGAGCTTCTAAGAATACCAGCTGACTGGCTCTAGCACTTTCACAAGGATACAGGCCACAAGGAGTAGACAAAACTACTGATCTGCAAACCGGTTCCAGGTCAGTGCCTCAGAATTAATGAATCTGAAGGATAGCCAGGCAACAAGCATTTTAACTGACAAATCAGAAATGGCAGCCTACACGGTTTCTCAGTACAGGTTCCCTTTAAAACAATATACAGCATTGCAATGGGTCCTTTTGTTTCACAATGCTACATGACCATTAAATGCATTTGACATCAGGACCACGGCTGTCTGTTGCAAGTGCTAATAGGTAGGACGGCGATGGGAAAATATGATGAAATGAAAGGATCGGGGAAGCCATAATATGCATTCTAGTGAGCTGTTCCATCTGACAGAAATGTGGATTGTCTGTAATCATCTTTTTTCCTCCCTTTCTTCCTTTTTCTATTCCCCACTGAGCAGCTGACTTCTTATGTCCTGGCAGCCAGCCCGGACTGTCAGCGCTAAAAAAGAACTAAGCTTCACTAGAACCACTAATTTTATACCATATTGGCACTGCCGCTCCTCTATGAAAAGAGTGGCCACCAGAGAGTCTTCCCTCTCACGCCAAGGGGAAGAGTAATCTGTCTGAGCGACGGGGCTCTTGACTGATGTCGTATCAATGAACAATGAATCTACTGGGGGAAAAACAGATGCAAGAATGTGGCAATTGTTGGAGGTCAGTGAAGATGAAGAGGAGGACGGCTGCAGTAAGACATGGCCTGAAAGCAATGTCTGAAAGAACTGTGATTCAAATAGCAACCAGATTCCCTTCCATGTGTCTAAGGCAGAAATAAAAATACGGGGGAGAAGATTACCCACTGCTATTATTCTTTATGGGGACACATCTGTAATGCTGGGCCTAGATGCATTGTTTATATATGCTCTGGATACTGTTAGGAAATTATACAGGAAAATAATGAGACGGTATAACTAGGCAGATTATAGTGAGGTGGACTAAATGGCATAAAAAAAGCCTCTAGTGAATTAGTGTGAAGCACAGTAGAGGCTTCTTAAAACAGAGGGTATCTCTGAGTCTCACAGCACAAATCCTAAAATAACATTTATTCCTCATTTTATAGATTTGGCAAGGAAAAAAAAAAGGTGAACTTCCAGCTCTTGAGAGGATTCTGGACTCTCACACAGACCTGTACAGTCCTAACTGCAGGTACTTCAGACTGTATCTTTTCTGTTTTTATGTAGATTTTACAGTGTCCCAACTTTTTTGGAAGGCTGTTACATTGGGGAAACTGGCCTTAAGCTGCATCTCAGGATGAACCTACGCAGGAGCTCGATCAAGAACCACAAAGAAAATGAATATTGCACCCCAGTAGGACATCACTTCTCCCAGAAAGATCACTCCATCCAAAACCTCAATATAAAAGTACTGAAGAAGAGAGGTTAACTCTCGAAAGCTTGTATTTTATATATTTTGTTAGTCCAATAAGAAAGGTATCATCGCATACTACAATCTTCTCTACTGGACTAATACGGCTTACCCATTTACATTACATTACACACACACACACACAGTAATTGATACAATTACATGGAAGGAATGAGTATTTATATTTTTGATCCAGCCACACCTAAATCACTAGCTCTGAGTGGGCGCAACCCTTCAAGATCCAATTGTGATATGTTATTCTTCCATATGTACAGTCCTAGCCAAATAATGTAGTAAACATTTACCTTTTCTTTGTCACTTGCTTCTCTTGCCACAGTGGAGCCCTAGGAAACAAGAGATCATATTTAAAAATATATATAACACAAATAAATGAATGCTAATACATATAACAAACAAGATTATGCTAGCACTAGGTAGTTCTTAAAAGGGAAATAGTGTTATGTATTTTCTTTTTTTGTATATTCAAGAGCTCAGCTCAGTGTAAAAATGTATCAGTGTGTGTTCTGTTAGGACACATGTTTCAAAAGGAAAGAGGAAATGGTTTGCCTCTTTCAGAGAGAACACATTCGTTCTCCTAAGTACACTAGCAAAAAAACTGAGGCTTGCTTGGAGTGGGAGGGGTTATTGTGGGCTGACCTTACATCCTTGCCAGTGTCCAAATTCCTGAATGTGGCGGTATAAACCATGGTTTCAGGATGACCACCCTGGGTCCAGTAATGTACTCTTAAGAAATATCAATTCTGGAGCAGACTCACCTCTTCAAATAAAGCTACAAACATGTCAAAGCAATGAAAGTGCAAGGAGTATTTTCTTTAGAAAAACGTAGACTGTCAAATTTTGAGGCACATATCTGCTTGTATACTGAAAGGTCAGGGCGGGGTAAGTTCAAAGCAGAATATGTATGTTGCTTTTGTATGGAAGTGTCTATTGCCCCTAGCTCAGCAAGGGTGGTTATACCAATGCAGGAACTCCTGTCTCTGTCAGTTCTGACCAAATAATACCCCATTCGCCGGCTACACCCTTGTTGCCAAAGGCAGGGAGTTTTTGGACCAGTATGTGCCCCATCCTAATCTAGTCTCCTGTCTTGAGCAAAGACTGATAAAAGACTTATATGGGTCCGATAATAATAAAGGGGATAATGAAGTGAAATGCATTCTATTCTACTGACATCTATTTAATGTTTGTGAATTTAATGTCCTTTAGAGTAGGTTTCGCGTGGAAAATAAGAGACAAATCTGTTCAGTGTAGTGAAGCCCGTTGTGCCCATGTATGGACAGCTCTATATATTGTAATACGACTTTTCAAGGATGGCCCTGTAAATTCTGAATGCTTTTTATTGATTGCAAGATTATGTTAATTCCTGCAATTTTATAGAATGCAGTCCCAAACTGAAATCGAGGCAAATCAATATAATTCCAGGCTCTTGATGGCATGATGTGTTCTAGTTGAAGTGAAAACACTTGATTTTTTCCCCTCAGTACTTTTATGGAACACATTCAGTCACCAATCACTTACATTTTCAGTAGCTGTTTGCAAATCAAACGCATAACAGGACTACAAATGTCTGTAAAATACATAACTATCAAAGTGCAAAAAAATAAAATAAAAATAGAAGCAAAGCAGCAATGTATCCTGATCTCTGACGTGGCCATGTATTTTAATAGGATGTAAAGCGCCTTCAAAATGTCTATGTCTCTATAAAGATAGATGTTTTTCAGGGCAGGCAGCTCTCTTGTTTTTTTCAGGCTAAGTACTGGTAAGCGGCAATATAAAAAATGTTTGTTCCCGGGTTTAGATACACTTTAAATACATCAAGTAAAAGCATATTATTAGCACCCCATGCAGGGCAGCCAAGGGATTTGGTGACCACTGTGTTCAGAAGTCCTTTTCGAGTTACAATGGTACAGCCACTGACATCTCTCATCCACAGCAATATTACATTTACAGATCATGTTGTGGGTGTTTCTGATCGGGAGGGGCATGTTTTTCTGAATCCCTCCCCCAGATCAATGGTTGCAGTATCACTCTGCAGCCAGGAAGCTTAGCAGAAGTCAATACACATTATTGGAAGCCTGTAAAAGGTGAAGAATATAAGCAGTATAGGCAACTGCTACACTCCAGCTGCTGTGGCACTACAAGTAATATGTGGCATTGCAAGACTCTGACAGCCACAGGCATGACTCCCAGAGGCAGAAGCAATATGAGATTTGTAGTTTTGGCACAGCTGGTTAGATGGTTACAGTTCACGTTAAAAATGGAATGGGAAACGGGTTCAAATTAACTCTTAGTGCAGCAGAAGTCAAAGCCCTCTGTAGAGAGGGTGAGTGTTCCACCAGGGGCCCCTAGACTGCAGAACATTTCAGTTGAGGGTCAATGTATTTCCTGGGCCACAAGCAGCTTTAATGGAATTTTCAGCTTGATCGCTTCCTATCAGTGTCACTTTAAATCATACATATTGGTAAAGGTGTCATATGGCTGTTGCTAATACTACTATTGTCATTCTTTGTATGTCTAATGGATAATGATAAAGATATAGCACAAGGTCACTGAATTTTTTCAACAATTAAATGTCACTACCTTTAAGTCGTATTTCCTATACACAGATAGACGGTGACTAAAGACGTTCCTTGTGACAATCATGTACGTCTCTACTCCATCTACGTTTAACCGGTACATGCCCAGGAACTGAGGAAGGAGCGTGTTGCCATGACACTCCACAATAAACTGCAAATAAAAGAAAAAAGAAAATGTATTTATTTAAAAAATTACATTGCTTGGTTTAGAAATACAAATGGCACTGCTGAAAAATAGAATTTCACACAATAAAAAACTGGTACATACATAGTACATATGAAGTAGTAAACATGCTAAGAACCCAAAGTACACCCAAAGTACAAACTCCCTGCACTTGTAAACGGTTATCCGACATTTATCACCCAGCATATGGCATAGCTGTGCAGAAATTTTTTTTCATCATAAATGGTTACCGTGGAAGCTGATTGTTAACTACTTTGAGGCTAGGTTCACACGTCAGCGACACCCGGGACGCGCGATCGTGTGCTTATGCACACAGCGGTTCCCGCGCGGCCCCATTGATTCCAATGGTGTGACATCAGCGCAGCAAATCGCTAAAAAAAGGCACAAGCACCTTTTTTGGCGACAAACGACGTGCAGCTTTTTTTTAGCATGTTCAACTGCACGGGCGGAATTGCGGCGGGAAACCCCGCGATCCGCCCGGCACGACTGGGGTGCCATTAGAGAATAATGGCACCCACAGCGTGAAATTTTGCGGTGGGCGACTCCGTAACTGCGCGCCAATCCATGCGGTCTTGTGCATGATTTCCACGCAGTCAGGAGTTGCCCAGGTGTGAACCTAGCCTCAATACAGCACTCCCTTTAGTAGCTTTCTTCATAATAAATACAAACAAAAGCACATCCACACCCAAAAACAAAAATGTTATATTTTGCCGTTTACTAGCCCTTAGATGTAGTGGAAGCATTCGTTTTGATTTTTCAGGCTTTTTCCCCTTTTGTTTTTTACTTGATAATCCTTGCAATATCACACTTCCTGTTCCTGGGTGGCTAGACTCACTCCTCCATTGTATCTATGGAAGAAGCCATGGACTGACTTCAGTTGCAGTAGGGTGAGGGTGCTCTCCGCACACCTTTCAGCAATCCCGGCCAGTACACAGGGATGGTGCTTGCAGTAACTCCACGGATGGCACCGTGCAAAACGAACAGTTGACGAAAAAGGTCACCAGCACTCAAAAGGTTATAAAAATGAATAAGTCCTTTTTATTGGACCATGGTGTCACGACAATCGAAAAAAGCCGACGTTTCGGGGCCACGCAGGGTCCCTTTCTCAAGGCTGAAAATGTCACATTTTCTGCCTTGAGAAAGGGACCCTGCGTGGCCCCGAAACGTCGGCTTTTTTCGATTGTCGTGACACCATGGTCCAATAAAAAGGACTTATTCATTTTTATAACCTTTTGAGTGCTGGTGACCTTTTTCGTCAAATGGACTGACTTCAAACATGTCTATCTTTATTCATCTCCATTACATTGATGATGGGACTAGCAGTTTACATACGAGAGATAACATTGTTGATGCTTTCATTTAACCACTTCAAGACCATATGACCTACCTGTACATCCTGATATCGAGGTGGTTATACCACGATCATGGCTGCTGCAGGTAGAGGGCTGTAGAGTACAAGTGATTTGGCTGGCTGTAGAGCCGCCCGATTACTTGCACCGGTCTGTGACAGTCTAACAGACCCCCGATGTCTCCATAAAGAAAACATGTCAACTGCCACTGCTATGACATAGGGGCTTGTTAGTACACAGTAAAAATAATGCAGCCACCACATTCGAGTACTGGGAAGTTGCAACATATTGCACTTTTGTTAATTGGGTTTGGATACGCTTCAAAGCCTTCCGTGTTTAACTATACTGTTGTAAAGGCAAATGCAAATCACTCCAGTCATATAATGGTTAACTATAGTGTATACGGGTCCATTAAGCTCACATAAAACTTGTGTTGTTAAAACTTTAATGTGATCAATGTCATGTGTTATGCACTGGCCTATTTCATCCTACAGCAGAAGGCAGCGGATGAGCCCACAGATGATAGAATCAGCACATTTTCCCTCTTAAATGCGCTCAGTGGGGGCTCAGGGAGCTTATTAAGAGCCTCCAACATTCCACGGCACAGACCAGTGCACAACAAGCTGAGCTGGTTTCAATATATAGCTTGGTTTAATGTGTATTATTTATAACTCAAGAGAGCATCCTCCGAGTCCATTTAACAAATGGCTACATCTGAAGCAGCAGTGCGTTCACAGTGGTCTCAAATTGCAGGTAACGATAGCTATTTATATATATGCTGGAGGTTGTAGGCCAAGAACACGTGCCAACGTCCACACGAAGTCCCAAAACCATCTACCAATTCCCGAGTACGGGTAAAGTCTCATTACCCATCAAATTCCACACTCCTAAAGTGTGGAAAAAATCATCTCTAAACCCCACAAAAGCTACAGCTAAAGTAACACTAATCTCAGGAGTTAAATCTTTAAAATGTATTCAGGGACTGTAACTATTAACAGAAATGTAGTTTATTTCTGTATTACTCAGTTGTATATCCTCAAATCATCTCTGAATTGGTGCTGACACTGTCCTTCCTTCTGGAGGGGGGTACTTTTGTTAACCATGGTCCCTGTGCGTGTTGTAAAGTAGCCACCACTCCAAGCCCGCTCCTGTGATGGACTACAATCTCATATGACCCACTTGTCATGTCGGATGGCCAAGTGGTGTGCAGAGAAGAGCTGCTGGCTGTCAGATCCTGCATGTGCTTCAGGGAGGATCGGTAAATATCTGTGATACTTACCGATTCTCTGTGTGCAGAACAAGCACTGGAGTGATCAGCTGATCACTCCAATGTTTGTAAACAGCTGCGGACACATAGTACTATGTGTCCCTAATTATGAATGAACAGGAAGGGCTTTACATCAGTTGCTGTTCAATCAAGAGTTTCTCAATGGATGGAAGCACTCTGTATAGAGGCTTCTACCCATTCATAGGTGGATGATAGTAAATATTTTACTATCTCCAGCTTCTGAATGAATGGAAAGCCTCTGTACTGAGAGCTTTCCACTCATTGAGTGTTGAGGCTGCAGAAAAAGAGATTAAGGATTCTGTGTCCTCAATGTCTTCTTGTATTTCAAAAGGGAAATGTCAGGGGTCTGTTTAGACCCCTAATATTTCCCCGAAGCCCCCCAACAGTAAAAAAGAAAAAGCATGACGGGATTAGTAGTTTTACCAAAGCTGGTGTACCTAGGTTGCCTACCCCTACCCTAAACTCTGCACACTATGTACAAGACAAAATAAAAAGCTTTGCCTGGAGTTGTAATTAAAATTCCACACTTATAATACTCCGGATTCAGCTGTTCCAGTGCCCTTTCTAAGGGTTCCTGTCATTTTTATAGTGAACATGATACAAAAGGAGGATATCAGGGATGTGAAGACATTTGTTTAGGGGATTTTACAGCTCTGCCACCATGGGGGATGAGGGCCGGCCCTTACCTGGTGGTACTTCTTCAGGATGTTGTGCATCTCTGCCACATCTTCGCTTGTAATGGTTTTGATGATGTACCTCTTGTCGCAGGAAGTATGGAAGCGAGCACCGCTGCGTGCTTGTGAATCATTGGCTAGAGGAGCACATCTTGTCAGGGAGTTCTGAAAATGAGACAATAACAGGATATAGTAAGTAAAAAGGAACCCAGTTCATAGGGGGAAAAAATGGACATCAAGTTTGTGATGTTTGTAATAGGGATGCACCGATACCAAGTACCGTACTCGGTACAAGTACAGATACTTTTCGAGCTCCAAGACCAGACTAGAGGAAAACTCAAAAGTTAGGAGGCCGCTGTCATTTGTAAGGAGCACACGGAGCTCCTGGGATTTGTACATCTCTGTTTTAATGTACGATTTTGTTTTTATAAACATATATAAGGGATGTACCGATACCATTTTTGCAAGTACAAGTACCGATACATTTTTGTTTATTGTCATGTGACAGTTTTTCTAAAACAATACAGACTAATAATTTCAGGACAGTGGTGGAGCGCCAGAGCCCGGTCCCAGCTGCAACCGCTGCAGCCCTGGTAGTTCTCAAGGAAATGCCAAGTATCGGCACTGGTATCTGAACTGGTATCTGAACATCCCTAGTTTGTACTATACAGTCTTGTAGGTACTCAGTCGCTGAATAATGTAATATAATTATCAGAATCAAACACTCCTCTTCTTTTTGTAACACCGTAAAGTTCTGCAATTTATAGTTCAGCTTTTGCATAAAAATAAGAAATGCACATACATTAATAAAAGAAAAAGTGTGCATTTATTATTTTTTGCCATTTAAGTTTGCAAAACACTGCAACCATGATTAGCGAATTGTGGGTGCAATGATCTGGCACCTGCACTGGCTCCTGCACTTATTCTCCTAGCCCCTGTCTGTACCCAGGTATGCACTTTCAGCTATGGGATGGAGGAAGTATCAATGGACTATAGGTGCGGTGAACTACAATTCCTCCGCTGTAGTGGAAGAAAGTACTTGTAGTCTCTCCATTTAAAGATCTGTGAATGGATGACGTGGCCGTGTTGGTGCAGCCATGTTAAATTAAAAAAATTAATAAAAATGACCTTCAATTTAGGTAAGTGGGGGAGTGGGTAAGTTCTGGGGATGTAACCATGTTTCACGCTGCTCCCTAAAGATAGATGTGACATGAAACATGGTTACTAAAGTAAACTTAGCCTTCAAAAATATACAGTACATATACAGTGTAACAAAATGACATTTATAACTCTGTTAGCATTTTTCTGAATACAATCCAGTACTGTGTTCCTGCAGTTATCAGGTCTCCATATACAAGAGCGAGGAGAATACACAAATAAAAATAAAATGCATAAAAAGGAGGCAAAAAAACAGCAATAAATATAAAGAACACTAAATGACTTAATTACCAGAAATGCAAAATAACCCAAAATAAAGAAGTAACAAAAACAGTTCCATAATGTAAATCCTGTGAGGAGAGCAGTCGTTCCAATTTGAAGCTAGTATGACGGAGACTGATCTTGTCGGGAACTCTTCAGACAGAAGTGATCACAAACACAGCAAAAGCAACATTTGATGTACACATAATAACTATAGCACATTCAATTATTTTTACTAAGACGCATTGAGAGGAATTTACTAAGACTGGATCAGACAGATCCTGGAGCAGCTATGGATGGCAACCAATCAGCTTCTAGCTTTCATACAGAAAACGTTGAAGAGAGAAGCTGATTGGTTGCCATGCAGAGCTGCTCCAGATTCTGTCTGCACCAGTTTTAGTACATTCCCCCCCAGAGAGTTTACTTAACATCCGTCCCACTTATACAGCTGTATTGTCAGGTCTATAAATATTCATTAAATCCATGAAATGAAGCACAGTCAGCCTTCCATGCTGTGCCGATATAAGGTCTGTCATGACAGAAGGACATTTAAGGAACGGACCGGCCCCGTGTCTATCCCCAGATGTCCACCAGGTGGCAGGTGAGCATATTTTGTACTTGGTAGGACATGAAAGGAACCTTGTCTGCAGCATAGCCAGCAGGCATGAAAACAGACAGGTCATGGGGGCTCGGAGTAAAGTAAATACATATAAAATGCCTTTATGATTCCTGAGTGGAGTGTACAAGGCACATGGGATACGTCTACAGCTAGAAACACTTGTGCTGATTTGGCATTAAAGGAGAACTGCAGTGAAAAGTCACCAGTAAACCTTAATATTAGGCTGTTAGGTAGTCCAGTACTTTTGCGGTGTGGTGGGTCCAAGGGAATCAAAAAGTCCTCCAGTAGAAATAGAATATGAGACACCGAGCTTCCTAAACAGCGGAGATTTATATACGGCCTGGCCAAAAAAGTCACCACCTAGATTCAGCTAAGCAAATAGGTAAGAGCCTTCCATTAGATAAGTGTTATGATCTGGGGTTGCTTCAGTTGGTCAGGTCTAGGTTCAGCAATGTTATGTTCCCATCAATTGAGGTCAGCTGTCTACCTGAATATACTGAATGACCAGGTTTTTCCATCAATGGATTTTTCTTCCCTGATGGCATATTCCAAGATGACAATGCCAGGATTCATCGGGCTCAGATTGTGAAAGAATGGTTCAGGGAACATGAGACATCATTATCACACATGGATTGGCCACCAGAGTCCAGACCTTAACCATTGAGAATCTTTGGGACGTTCTGGAGAAGACTTCACACAGTGGGCTGACTCTCCCATCATCACTACAAGATGTTGGTGAAAGATGAATGCAACTCTGGATGGAAATAAATGTGACATTGCATATGATTATAGAAATGATGCCACGGTGAACGTGTGCCATAATTAAAGACGGCACAATGAAATATTAGGGTGTGTGACTTTTTTTTGGCCAGGCAGTGAATATCATTACTTGCAACCACCCCACCCCTGGCTGGTACATTACATTTTCCCTTGCACAAGCTTTTTAAAAGGGACCCTGTCACCACAGGCCACTTGTACACTAAGCACACCATGTAAAAAAAAGCCTCACATTTGCAGCAGCTTGTGTATTCAGACTCCAGCACTTTGCTGCTCCCCGGCGGCTGCAGGTTTTCCCTAAGGTCTCGTTCACACCTAGGCGTATTGCATATGTGCGTCTGTCGCGCGACCGTCGCGCGTTTTTTTACCACGATTGTGATGTTACATAGTATTTGGGTTGAATAAAGACAGGGGTCCATCAAGTTCAACCATCAATGTTGGCAGCCCCAGGTAACACTCTGTAGCAGGGGTAGGCAATGTTGGCACTCCAGCTGTGCTGAAACTACAAATCCGATCATGCTTCTGGCTGTCACACTGACTCGTGGCATTTGTAGTTCCACAACAGCTGGAGTGCCAAGGAATATCTCTACCCTATAGCATTCCCCTTTACTTCTCCCCCGGCTGTTAAATAAGAGTTTATGTAGGGAAGAAAGGGGAGCAGCTGGGCCAGTACAGACAGTAATTAGACACTCCCAGAAGGGGGGAGGGCTATGACGTGCAAGGAGGGAGGGGGCTGTGTTAGAGAACTGACTTTCTAGCAATTTCAAACGCTCAATGAAAGTGAATGAAAAATATTTATGAAAAGGAAGAAGTCAACATTTTAAAATACTAAATTTTTCTGTGGTTTTGTAAGTTGGTGGCAGGGTCTCTATGTGTCACAAGGACAAATAGAGAGTGTATGCACTAAGTTCAGTAAGAAACCTGGCAAAGGTTCTAACCTTTCCAAAAAAAAAAAAAGGTTTTAGTGTTAGATAAAATGTAACCATCAAAAATGAGTGTCGGATCGGTGTGTCCCCCACTGCCCGACTTCCTGAAATGCACAATATGAATAAATAGGCACTACACATTAGATTAGGCCTGTCCTAGCACTGCACCAACATGAACCGTCATGGCGGCCAGGCTGACGATCATTCTCGGTAAACCTGTCACAGCCTGAACTTCACTTAATCACCCGTCCGTGTTGTGTAACCGCCAGCCCACTACTCTAATCTGTGTACCGGAATAATGAGAGATTTTCTGCTAAGCAGAGACAAACAATACTTACAGCACGCCAATCTACACTCTGAATCATTCAGGAGCTATTGATGCATATCAAAGTGAAATCTTTTGTGTCCTGTTAAAAATAGACCGCTACGAGTAATGATCAAAACCTGTAGTGTTAAAAACCTGAGCAGCCCTCAGGGAAAATTAGGTGTATATATAGCACTAGGGAAAGGTAGATACAGCATCGTGCGAGTGTCTATTGGGAATGGAGAGGCACGCCTTTACCTTTATCAGAATATATGTCTTCAAGTTTACTTTTCAGGCCATGTTTCAAGTTACATCCATATTTAGGGCTAGTGCAGACATGGGCGATCCGGGAAGCGCGTCTCGGGGCTGTGATCGTGCACAATTGCACACTGCGATTGCTGTGTGGCCCCATTGATTTCAGTAGAGCTACATCTGCACGGCAATCGCAGAAAAAGGTACACGTGCCTTTTTTGCGACACACGTATTAGCCGTGATTGCCGTTTGATTGCACACGACTGGGGTGCTATTAGAAAATAATAGCACCACCGGCGCGATCGGCGGTGGTGGCCGACTCTGTGACCGCACGGATCCGGATCGGACCTTGTTTTTTGTTACACCTTAAAGTGACATTAAACCCTCAGATTTTTTAACATAAAACAATTTGTGGTTGCACCGCCTGCAAAGCCTCCCCCCAGACCCAAGCCACTCCCCCACTTACCTGAATGGCAGGGTTCTTCTTCCCGCAGGCTGCTGTCATATTTTTTTTAATTCAGCATGGCTTCACCCACAAAGCCACGTCATCCATTAACATATCCTTTCACAGGTTCGGTCAGTCACGGCAGCAAAGGAACTTGCATTTCTCAATGGAGAACAGGTGCAGTGATGTTACCGGTTTTGTAGGCCTCTAGTCCCTTAGCTGGATGTGCGCATTTATTATTTTTATGGTGGACTTTAAGTTGGCCACACACAGATCAAATTTTTTGTTTCTTGCTTTACTGGCCAAAGTCTGAGCCATCGGTAGCTCTGGCAGCCTCCCCCGGCTCGGCACAAATCGATCTGAAAATCGAAGGAGGCGGATGAAGAACTGTCGACTGAACAGTGACTGCAACCAAACAGATGCAGTCACTCTTTGGGTATTCAGGCTATCAGAATACACTAGCCCAGCGGGGGGGGGAGATGGTGGTGTGGATGGGGGTGAACTATGTTTGCCCTGATGAAGGGACACCACAAGGTTCCGAAACGTGGGCTATGACGCTGTTCTGCAATAAAAATAACTTTTGGATTTACTCCATCTTGTGAGTGCTAATGATCTTCATTGTTCTCATCTCGATCATTTTGTCACTCAAGACTTTCCTGGACTTCCGGGGGCGGGTGAAGGGCTTGGCCATTCACGTAAGCGCACTGCGGCTCCATATCCATAAAACTCACGGACCAATATGCAAGCGCACTACAGATCAGCGGTTTTAAGTCAAGAAATCTTACGAACTACCACGCATGCGCCAGTCCAGACATCTGATGGCTACTGCTCATGCCTGGTTCCACCAAAGCTCCCTTATGTCGCATGTTGTCAGAACACTGGCTTTCTGGCCAACAGGAAGCCGGGGAGAGGGTAATGACTGGCCTCCCGGCTTCCCGATTGGCCAGCTTCCTGACCAATCCGGAAACAGGGCGACAAGTCATTATCCGCTGCCCGGCTTCCCGATTGGCCGGGAAGCTGGCTCCAAGGCCAATCAGGAAGCCGGAGGGGCGAGTCATTACCCACCCCCCAGCTTCCTGATGGGCCTGGAAGCCAGCTCCATGCTCCCTGGTGACGAGGGAGCATGGAGCTGGCTTCCCAGCCAATCAGGAAGCTGGGTGGCATGTAATGACTCACCTCCCAGCTTCCTAATACCAAAATTTCTGGTATTGGGAGTACTCACCCAAATACTCGGTATTGGTGCATCCCTAGTTTATACCCTATTTTAGGCGATTTCTGTCATTCAACCCTGCTAAAATACATAAGGTGTATGGCTAGCTTTATTAATACATAAGATCATATATATTGTAATATATAAACATTAAAGACATTTATATACCGATACATAAACACTAGTAATAAGCACAGTGATTTCAGTGAAAATGATTCCACTGCTGCCAAAATTTTGCACAACAGAAATTCTCATTCTTTTTTTTTTTTAAATTTACAAATTACAAAAATACTGAGGCTTGTAAGAGGCGTTCTTTTGGTACAAGAACAGCTGTGGGGTGGGTGCAGGAGTTTCCGTAATCCTTAAGCCATTTAAAGACACCTTTATATACTACCAGAAACAACCTTAATTTCCCCAATGACGCCAATACATTTCACCACGCTGGGAGGATTTGGAAAAAAAGTCCCAATTATTGAAGACATTTTGGGGAGATTTAACCTGTGTATATATGTGTGTGTGTGTGTGTGTGTGTGTGTGTGTGTGTGTGTGTGTGTGTGTGTGTGTGTGTATGTGTATGTGTATGTGTATATATATTTTAATTTTTTTTAAAGCCTCCAATTTCTCTGAAAAGCATGCATTTCTCTAAAGCCTTTGCACGCCCTTCCTATGCATTTCAATCCATTCCTTTCAGGGATTAGTCAAACGAGTCTGAGATTACAGGACACTTTGGGCTCCAGGCATGCAGTTTAATTTCCCGTAGTGCATTTGTCAAATGCATGGCAAGCACATTTACGGGGATTTTCCACAAATTCTGGGTGTGTTAACAATGCTCTTTCATAGAGATGACAGTAATGAAATGAAAATAAACCTTAAACAAAAAAAAACCCCCCGGAATCAATGTAGAGAAAACATGGAGGGATATTCCGCTTGCACTAACACATAATTAAAACCACTACAATGCTGTCAAATAGTTGGAAAACAACAAATTGCGACTGCAAACTTGCTCCTAAAGTATTACACTGTGAGCAGAAATGGCACAATTGGACTCACTGAAAGCGCATTTGAAACAAGTACAAAAGGGGGAAAAAAAAGCGGTATTGCCTAAAACAACCAATCACATATCAGCTTCCATTTGTAGCCCGGACTGGAAAATCTGTCCACACCAGTGGCTCTTGTAGCATTGTGGCAGCCTCGCTGCGCTCCAAATATACGACGACTGCAGCAGCCTCACATTTGACAAAATACCATCTTGACTTGCTAACACAAGATTTCAGCCTTGTGGCAAATTTGTCTTTAATTACCCTTTCTGGAATTCTATGCTATTTTCCTGTGATTACTGACATTAATTATGGTGAAAACATGTGTTGTTTAATCAGTATTCAGATCTATGACAACACCGGCATCTTAATAAACACAACATTCTATTAATACAGACAGCTCCTTCTCCAGCACAGCTGACTAGCATCATACACGCTATAAAAGAGGCTTTTCTCCTGTGCTAGGTAGTTACATTTATTTTTTGGACTGTTTTTAGGACTGTGCAGAGCAATTGTAAAGTGGCCCATACACCTATGAATTATTGCTTAGAAATTGCCCACGAATGGTCTTTTGAACGATAATCGATCAGTTGATGGGAACCCAATAGGGATGTTCAGTTTCCAAGTACCATACAAGTACAAGTACAGATACTTTTCCAGCTCCAAGACTAGACTAGAGAAAATTTCAAAAGTTAGGAGGACTGATTTAAAAAAAAGAGTAAATTTACTCTTCCTATAGGAAGAAAGTTTGTGATGTTTGTAATAGGGATGCACCGATACAAAGTACCGTACTTGGTACAAGTACAAATACATTTTGAGCTCCAAGACTAGACTAGAGAAAAATTCAAAAGTTAGGAGGCCGCTGTCATTTGTAAGGAGCACGTGGAGCTCCTGGGATTTCTACATCTGTTTTAATGTATCATTTTTAAAAAAATATATAAGGGATGCACCAATACCATTTTTTGAAGTACAAGTCCTGATATATTTTTGTTTATTGTCATGTGACAGTTTTCCTAAAACAATACAGACTAATGATTTCAGGAGAGCGGTGGAGCGCCAGAACTAGGTCCCAGCTGCAACCCTGGTGGTTCTCATGAAAATGCCAAGTATAGGCACTGGTACCTGAACTGGTATCTGAACATACCTAGAACCCAACAATTTTTTTTTTTTTAACTGTACTCCTGGCCGAATTGCCTCGAAGGGTCAGGCTGGAAAACTTTTTTTCGAATCGCACCAAAAATTGATAGATTAGTGGCGCTTTGATTCGAGAAAAATCACAGCAAGAACACTGCGTATGCGCAAATGAAAATCTGTTCCGTCGATCGACAAAATTCGGTGAATTACTATTGCTAACGATTATCGAAACGACATTGGTCTGTGCTTGATGGGCTATTTGAGCTACAATCGAACGAGGGTTCATGGCAGCAACGAAAATCACAGCGTATATGGCCAGCTTAAGACCCAATAAGAACTGCAGGATGGTCACCACCAAGCATCTTTTTCATTTGACAGTATTCACAGCAGTGGTGGTCAACTAAACTCAGGAGATAAATCTTAAAAATACATTCAAGTACCTTAACTATTAACAAAAATGTATCTTATTTGGATATCATGCAGGCCCCTTTCACATAGGTGGCCCAACCGGGTCCGCCTGTCACTTTTTTTAGGCGTACATGATCAGATGCCCAATGCCAGTTTATACCTGGTTACCCCCAACTGTGGCCAGGTCCGGAAAAATAAAAAGGTTTTGATGTACCTGATCGTGCCAGATAGGGGGTAATCTAATGTAAAGGGACATATGTCACATGGAGGAAAAACAGGACAGACACGGAAGTCCAAGCGGTAACAATGATTCGTAGCGCTTCCATCAGGAGGAGATCCGTGCGTGGAGCCCCTCCTGATCAGCAAATGTGAAAGGGGCCTTTGCTGTAGATTCTCAAATCATCTCTGAATTGGTGCTGACACTGTCCTTTCTTCTGGAGGGTGGCTACTTTACAACACACACAGGGACCATGGGGAACAAAAGTTGCCACCGTCCAGAAGGACAGTGTCAGCACCAATTCAGAGATGATTTGAGGATCAGCAGCCGAGTGATTACATAAATAATATACTTTCTTGTTAAAAGGATACTTGAATGCATTCAAGTACCTTAAATCCTGATTTTAGAATCACTTTAATTTAGGCATTAGCAATGGCCTTCAGTAGAGCTGCAGCTAACGATTATTTTCAAAATCGATTAGTTAGCCGATTATTACGTTCGATTAATCGGTTAAAAAATAAAATACATTTTAAAAAATGGCTCCAGTGATGGACTACTAGATCGTATTGAGATTGTAGTCCATCACAGGAGCAAGCTTGGAGTGATGGAAGTAACAACTGAAAAGTGTGGTGTGCAATATAGTGAAATGAAAAAAGTGTAAAATTATACAGCAATGAATGCAGAATGGCATCGGCTATAGAGGACTACAAATCCCAGCAATAGTACATAATAGCTGGCGGTATTCTGCATTGCGCTGTATAATGTACTATTGCTGGGTGTTGTAATCCTCTATAGCTGGTGGAATTCGGCAGTGCACCACTGTATAATGTATTATTGCTGGGATTTGTTGTACTCCTATATAGCTGGTGGAATTCCGCATTGCGCTGTATAATGTATTATTCCTTGATTTGTAGTCCTCTATACAGCGCAATGCAGAATACCACCAGCTATATAGGAGTACAACAAGTCCCAGCAATACATTATACATACAGTGTATAATGTATTGCTGGGATTTGTAGTCCTCTATAGCTGATGTTATAATATACAGCACAATGTACCATCAGCTATAGAGGAATACAAATCCCAGCAATACATTATAGAGTACCATATGTGGGAAAGTGCAGACTTACCTGAGCAGTCTTCCAGCAACTTGTTTCTGAGATCAGGCCCGTCTATCGGCGGCTGTCATCCGCCCACACCTGCTCCTCCTTACTTCTTCTCCCGGCATCCCTGTGCCGATCGTGGATTTGGGCGGGCAGTGAGCGCGAGGCGGGGAGGAGGTGCGGCACGTAGAGCGTGGATGCGGCGAGCGTGAGGTGGGGAGGAGGTGTGGCGCGCAGCGTGTGTGGAGCCGTGAAAAGGGCCAACCAATCGGAAGCCGATTAATCGATGATTGAAAAAGTTGACAACTTTCTCAATAATCGAATATGTTGATTAGTTGTTGCAGCCCTAGCCTTCAGCTTCTTAAAGAAGACAAAACCTGTCCATGCTTCACTTAGAGATCTAAACAGTTCTACTAATAGAAATAATTTTGTTTAGATGGCACGCCTGGCGCTTGACTTTGTAGCTCGCTGACAATCTCGCCCCGTTATCATTTTCTCTGTAACAAATCTACCCTGAAAATAAACTAACTTTCTACTTCCTCCACAGGAAAAGAAATAATGTCTACACACAATCTCCGAGAGATAAATGAATGCTGAAATGGCTGATAACTGCCCTTGAAAACTTTACTAGCTGCAGCTTCAGAACGCGGCCGATCTCCCATCTCAGAAGTACACAGATAATAGTCACAATTTTTTATCAACTGTCCAGAAATGAGAACATATTGGTTTCTACAGAATGACACGAGGTTTCAAAAATATATTGTCACATGGCAAAACAGAACTCAAGAAAAACAAAAGAAAATGAAAAAGAAATAAATCTTATGATAAAGGAGAACTATGGGGTCAGTGTTTTTCCCCATAGTTCTCCTTAGGGTAACGGGAGGACACAAACTAGCGTCCTCCCGTTACCCTAAGCTCAGTATACCGAGAGCTACAGCTCGCGGTATACTGAGACGCCGCAGCCGGAGCGGATCCCGACGTAGATGACGGGATCTGCCCAGCTGCGTGAGTGACAGCTGGCTCTGCCTATCTAGAGGCAGAGCCAGCTGTACCCGCACCCTCCCCCGTCCGTTCCGCCAGTCAGCGCTGGCAGATCAAAGCGTGGAGAGGGGAATCCACCCCCTCCCCCTGTCACGGCAGAGAGCCGTGACAGGATCGGAAGGTGAGCGAACCTGGTATGTGTTCGCTCACCTCCCGATCTACTGAGCCGACCTGTGACAGTCTCATTGTCACAGGTCGGCTAGAACTATGAGGTGAGTGGAAATCACTCATCTCAGAGTTCTCCTTTAAGTGATCAGTGAAATCTTATTGGTTGTTATGGGCAATACAAACACTTCTCTCCAATAGTTAGAAGTAGTAAATCTGGCCATACATGGATTGAATGTCGGCTCTTTCCTGCTGAATCAGCTAAAATCCATCCATGGTGGCCCAGCCGGCGCCTCCCTCTACTTGTGACGAAGGAGCCGGGTGAAAAACTGCCAGCCGAATAGTGACTTCTGTAAGTCAGCTGCAGTCACTGTTCGGGTATTCTGGCTGTCAGAATACAATACCTGGCAGGGGAGATTCCTTCATCCACGTTGTTTAGCATGGGTGGGGGAAATCGAACAATTTCTCTCTCTCACCCTGCATGGTGAACAAGAACAATTCTAATGTGTACGGTCAGTTTGAAGTGATCTTAAAGTCAAAATGTTTTTAGGCCAATTCGAAAGCTCATTAAACCACTTACAATGGATGCTGCTCCTTCATGTTTAAAAGTTTTAGGCTTCTGCAGAATTAGCTGGTCTCCTGAGCACTGGCCCTGATTTCCTGTTTTTGGGTGGCACCTTTCACTTGTAGGTTCCCATGGAGCCACCCTTGTGTGTGTTAGTAAGCTGTGTGTGTCTCCACCAACACACAGGCACAGCAATGCCAACCACTATCTGATCTACCCTCCTTCCACCCTTCTCCAAGCAAGTAGATGGACAGCTGCTGGAGACTGAGCTTTCCCTTGATCTTGTACTGGACAGGAAGATCGGGGAAGCCGAGCTGAGAGAGTTGGGGCCAACTGTTTAGAAACATGATGACTGTAAGTGTTGGGGAAAAATTTTAAATACTTTGCAGGACAAGGTATATTTGTTTGATCTGGATTCATTATTGAAAAAAGTTTGAGTGTTTAATACTACTTTAAGTCACAATCAACGGGACTTCTGTAATGCTGAAGACGTCTGGCTGCTCTTTCAAGCAGATTTTTCAGTTCACTGTCAGCACCATATCTCAGTACTTAAAGCCCAAAGGATAATAGTACTTCAGATACTCTTTACAGAGCCATCAGGAGTCACTTGGACCCCTAATGCCTCCTCTGCCCCTCCCCAGCCTGACTGCGTACACTCTATTCTCGGTCAGCTCTTTTCTCGTCTACGTAGCCTGGGATATGACAGCTCTGAACCCAGAATGTCCAGAGCTAAACATTGTGGGTTCATTGTTTACAGCAGAACTAAAGCCAAAAAACAAAATGCAAATTTATATCCAATGAACATATTAAAGGAGAACTATGAGGTGAGTGATTTTTAGAGCCGACGTGTGGCAATGAAACTGTCACACGTCGGCTCTATAGATCGGGAAGTGAGCAAACACATACTTTCTTTCCGATCATCTCCCTGTAGAAAGCGGTGACTGTCAGTCACCGCTCCCCACAAGGATTCCCCTCTCCGATCCTCCAGCGCTGACTGGAGGAAGGGACAGAGAAAGGGGCAGGCACAGCTGCCTCTGGATAGGCAGAGCCAGCTGTCAATCAGCCAGCGGGGTGGATCTTGACAGTATTGTCGGGATCCGTCCTGGCTGCGGCACTTTCCGTATATAGCAAGCTATAGCTCGCTATATACTGAGGTTTGGGTCATGGGAGGAGGTTAGTTGTGACCCTAAAGAGAACTATGGGATAAAAAGGTTACCCCAAAGTTCTCTTAAAAAAAAAAAAAAGCTTAGTTACAATATTCACCTTCAAGCCAAAGGTTACCCCACAGGTACTTTTTATTTGACACTAGATGTCCTCAGTCTGATGAGCAGCAGCATTTACACTCCACTTCCTCTGAACCCAGACTGCCCTGGACCTGCCCCTAGTATGTAATTGGACAGTGAAAGGAGAAGCAGAACAGTGATGGGATCATCTGTCCTCTCCTATCAACATGCTTCTTGTAAAAAAAAAAAACTGATTGGCTCCTTCTGCTGCTTCTTTTTCTCACACTCCAGCACTGCAGTAAAGGGACTACAAGAGCCTGACACCAGGTCACATTCTTACGCGGGTACTTATACTGTTTGCATTGAAAAATTAATTTAATGATATAATAAAGATTTCAGAGCGGAGCATAGAGATTTCCGAGTTATTTTTTGTCTATTGTATCTATATAATGTTGGGGGGGTTTTACGTCATTTTCAGGCCTAAAATGTGGAATATAACATGGGTGCAAAAATTGAAAAAAGGGCCTCAGTCATGAAGGGGTTAAAGATCATCTCTAAGAAAAACCTTTTCAAAGGTAGAGAGATGTAAAAAAAGACCTTATATGTGGGTGACAGATGGTATTAAAGGGCCCGACACCTATTTAGCAATGGTTGCTCCAGTTTGACGTAGATGGCCTACAATTCATGAGCGGAAAGCAAGAAAACACAAGGATAACATTTTCCTACCTGAAAATCTTGATCATCAATTCCAAACCTTTCTCTCAGATTACGGAAGACCATGGGGCAGTACTCTTTAAACTTAAAGTGACTGGGCATGTTTTCTCTGAAAAACAAAAAGTAACATGTCTTAGATGGAGTATGTAAAGCCAACCCCACTCACCCCCGTGCTGGAACTATCCAGTGATACATTCTTCATTAAGGTGGATCATTTCCCTATCTGAGGCATTGAAGCATTTATTTAGGACAACTTGGACTAAGAATGCCTGTAAGATACTCCCTGCATTGAGACAATGTGATACTTACTTGTTAAAAAGGTGATTGTCCACCTTGATTTTCGAATAAGCTTTGAAGTCATCAGGCATTAACATAATGGGTATTTGGACATGACTGAGTTCATTGATCTGCAATAAAAGAAATATACATGTTAGATCTGTTGGAGGAAAATGTACAATTCTGCACCAGTGGCATGTGTAAACAAATCCCCCCCCCAAAAAAAACTGTGACCCACAAAAATGAGACCTTGTCACTAGAACATTTATTTCAACAAAAATCTTACCATAGGACAAGGGTGATTAATGTATTTCATGCATGTTATTCACCTGTAAAAGTCTCCCTTATGTACAGATCCAAAGGCCCTGAGACTGTGGTGAGCTTTAGATGCATGTGCCACAATGACCACTGGGTTTCTATAGAAGTGGCTTCCAACTTTCAGTCAATTTGTTAAAGCTGAACTCTTGGAATTACACAACTACCCAATGCAGTGCCCACAGCCCCCACGACCCTGCAAGGGTTAAATGCTCATTAGGTCTAGGGGTACGGGTCCTGTATTGTACTTGATGAAGTCACAGTGCTGGCCAGAGAGTCTTGAAATAGAGGCCTTGGGGGACCAGTGGTGGAAGCTTGTCGGAGGACTAAAGTATCAAAGTAGCATTTGTTTTATTCCTGGAGTTTAGCTTTAAGGATAGGCAGATGTCCCCTTTGGTCATTCTTGGAGGGACAGTTGCAACCCTATATCTATCCATAGACAAAGCACTTATCACCAATTCACTGTTTGGAGTTTTATACAAATGATAATTCATACAATACAGGAAACGTTTATATATAGTCTGTACAATTGTTCAATTATCTCAAAAAAGGGAACTTGGCAATGTGAAAAGGTAAATTTGTAGGGCATGCAGGTGGGACGGGACTGAGAACCGATGCATACATTTGGTGTCCCTGAGAAATAGAAGCCAGTAGTTAATTCAATATTATATTGGTCTGAATAACAAAATGCATGAGGTTACATTAACACATCTTCATGAACTTCAATAGTCAGACCACCTGCTTAACAGACAGCGGAATGCACACATTCTAAAGCCCCAGCTCCCGGTCCAGCTGTACTTCCTGGTCATCCTTCTGCAGCAAAGATAAACAGGATGCAATAGAACTGTGAGGCAGAGAAAATAGCATCCCTCGACTTTCTCAATATCCTGGAAATGAGCCCATGGCAGAAGCTTCCAGTGAATTCCGTAACAGGATACAATGAAGCCAAGTTATAACAAGGGAGGAAAAAGTGTCCGAGCTGCTCAGAGTAACCAACCAGATTCTAGCTCACGATTTCTAAGCAACACTAAAAAAACAGCATCTACTATGTACTGGAGACAACCTAACGGGCTTCAGTTATACAAATGGAGGCCATTTCCTACAGCAACCACAGCGTGTCCAAGAGGAAACTCCAGTAGTGGGCATAGGGGTGTGGGCCTGGAGCGCAGAAGTCTTACCACCGGAGTCTTTGAGACAGACAACAATCTACTAGGTCAGGAGTGCGCAACCTTGGCACTCTAGCTGTGCTAAAACTACAAATCATGCCTTGGCCTCTGGAAAACATGCCTGTGGCTGAAGGTCTTGCAACGCCTCATGTGACTTGAAGTTCCACAGCTGAAGTGCTGAGGTTGCCTAACCCTGCAATATGTGCTTCTACGAAACAACTCAAAATACTCAAAAATTTGTGCAACAAACGTTTTTTATATAACCCAAAGATTATAACCCAAAAGTGACGGGCAAGTGATACAATATGTAATAACTGTGAGGAATTAGTTTATGGAGAAAGTTAAATTTCCGTTTTTAGGTAGAGGAGGGATAGGCTTCCCTGAACAGATGAAGGTTGACAGAGTAGGAGGAAGCCGGAGAGTTTGGGGTAGGGAGTCCAGAAAATGGGAAAGACTCTGGAGTCAAGCATGGGAGGAGGTGATGAGGGAGCTAGATAGTAGGAGATCTTGGAAGGAGCAAAGAGGGTGGGGTTTGAGTGACATTTTGAGACAAGGTTGGCGATGTAGCTTGGGGCAGAGTGTGTTTCTATGTTGTTGTTCATATTTGAATTTTATTCATTGGGCAAACAGAAGCCAGTGAAGGGATTGGGAGAGAGGGATGGCAGATACTGAACAGTTGGTGAGGGCAGCAGCATTCTTGGTGGATTGAATGGGGATAGTCAGTGTAAAAAGGCAGACCAAAGAGGAGGGAATTGAAGTTGTCAAGGCGAGACCCAAGCGTGAAAGAAGTTACAGCTCGGTGGTATCATTGGTTAAAAAAAATGGCATATTTTGGAGGTCAAGGAGGCAAGGTTTTGATGGAGATTTGTAAAATACATACTAATATGTCAGTTAGTAAAATGAGTGAGGCGCGAGGAGCCTAAAGGTGTGAGCTGAGAAGTAGAGAGAGATAGATAAGATAGTCTTCAGCATAGAGATGGTATGGAAAGCCATGTGAGGCTCAACCGACCGAGGTAGGAGTTATAGCATTCCATCCAACTCAACAAAAGTAAATTTTAAAAAGTCAGCGGGTGATACATTGTGCCATGGGACCTTAAAGTGACACTAAACTCAGGAGTTACATCTTATATCTTAAAAACGCATTCAAGTACCTTAACTATTAACAATAATGTATCTTATTTGTGTATCACTCGGCTGTAGATCATAAAATCATCTCTGAATTGGTGCTGACACTGTCCTTCCTTCTGGAGGGTGGCTACTTTTGTTCCCCATGGTCCCTGTGTGTGTTGTAAAGTAGCCACCGCTCCAAGCTTGCTCCCGTGATGGACTACAATCTCACATTTAGTTTACTAATTTGTATTGAGATTGTAGTCCATCATGGCAGCAAGCTTGGAGGGGTGACTACTTTACAACACACACAGGGACTATGGGGAAGAGAAGTGGCCACCCTCCAGAAGGAAGGACAGTGTCAGCACCAATTCAGAGACGATTTGAGGATTTACAGCCGAGTGATACACAAATAAGATACATTTTTGTTATTAGTTAAGGGACTTGAATGCATTTTTAAGATTTAACTCCTGAGTTTAGTAATCACTCTAATGGGGACTTGTTGTTCACAGACTGGACAGCAAGATCATGTTAGGAAACCCACTGACATAAAATGACAGTTGATCTGATTAGGTAACAATCTTATATCTGTAAGTGGTCTTAGATGCCGTCGGAATGAACCGATCACTACTGTTTCCCAGTCTGAAGAGCTGGTGTGGGCCATTTACTACAATTTGTCAGCATAGCTGACAAGATAATGGAGCAGTCCTCAGACTTTACCATAGAGACCCGTCATGCAAGTATATTCAACCGCCTACCAAAGTCCGATGGGATTGCAGGACACAGAGCATGGACTGGGAAAACACACAAAACAAGACGAGAAGACAAGATTCAGAAAAGTACATTTTACAGAAGAATGCCAGGTGCCGAGTGTTCATGAGAACCAACACAAGTAAGAGAGGCTACGAGAGATTAGAAGTCTACCAAATGTCTACAATGCATACATACAGATTAGGGAGCTCAAACAATGCATGAAGGGTTTTGGACGAGGGATAACAGCCAGGTTTACTGAAGGGGTTGTGCAGTTGTATTGTATTTAATGGGATACCACGAAGAAGTAATGAAATTTAATCTGTGCTCAAAACATTGGTAGTGATTGCAAATGCCATCCAATATCCACCTGGTGGGCAAATATGGTGCTGCTCCTTGACCATATTTGCCCAAAATATATTGGGCGGCATTTGCGACAGTTTTAGCCTCTTAGATAATTTTTTTTAATATGTGCTAATCTGTCTCTTAACATGCGCCCCTGTTTTCACCTTAGCTTGCACTACCTTTCCAACTGCACGTGTTTTGCACCTGTTTTCATCTGGACTTGATCTGCGGTTGTCTGAAACTGGAGTATCACCTAACAAGACAATCACAACTTAAGAAGCCCCCATGACTACTTCTTCAAGAAGCGACGGTTAAGCTTTTTGCCTGGAGTAACAAGTCTCCTTTCCTGGAGTCTATTTAATCTCATTTATCAACAACATTATACTAGCAACAAAAATCTGGCGCAAAGTGCGTCAAATATATTCTGTGCAAGTTCAAACACTCGCAATTGCTATGATAAATTCTCCCCATTGCATTTCTGATTCCAACACCCTTCTGGACTAGGCCTTACGGTGCATTTCAAAAAAGTTTCGGCTTAAGTTGGGGAAAGGTCACAGGACCCATTCCACTCATTGTTACTCATCATATTATCATGATGATTTATATACTGCTATCATTTCCTGTGGTTCTGTACAACGTGATACAAGCAAGGACACGCAATGCCGATAACACAAATAGATACAAATTTTACAATGACAAGTAAAAACAGTTGTTTTTACTTGTAAAAACAGGCAAATACATACATAGTGATAAGATAAAGAAGAGCCTTGTCTGTATATGCACAACAGTGTGATGGTTGACACAGCACACGAGAATAAAGCTGGCCATATATTATGCAATTTTTGGCCAGTTCTTAAGGAAATTAGTATAATGGGTGCCGAAGTCGGCACCCTTTCGGTCGCTGTTCTATCGAAAGGTCCGGCTTGTTGAGTTCTCCGACTGGTGGCATCACATCCGGTGACTGCCAGTAGGAGATCTATACCAGATGGTGCTAGTGAGCGTTCCCTATGAAAATCATTTTCGAAATCTCGAATTATTGCCACTGCGCCTGAGTGGCGCAGTCGAAGTCTATAACCACACTCGGCACTGCGCCTGCGCGGCTATCGGCTCCTATAACCTATGGCAAATATAACTTTGTACTAGGTTATAGAATCCGATGAGCCGATAGTCACAATCGCCATTGCGCCTGCGCGGCTATTGGCCCCTATAACCTAGGGCAGATACCTTGTAACATTGTACTAGGTTATAGAATCCGATGAGCCGATAGCCGCGCAGGTGCAGTGTCAATAGAGAATTTGGCAACGATTCCATGGCCATGAGCACTCGCTCTATCTGGTGTAGATCTCCTACTGACAGTCACCGGATGTGACATCACCAGTCGGAGAGCTCGACAAGTTAGAGCTTTCTATAGAATACCGGCATCCCTTGACCAGCTGATTGAAGGACCCAGTCGGAAAATCTTTGAACGAACAGAGCCGGCAGCCAATGAGCTGCTGGCTCTGTTGGGGTATTCCGTCAGCACTCGGCAGCCGCTGTCAGGATACAAAAGAAACAGCGGGGATTCCTCGATCAATACGTTGGCTGCGTTGATGGAGGAATCTGTTCTATTTTTTGCCTTCAGCTCGTGGGTTAAATGTACAAAATAGAACAGTGTATGGCCAGCTTTAGGCAGAATGCAGACAAGTCTGGAAGCAGAACTGAGAATCTATAGAGAAATACTTGCAGATAACAGCGGATTTTAGGCTCTGTTCACACCGAGGTGTATTGTAGGTGAAAGGTCACTGGAAAGAACTACTTTTTGGCAGAATTTTGCATTTTAGGCCCCACTAGTTTCAATGGGATCACCTGTATATGCAAAACACAGGTGTGTTATTTCAATGATTTGTCGTACGTCTTATAAAAAAAAAAAAGCATCTCTTCTCCTTTTTGTCAACAGGCCTGAAGCAAAATAAGTTAAAAGCACTCGTTGTGGGCAGGTTCACGCCATTTTCTGGACCAGATCTGGTCTAGAAAATGGTGTGAACCTGCCCGCAGTTCCAGTGCATTCCAGACCAGACAAAATGAGACATGCAGTATTTTCTGGTCTGGTCTGGACTGTGCTGGTGTGAACAGAGGCCAGAAATAGCATAGGGATGCACTAGGATGCATTCTGGGTCCAGAAACAACCTGGTCTGGTGATGATGGATGTGGTATGAAGTATGCAAAATGCTCCAAAAAAAGGCCTAAAAACTCAGAACCTTAGGACCGGTTGACACCACAAAGTCTGCGTTCCAGAGCGTTCGGCCTCTGGAACGCAAGCCGGCCGACTCCCTACATTCAGGGGCGGGAGGGGGCTTGGCGGTGCATTGACGTCAATGGCACCGCAGCCATGCCCTCTGCCCGGACCTGAACACATGGCACATTAGTGCCTGCGTTCCGGTCCAGTGCGATCTGCAAAAATAGTGCTTGCAGCATTTTTGCAGATCGCACTGGACCGGAACGCAGGGAATAATGTGCTGCGTTCCGGGTGCAGGCAATTGCACTATGGGCGGGGGGGGGGCTGCGTGGCTGTGGTGCCATTGACTTCAATGACACAGGGAGCTGGCCAGCGTGCGTTCCAGAGGCTGAACGATGTGAACGGGCCCTTAGCGCAGGTTTGGGTAGAAAATAGATCTCTATGCAATGATTGGTTAGCCAGAGACCATGTGATCTAGTATGCCTAGGCAGCTCAGGAGCACCTTTTTTTTTTCATGGTAAAAGAAAAAAAGGTAATAACATTTTTTGCTCCAAATAATCCTGCGATTGGAAATGCTTACTCGATTAACCAAAATCACATTTTAGTGACAGGTCTGCTATAACTATGCAAGAATATCCGCATCAAGGACAATCATCAAACCAGGAACGCAAAAAAAAAATCCAGTGGTATGAAGTGTCCACGATGATGGATTTCAAACAGGTTTCGCTCTTCTGAATGGAAGGTTTAAAAAAAGAAAAGCTTAAAAATAAACCTCAGCCGCGTGCTGGAATAGGAAACCATCGCCAGTGCTGCACACTTGCAGCTAAGAAGCAGTCTAAGGCAGAGTAATGTACGGACCATGTTGCCACGTGGCATTAATTGCCTGAAACACAAAGCGAACATGGTCTTTTTTTCCCCTCCCCTCGAGGACGATTATGTGAAATGCTACAAGTTATAAATCCAGTAACAAAAGAAGATATCAGATTAGCAATGGAAACTTCACTGGATAGCCTTGCCCAGGCTAAGTGATAACTAACCCCTCGCGGTGCCATATCAGACCGGAGACCGCGTGCCCGCTGCCAAGTAAACTTCAAACCGTTCAAAAGCTTTTCTTGTGTGCGAAAGACCAACGCAACAAACTGATTACAGAGAGTCAAAGCTCTATGCGCTGCTGTAGAAACAGAGCTTGTTCTGTACATCGGGAAGAACTCCGATCTTATATAAACGGAGGATAAGGATCGAAATATAGAAATAATACTATAAATATAACCAGTTAAAGAGACAATGCTACACTGTCCATTCAGTTGATATAAGGCTGCCAGCGTGTACATTTATCTTTATAAACCATACACACAAACAAAAAAAACACTAAATAATAAGTGTTAATGTTATGTTCAGGCTCATCTCATGTACACTTTATACAGTATCTACAAAAAAATGCATTAGGTGAACAGTACACTCCCTCCTGCATTTTTTGCGTGCATGCTAAAACACATTTTAGGTCTGAAGATTAGTTAACCCCCCTCCCCAGAATTATATATTTCCTGAAAGCAGAGACACTGCGGGATAAAAAAAAAAAAAAGCGGCAGTTCTAAAAAAATTTTTTATTTTACATGATATTTGCTCAACTTTGTCAAACCCAACTTTTTAATAATAAGTGCATTAAGATTAATTTCAGTGCACAGAAACAAAATATAATAACCAATGTTTGGTTAAATATCAAAGATGAGGTTGAGTTGAGTAAATAGATTCCAAACATGTCAAGACTGAAAATTGTGTGAGCCAGTAAAACGACAGACTTTGGTACCCAATATATATATATATATATATATACACGCACACACACACACACACACACATATATACACACGCATACATACACACGCATACATACACACACAGTATATGAAATGAAACATACAGCAGCAGTATCAATTTTAAAAAGAACCGTAGCTGTTATCATTAAAAAGTAATCTTGTATGGCCAGCTTAATCATTTAAAACACTTGACTTTTCTGTGCTTTTATCTGCAACTTGGGAGCGGGCTAATTTCTTCACAATGCACCAGATCGGAAAAGTGTGACTGGACCGCATATGTGCAAATAATAATGGTGTGACAATTATTCTGGTATGCGAAGAGGCTAACAAGTTTTTGTTGAGTAAACCGCTGCACCCTTAAACTTTAAAGAAGAAATCCAGGAAATGTAAAAATTAATCCTTGCAGTTCGGGGGTAGCCCTATTTCAAAGGGTTAATTTTTACATTTCCTGGAGTTCTTTAGTTTTGGAATGCATTGGTTTGCTCAACAAAAACTTTTTAACCGAATGGCATAGCCCTTCCTCGTTTTGGTCTAGGGGCTAACAAACAAAATATACTGATCCTGAGTCCTGACTGCTCACTTCCCTCCACTATGACGGTGGTATGTCCATTAGTGTCCTCAAGTATAATGCAGCTACATTAGATGTGATGACATTGTGTGTCCTTGTGGGGACCGGTCTAGCAGCCAGGCAGGATAAAGGATAAGGCGAGTATATTGTTTTTATTTTATCCCCACCCAAACAAGCAGTTAAAAGTGACATTAAGGACAAAAGTGTCCCCCCACAGTGCTAATGTAAGGACTTACCCTAAATGATGTCTCTTAATCTGATCATCTTCTTCTTTCCTGTACTTTTTAGCTGTCCCTCCAGCGATGGTGCGGGTCTCCGATCCAGCGCCGACTCCTCTGTCCTCCTCTTCGCTCATGTCCCACGGTGTCTGCATGCGGGTGCACGCTGCTCCATAGACTTACATTCTGTCTCTCCTCGTCTCCCGGCCAAACAGCTGAACTGCGCATGCTTCCGCCCCAGGATCCTTTGCGGTCGCCCGAGAAATTGTCAGATGTGCGGACGGGAGCGCGAGGTGAAGCCACAGGTAAGTAGTAATCCTTTGAAAAAGTTTATTTAAAAAAAAATCGTTTTGCATATATCTACTGCTTGCTAGCAGTAGACGTATGTAAAAACAAATGAGGGTTTAATAACCCTTTAACTTTTTTTTTTTAAAAACTTGGTCTGGTCACAAAGGTTTTGAGCATTTTTCGACATGAATGGGTTAAATGAACTGTCAAACATGGCAGGATTTCTACGTCAATCATGGTCTCTCTTGCAATATTAATAAAAACTCACTGACATCAAAAATGAGACTTGTCTCCTAAATAAACCTCGACAGGAAATACCAGCCTTTCTGAATGAACTTAACAATGGAAAACATGGCACTTCCTCAAGTGAGATATAAGAGAATTGTCCTAGATTTGTTCTTTCGGCGCTCAGCTGTGCCAGTCAGCAGCTGTATCCCTGCTGGTATTATTGCCTCGCAATGATTAATTACATCTTTTAAACTGTCATTAAACTAATTAACAAAACACAAATATCTCCAGCGTGGATGTGCACCGCAAACGCAGAGAGGATTTATTTGAGATAAAAACCACACAGAAATCTTGCTACAGAGTTTGTTTGTGAGGACCAAGAAAAGAGTGAGGAGTTATTTTGTATGACGCGTGCGCCATCTAAGTGGAACCAAACAAACAGATAAACGCAGAGAAGACGAGATGTTGCCTTAAAAAAAGACTGATCACTCAGGAAAAGAAAACTTTTCACAGTTCAAGAGTCGCAGAATGTTCAGAGCAGGTGGAGAGTACCTGTTGCAATAGTTCAAAGGAGGAGTAGGTTGGTCTACACTAAGTGATGCTAAACTCAGGAGTTAAATCTTAAAAATGAATTCAAGTACCTTAACTATTAACAAAAATGTATCTTATGGCTGGACTACAGTCTCAATACAAATTAGTAAATGAATTTGAGATTGTAGTCCATCACGAGAGCAAGCTTGGAGTGGTGGCAACTTTAGAAACACACACAGGGACCATGGGGAACAAAAGTAGCCACATTCCAGAAGGAAGGACAGTGTCAGCACCAATTCAGAGATGATTTGAGGATCTATAGCCGAGTGATACACAGCACTGGAGTGAGAGTACAGGAAGCAGCATTTTCACTAAGAGAAACTGTATTTTTAAGGGAATTTCCAATCCAAAAACATGAATCAGTAAAGGGTACAGGGCAATTAAGAGATAAGAAGTTTGAGACTTCAACAGAGCTCTAAGCTGGCCTCTGGAATATATAGCAGGCCTCTCAAGTTGCCTGTTAACGTTTTCAAATTCTGTGCAATGTGTCCCAGTAGCTTTAAATGAGAACTATTGGGTTAGTAAAAGAAACAGGTCACCAGCACTCGTTTAGAATAAATATGTCCTTTTTTAATGGACAATTGTGTCACTACAATCAACAGAGCCGACGTTTCGGGGCCACACAGGGTCCCTTCTTCAAGGCAGTAAAATTGTGACCATCTTATTTGGCCAGGACTGCTGTAAGGTGTGCGGAGAGGACCCCCACCACATGAAAACTATTGGGTTAGGTCTTTTCCCCATAGTTCTCCTTAGGGTAACAGGAGGACACAAATTAGCGTCCTCCCGTCACCCAAAGCTCAGTATACCGCGAGCTACAACTGAGGCGCCGCAGCCTGAACGGATCCTGACAATTATGTCTGGATCCACCCAGCTGCTTGAGTGACAGCTGGCTCTGCCTATGTAGAGAGCCAGCTGTACCCGCCCCCTCCCCCGTCCGTTCCGCCAGTCAGCGCTGGAGGATCGGACAGGGGAGGGGGGAATCCAGTCCCTCCCCTGTCACGGGTCTCTGCTGGCATGGGATCGAGAAGTGAGCGAGCGCCGGTATGTGTTCGCTCACTTCCCGATCTACTGAGCCGACCTGTGACAGTTTCATTGTCACAGGTCGGCTCAGATTATGAGGCTGAGTGAAAAGCACTCGCCTCATAATTTCTCCTTTAAATATCAGATGGTTCCAAAAAATTATTTTAACTGAAGTCTGCATGGTGGTCATCTAGCTCCAAACTTTTAATGCATGTCATGTGTGCTTTTTGTACATTTTTTAGGTGGCAACAGAGACAAAATGCGCGACTCTACCCCCAAAAAAGCTCATGCACTTTTTCACATTACAGGCGATTGCTACAAGTGGCAGAATGCTCAGATGTGAACGGGGCCATTGAAAACAATAGGATTCCTCCCGTCGAGTTTTGTAGTGCTTAGACATTTGAGCTACAAAATGCTCAGGCGTGAATGGGCCCTTATTCAGAATTGATGATTAAGGGGCGTTACATTTGGACAGGAATAAAGCTAAGCGGAGTTCTTCTTCAAGAAAGACAAGATATGGCATTTATACCAACTGCACAAACTCTTCCAGAAGGCTGATCATCATTATCAGAAGCATTCAGCGGCGTCTGCACTAGTCCTCCTGGATCTATTATCCTGCAAGGGTCTCCCCGCTGTCACAGTGCTAATTTAGAGCAGAGGTTTTCCTTCCAGTTATATAAAACTTATGAAATACTTATGCCTCATTCCAGCGCATTCTATTTTTATTTCACCAGCTGCAGCAATTCAGGGCACTGCCACAATGTGAATGTCCCGGAATAACCAGCCTAATCTATCCTGGACTCATGTATAGAAGACAATCTAATTCTTTTCTAACAACTAGAGTTGGAAAATGACCGGTTGCTAAAGGCAACATCATCAGTTTTTAAATGCAGCTGATAGCAATCAGATTAACCTGCCAATAGGGTGATGTATAAACGTGTGTATATCTTTGTGTGTTAACGCACCTTGGCTGACTTCCAATGGGTCCCTTGACATGCCAACACATAAAGTAATAATGTACTCAGCCGCACGAAACCAAGGTCCATACAAATCCAACTTTATTGTTGTAAATTCCATGCAAAGTTCAAAATACAAGTCACACACCACCATAGTCTCTCTCCCACTCGAACGCCTCTCACGCGTTTCACCACCTGGGCTTAATCATAAAGGTTTGGTTAAGCCCACGCATGAGAAGCGTTGGAGTGGGAGATAGACTATGATGGTGTATAACTTGTATTTTGAACTTTGCATGGAATTTACAACAATAAAGTTGGATTTGTATGGCTCCTGGTCTCGTGCGGCTGATGGGAGAGATATTGTTTGACAAGTAGGAGCACACTGCAGCCTGTCCCGATGTCTCTACTGATCTGCAGTCTGGTGGAATAGGGGTGGTGAGTCTTTTCGTTTTTTGGATAAAGTAATCCTGTACTTTTGTTTTTGCATCCAGTGTGTTATTGTATCCAGCGCATTAATAAGTGTTATAATAGGTTTGTCATAGTGTACAAGTGTGAACAGGCCCCAAAGTACGGCCTTTAGGCAACTTTTACACCTATGTATTGTGTTATCACTCCTTTTGTAGTGCATTGCCATAACTCTCAATAGTATGGGCTTTTGTGGTGGTGCTAATCATGTGCAGTAGCTGTGCGTTGGAAGTAAAGCATACCACGGCGCACGTTGTACAAGCACATTTTCCATGGGTTAAGGTGCGCTGCCATCAAAATCAATGAGCTTCCTTAACACAATGTGCGTTAACATACAAGTGTGAAGGGGCCCCCTGTGGACTAATTGATCAACATGTTGCGTCAATTTACACTTATGCATTTTACTGCATTTCAAGTAGGAATCTCATTTATTCCGATAGGACTTGTTCACAGCTACGTGTTGTGGTTTACGTGTCTTTAAAAGAGAAATTATGAGGATCCCTTTGCACCTAAACCTGTGTATTATCACACACTCTTTAACATACCCACATTTATTGATTGTAATTGTACGGTATATCTACCCAAAAGGTTCTAACTAGGGATGCACCGATAGCGGTTTTTCGGTATCGAGTACGGATATTTTTTTTTTGGGTACTCGCCTATAGCCGATACCAATGTCCCGATTATCAGGAATTTGGGCGGTGGATCATGAACCACTGCCCGGCTTCCTGATTGCCTGGGAAGCCGGTGTTCTATTGAAAGAACATCGGCTTCACTTGCTGAGGCTGCCTGGCTTCCTGATTGGTCAGGAAGCCAGGCTGCCTAGCCACAAGAGAAGCCAACTTCATAGCCAGTCAGGAAGCTGTGCGGCATGTCCTGACCAATCAGGAAGCCGAGAGGCAGGTCATGACGTGCCGCCAGGCTTCCTAATTGGATTGGAAGCCAGGCTGCCTAGCAACAAGTGAAGCTGGCTTCCTAACCAATCAGGAAGCTGGGAGGCAGGTCATAACCCACAGCCCGGTTTCCTGATTGGAATGGAAGCCGGCTCCATGCTCCCTTGGCACTGCCGGTCAGATGGAGATCTCCCTCTGACCGGAAGTTCCAGTATAGGGGGTAAGTACCAGAGCTTTTGGGTGAGTACAACTACTAATATCGGTATTGGTGCATCCCTAGTTCTAACCTTTCCCTATTCTATCCAAACTATGAAAAAAAAACCACACCACTTTAGGGCCCCTTTCACTTGGTGTTCTGATCAGGTCCACCAGTCAGTTTTTCAGGCAGACCTGATCAAAAGCTCAATGCTAGTCTATGTGGAGTCAGATGTAAACGGACCTGAGTCTTTTTTTTTACATCCAATCTCATTATCTCTTTACATCCGATTACCTTTAACACCGTCTAGGTCTGCAAAAAAAACAAACAAAAAAAAAAACAGCGGACTGGACTGGCTTTGTGGCGAATTGGATGTAAATGGATATAAACGGACACATGCCCACTTACGTCCAACTCCCTATAGACCTAACATAGATCCGTACAGCCCACTTTTTTTTCTCCAATGCAAGATGGAGGAAAAAACAGAACGAACATGGTTGTCACATCTGTTCCGTACTGCCGTACAGGGGATCTCCCGTAGAGGAAATCTGCTGGGACAACTATTGAGAAGAAACCTTGAATATAGCACCCGGGAAAGATCACATTTGATTATTACAAATTATTAACATTCAAAATAGATACTGAAAACCTAAACATACATTATATACAGACGTTTTTTTGTACCAATACGGTATTCAGCATATACTAAAACTGAACTGAATATTCAGCATATGCAGAATACTTTAACGGTCTCAAAAATCCACCTGATACATTTGATACTTTTATGTTTTTAATATCGGTTTTGAATTTTATTTTGTAATAATGAAGTTTGTTGATTTTTATACAAACAAATCTTTTTTTGCAATAGATCTTTCCTGGGTGCTATGCACCAAGTCCTCCGTTTCTTCTCCATAGTTGTCCCGATGATTCCGGAAAGCTGGAACACAGACCGGATCCCGCTGAACTGTCGGCTGTCAGAAATATTGCTGTAGCCACATAATAGCTGAGACGGCACGCACACACTCCAACATGTCCTGGCAGAGAGTGACCTTGACACTGCTGAATTGCCGGTGTTTATATTTAAAATAAAGGAATCAGATTCCAGATATAGGCTGACAGAAGGTGAACAGGGTGTTGGGTTACTCTGGTGTTGTAGGGTAAAGGGAGAGCTGGAGGTGGCACAGCTGCTTGTCTGATGGGCTGTGGTTACAGGTATTCGGTTATGTAATCTATACCAGGTAACGGCAGTTCACCGCACCTCGCTCTCTGAGACGGCTGCTTCTACTTCAAAGGAAGGCTCTACGGAGTATTAGGATGCTGCTAAATCCCATTTAACATTTTATAAAAGCTAAAAATAGTATAAAATAAAATACCAATGTCTTGCTTCTCTTTTTTACAGTAGGACAAATTTAGAGCTGAACTCCAGGCAAGAGAAGAATTCATTCGGCTCTGTACTCACTTATATACACCACTATTATTATTATTTTTAATGCAAGTAGTTTAAGTACTCAAATTAGACCTGTTACCAGCCTCTTTCAGTCCCTTAGAATGTTAAAGACATACGCAGCACAAGGAGCCAATCCGATGTGCTGCAGTGTTTACGTGCCAACAAGGGACATGCTGATAGGAGGAGACAGCAGAGATGAGATTATTAGTCTGTAGATTCTTTTTACTGTCCAGTCACATTTACTGCCCAGGCCTCATTCACACTGCCGCGCGTATTGTAGCATATGCAAATAAATGGCTCCATACACATAGCTGCGTATGGAGCCGTATATTTGCGTAGCGTAAAAATGCACAAAAACAGACTGGAAACGAGATGCGTCCGGGCAGCGTATTTCACGCGCATATACGTGTGTTTACGCGCGTACAGTCCATTAAAATCTCTATTACGAATTATGCATTCTGGGATTGCATATACGCACATGCGCGCATATATACGCAATATACAATTTTGCTCTTGCGTTGTGTGTGAATGAGGCCTAAAGGCTGTGACACACAGGTGGCGCGCTGCCTTCGCATGCAGTGTGTCATGTAATTTTCTCTCCGGCGCGTCACATAGCTGAGTGTGCCAAGATGAAAAGTTTCATCTTCAGCCAATTGGCTAACGCGTATAAACCCACGCATCGCGATGCAAAGTCCCCATGGTTGTTACGTGTGAGCCGATTGGCTGAAGATGCAGTCATTCAGCTGGCTGCACTCAGCTCTCACACTGCATGCCTGACAGCTTTGCTTCGCTCTGCACGGCTTCGCATGCAGTGTGTCACGGACTTAAGTGTTACATAAATGCAGCAAAGAAAAATCTGGTGTCCTGCCATGCCAGACAAAGCTGCGCTGTGTGACAGAGCTATGTAAATCTCAGAACTGGATGGATATAAATACAAATTACTGTAAGCATTTTCTCTTTAATAACTACAGGCTACTGCTTTTTTCACGCGCCATTGGAGACAAAAGGTGGCAACAAAATGACAGCTGGTAGTCCCCATCTTTGAGATTAACAGACAGCTATGTTAAGAAAATGTCAGTCACTACTGCGCCATGTTAAAGGGCATATAAATCCTTGCAGATTTTTGCATTTATCTACTGCTAGCAAGCAGTAGATATATGCAAAGACATTTAAAAAAAAGTTACCAATCCGGTTTAAACTTATCTGTCCCGCCGCCACGGGCTTCCGTCCAAAGATCTGAAGATTCTCAGGCGGCCGCAAAGGGTCATGGGACAGGCGCATGCGCACTACAGATCTTTGGCCGGGAGAAGAGGAGACACACAGGGTAAGACAGTGCAGGCAGTGGGCACCTGCACAGACTCCGTGGGACACAGCAGTCAGCGGTGGATGAGAGACCGGCACCAGCACTGGAGGGACTCCTGAAAACTACAAGAGGAAGATGATAGGGATTTTTTTTTTTTTACTTTGTCACTTTAAACTGGACAGAATATTTAAAGTAAACATTTGCTATGTTACAGGGAACATGTAAAAAATGTAATTGTGTCCAAGTAGAACCCTGAAGAGGGGGGAAAAAAAAAAATCACCCCTTGTCTTGATTCCCTCCTAAAAAAAATAAAAAAATAAAAAAAAGCAGCGTATTCCTCTGCCTTGAGCCCAATAGCTGTATATCTGCAGTGTGAGATCACGTAGGTGCTGCTGCCTAGGACTGATTCACAGATTTGCAGTGAGATTTTGTGATTATTACTCGCTGTTCTCCTCGCTGGAGAGGAAGCTGTACCCGAGGACCTGCAGTGCAAGGCTCTCCCTACATCTACCTTATGTGGATCTGTGCTTTCTACCCTACTCCAGCTGCTTCTCGAATATTTTCCCATAAGACATGGCAAGTCAGCAATAAGGAAAGATCAGTTACAGGGAGACCACAGGTGATGTTGGGAGGTATCCCTTTATCTTCTGCATGCCTTTTTTAGGTATAGCTCCTAGAGGTCAGTTCCTTTAAATTTAAACTATATCTTTTTTGACCACAGCATCCAGAGTTAAAGTCCTATATCTAAGATTTATCCCAACAATCTATAGAAATGTTCACATAGTTATCCATACATGTGGTGGACATCATGTTTTTACGTGAATCAATATCAACTATAGTGATTTGCATAGTGAGCGTTTTAATGATATCATAAATCCCTGTGACATCTATAAGCTGCATTCCCATGGAACCAAGTCATGGCTGCTCCAATCGTGAATAAAGGAATCGATCCAATTTCACAGCAACAGATGAATGATCTTACATCCATCCACTTCTGTAATACAAGTCAATAAAAAATCTTACACATCATAAGGAGAATGACACATGATTAAGAGGTTTGTAAATCAGCCCTGTGACACATACAAGACTCGATTCACTAAGCCATAGGGATCGTTATTTTACAGCGAGAGCTGAAACCGGATCACGACTAAAAATAACAATCGCCATTTTTAAACAACTAATGCGTTATAGCTTAGTGAATTGAGCTTATTATCTCCTTTCCAAGTAAACTCCTTCACTTTCCTGTCGCTGTAATATGGCCGCCACTGACCGCGCATTATAATGATACATAATTAAAGCGGCATCATGACATTTCTACTAACAGCATGTGAACACCATGCATACAAAGCCAGCCAATTACTTTACGCATCTTCTTAGAGAGAGTCCTCATTTACTCTAAAAGAGCATAGTAAGCCATCAAAACTAGCCTGACACACTGCTAAACCTTGTGGACGCCTTCCCAGAAGAGTTGAAGCTGTTATAGCGGCAACGAGTGGGCAAACTCAATGTTGAACCCTACGGACTAAGACTGGGATGCCATTAAAGTTCATGTGCGTGTAAAGGCCGGTGTCCCAATACTTTTGGCAATATAGTGTATATTAATTGGATACTGCAACATTTATATCACTCTGCTGTAGTTCCGGACACCAACCATCAGGGAGAGTGGAAACCATTCACACAGTAGGTGTGCTGACCCAGGAAGTGACAGGAAGGAATCATAACCAACAGACATTACATTTTTCGATTCATTTTATTGATTGCATCAGACTGTTTATTGCAATACACTCCTCCAAGAAGTGATTTTCCTTAGTTTTTGCATATTAACAAAAAGGAAAGAGAGCATGGACTTGCAGTCATCAGGTAGGAACTCTTTGACTGTCACACGAGGATAGGGATGTTTATACAGTGTGTTTTGAACATTTCTGCTGAGTCTGTCACTGTCTGGTGTAACATTACAGTGTAATAAAAATTGTATTCTGGTGCAGCCTTATTGTAAATTCGGAACAGAGCAATGCTGAGAGCTACAAATCTTGGCAGCTTTTTGCTAGAGTGCAAACAATGAAGCCCAACTCTGGGCAACAGAAGAAAAAAAATACCCTTGCATTGCAGTGCCCCCACCCAACACATTGCAAGGGTTAAATGCTCGTTAGGTTTGGGGGTTGAATAATAAGGTTTAAGCCTTGCTTTGGCAGGCTCCCTCCATCTGTGCAAATGGTCCTTCAAAAAACTCTTCTCTAATGGGGCTCCTGGCCGTGGATGAAGCTCAACAAGTACAATGCAGGACCTACAGCATTGCATTGTACATAGGGACAGGGAGGGACCGCCCGCAACCCGGGGGCATAGGGAGAAGAGTAGAGTGCTGAAACCTACCAGAGAAGTACCTTGGTATGGCTGAACTTACTGCTGCTCTTAAATATTACTTTTGTGTTTGACATTTTCAGTTATTTTCTTGACATTTAAAATTCAGATGAGAATCCACGATTTCCTATAATCGCGCAAAGAGAAACGAAAGGAATGCTCATCTAAAAGTATGATTTCACTCAAAAGAATCTGCTTCGCTTATTGCCATTCACATCTGGACAAGGCATCCGGCCATCATGGAACATCAATGCTAATTAAAGGTAACCTGTCATTAGACAATACACCATAAACCAGGAAATGGGGGGCAGCTGAAGGCCATACAAGGTGATCAGTAAAAAATAAATCAAGACAACTGGACAGAGGAAAATGTCTGTGAAGGTTCTCATTCATCCAAGTCATGGTATATCTGTAAAAAAATAAGTCAAGGCAACTGGACTTGCAGCATTTTTCTGGAAGACGTTTCACTGGTCATCCAACCAGCTTTCTGAATTGAGAAAGCTGGTTGGATGACCAGTGAAACGTCTTCCAGAAAAATACAGCAAGTCCAGTTGCCTTGACTTATTTTTTACAGATATACAATGACCTGGATGAATGAGAACCTTCACAGACATACAAGGATGAATTCTTTTTCTGAGCACCTGGGAACCCCTGAGCCCTGGTTGCGCATTTTATGCAAATCAGGATTGGGCCAAGTGAAAACTTGAAAAACGCCAGTATCAGGTAAAGCAAGAGACACCAAGGTGTATAGAGAGTACTTCTGGCAGGGAAATACTTTAAAGGAAATATCCATTGTCCAAAGTGATGAAAATTGCGTAAAGTGAAAAAAGAAAGTGATGACATGCTACTCAATCCAGTTTGTAATTTAATGTTATGGATTTCTAAATCACTCATGCTCCATTTCCATCCACAACCAGCTATACCTTTCCGCAGCACGGAGCATGAGGCCAAATTAGAAGCACCCACTACAAGAGGAAGACTTTCTAGTAAAAATATTAAAAAGGCCAAATATAAAGTAATGCGAGACTGCGGCATGAATTATAATATGATTTGCCCCATGATTAAAATGTTTACCGAGTTCTAGCAAAGTACTAACTTTCACCCTGCTGTGTTTTGGAACAAAACTGGGGATCACATCCCCAAGCAAAACGGTACATGTTCCAACCATATAACCAACAGCCTTCAGCCAGAGTCCTCCAAAGGAGGACACAAACCCTCCCTCCTAGCAAAAATAGGGAAATCAGGTTTGGTCTGCTATACATAGAACTCATATTACTTGTTATAATATGATTTGCCCTATGATTAACATGGTCACCTGATTATAGCAAAGTACTAACTTTCACCCCGCTGTGCCTACTTTTTTTTTTTTTTTAAATACTGGAGTTTGCATCCCCAAGCACAATTGTACATAAGCTCCAAGCATATAACCAACAGCCTTCAGCCACAGACGGCTGAACGACTCTCAAGGAGGACATAACCCTACCCTCCCTCTTAGCACAAATAGGGAAATCAATGTTGGTCTGTTATGCAAAGGATGCTTCCAAGTATACAGGAAGTGCTGGGCTTTCCTATTACAAAGCCCAGCACGAAACGCGTTATCTCCAAAAAATACTGTATATGGCGTTTTATTTAAAATAACTAATACAAATAGTAAAATGTTATAATAACACATTAAGTGTGCCACTTGGAATCCTAAAAATAAACAGATAAAAAGGACTGAAAGCTACTATACTTCTATAGAACTGAAGGAACAGAAAATTGAGATAGGTTTCTGAGCTATAACAGTTTAGCACTTGGAGCAATTTGGAGCTAAAAACGAAGGGGTGTATTAATAGCAGAAAGTGGATACTGCTATTTATTGGACACTGCAGTGTTTACTCCGCAATGTGTTTCCCATTTTACCCTAATTTCATCAAATGCAGGCACGGTATTCCACAGAGTTCTCTCTGCATAACACTGCACAGAGCAAGGAGTGTCTGGAGAGGAGGTATGTCCCATGACATTCACAGGGCACATGACCAGGCTCTACTCCTTCAGTTTGCAGAGCTTCAATGTCTTTAAAGTGACATTAAACCCTCAGATTTTGTAACATAAATCAATACTGTAATGTGCGCCTTACTGTAATCCATGGTAGTTTCCCTTCTCTTTGCTGCTCTTCCTTTTAAATCCTCATGTCTTCTCATGCTTGGGGAGAACTTCCCTTTGCAGCTGACTGCCTCTTCCTGTAGTGCTGGCTCAGGTTGCAAACCTACACACACAGACACCATGTATCCCTTTCAGAGACAAGGCAGTCTGCTGCAAAACAGAAGTTCTGCCCAGCATGAGAACAGATACAGATTTAAAAGGAAGAGCAGCAAAGAGAAGGGAAACTACCATGGATTATAGTAAGGCACACATTACAGTATTGTTTTATATTAAAAAATCTGAGGGTTTAATGTCACTTTAAGTAAAGAGTAATACACATTTGTAAAGCACAACCCTGAACTTTTAAAACGTGCATTATTTTTTAAGCAGCATTATGGTTGCGGTAAGGCCATACCACTGCTTTATACTGGGCCCCTCCACTTTATATGGGCACTGAAACAGTTTTCAGATTGACTAGTGGATACATATATACAGTTAGTTCAGAATTTGCGAATAGTTCCCTTCTTAAGGAACTGAATGTGTGTGAAGACATTCCACTTCTGCTCACTATGTCCTTCTTCAAAAAATGCCCTGGTCACCAAGACTTCAGGAAGGTCCGCATTTAGGACTTCTGTGTTGCTTCGACTTACTTATGATTAACTAAAGAGTTGCTTCTGAGCTGCTTTCATTTCATCAACACAAAAACCTCTGGTGCATGCCGCTCTGCATGCTGATTTATAAATAGCTTTAAAACATGTATTAAAGCTTTATTTGTCCCCTTTTTTTCCACCGCACTTCCTGATATGCAGTAGGTACTGGTGATGTACCCAGGGCATCACACCTGCCCCCGGGGATAGCTATGTCACGAGTGCCTTCCGGGGAGCTCTCGTAGTTCAATCTGTGGGATCTTGGAAGAAAAAAAAAAATCATTTCCTAAGAGCTTGTGAGATTTTGGGAAATAGTACATACATTTTTTTGGCACCAAATGACACGGACACTCTTCAGTGGCCGAGCCCAGAGACCAAGGAAGAAGAAGCCAGCTACCGATGACCTTAAATTTTTCAAATGTTAGCGTGGCCTCGTTTCAGCGTGGGACAGAGACAGAGCATGGTCACAGCAAATCACAACAAGACTATTTAGGCGTTTCCTGCATTCATTGAACTGATGCTGGTGTTTGCCTGAAGAAGGGACCGCTTGGTTCCGAAACGTTGCTTTAGTAATGTGACATCACGATGGTCAATAAAGGAGATTGACTGTAATTTGCAATGGAGTGCGAGTGTCTTTTGGGCTTGTTATGTTTGATATGCGGAGGCATCCGCAGTCACTTTCAGCACCCCCCAACCTTCTATGTGGGCTCGATCCAGTCAGGAGTGCGATGGGATCTACTACAACTTGGGTGGGGGGGGGTCGCTGTAGGTATAGTAGTATGTTTGCGTATGCAAGTGCATAAGCCATATAGAGTGGTCACCATTTTGTATAATATTTTTACTGCTGGTTAGGCAAATTCTCTCTAATTTGTTTGGTTATATTATATATAATATTGAAGACACAGGAGGGAATTATCTTTTTTTTAATCTGCCAATCAAATGGAACCCTTCAAATATTGGGGCCATTCATTCTGAACACGAGGAAAACATGCACATCCGAAGGATACCGTCCGCAAAGACTGTACTTCAAAACATTCACTAGATCCAGAAATCTAGGCAGCTGAAGCTTTAGGCAAATCTCAGCTTTCCATATAAAAGTTGAACTTGGCTCCATCCCCTCCCTTGTCTCCCTATAAACAAAGCTGAGAGAATTGAGGGGATATGGAGGTTCTTATATATTCCTGAACTCGTCTTTTAATTCTCTCTCTTTATAAGTGGGCAGAATCTGTAAGGTGAAAGAAACTGGACATAACAATAACAAGGCCACAAAACGTATTTACGTGTCTAGAGAATACATACAAAAAAAGCTGCAAAATTTTCAGTTTACACGTAGGCCAATAGTATGTGAACATAATATAGTAACTGTTGTACAGCAACAATCATTTAGATTCTATTTGATTTTTTTTGCACTCCAGGATTAAAAGAGGAATCTGAGTGATTGTTGATGTACAGCAGGGGTAGCCAAACTCCGGCCCTCCAGCTGTGGTGGAACTACAAATCCCATGAGGCATTGCAAGATTCTCACAGCCACAGGCATGACTCCCGGAGAGAGATGCATCATGGGATTTGTAGTTTCACCACAGCTGGAGGGCCGGAGTTTGGCTACCCCTGATGTACAGGGACGCCTGGGGTTGTACAATGGCCTCAATTCCCTGCGAGCATGCGCATTAACATATAGCTCCAACCTGTCTGCATTCGGGGTTTTACGTCTGTGCGCATGTTTACGCAAATGCAGACATACCGCTACATACAGCCACTGGTATCCCATGTGGGGAAATAATCCCAAATGTATACGTTGTATGGCCCCAGGTGCCGGAGTGCATGAGCCCTAAAAGAAGACCTGTGCGCGAGGATGATCTCTGATGGTTTCATCTTTGACCTATTGTTTTTTGTCACATCTGTAAAATGTCAGTTTTCTTCCCTCAAGATATACAAAACCATTTGCAAAGCTCCTTCTGGAGAGTATGTGTTGGTGGGAGCGGACAGTCTGTTTGTAAGTACAACTCCACCCAGACTCGGTGTCTCCAGAAAGTGCAGCAACTCTAGTAGACTCTCCCTGGCAGCTCTGCGGTGGACTGTGAAAGAAGAGTTGTCACGATACTATAAAATTGTCATCTTTTTCTGTAACCATTTACAAAGCCTGTCCCTAATGCCTCTCCATACATGAACGGCACCTAAAACCTATAAATACATCTCTTGCTTAATATACCAAGTAAATAAACAGACGTTGAAGCCCAAGTTCCTGTTTCCGAAGTTCAGGGATATCCCAACAATAAACGTCTCATATTTGCTCCCTTTCAGTGTCCTAAAACAACTTAAAACGTTATGTTATAAATGTTGGGGGTGGGGGGGGGTACCCGTTGACCCTGCCACAAATCCAGCGAATCACTGAGATGCAGTATTACCAACAATGTACACTTGTGTCTGCAGAACTGCAATACTGGATTTTACTAGCAGGTTACAGAATCTATCACCATCTATCATTCCCAGTAATATCCAGAACTGAAGGGAGCATGAGAGAGGATTCCCAGAGCATTAGGAGCTTATCTTGTGTGTACATTTTACTTGGGCAACTAAACTCTGTAAGCAACACCCTTTTACAACAGGAGGTAAGAATATACAGGGAAAAAAGAGCCCAACACTCCACCTGCTGGCTGAAAGGGAGAATACAACGTAACAATATGCAATATTTCCTATTGCATAAACAAAACCTATGTCTGCTTTATATCCGACAGGTGCCAACCCAGCAACAGTGAAAGGGGCCATACAAAGATAAAACAATATTAAACACAGGCGCCTAAACAGTTAACTAGAAAACAAAGCATTGGATCAGCGACCTAAAATGAAACGCCAGCCAAAACTTTTTTAGTTTGAGATAGAGTTGTGAAGGGAGGCTTCTGACAATGTCACCAGTTCAATTGGAATATATAAAATATATATAAAATAATGCTCTCAAGAAAAGAGAAGTTTAACATGTCAGGAAATGCAGAGAAGTCTCCCCAGTGAGGACAGAGAGAGAGCAAGTAAACAAAAAAAGATAGTTTGGAGCTTCACTTTAAATCACAATGTGATCTTAGGTTAACAAGGAACAAGAACGTTTACACCAAGAGTGGTTTGCAATGTTAGATTACAAAGTAAAGTCACATACAGGGCTGATGCTTAATTTAGATCACTGAACAGGAACAATGTTTATCTTGGCCGCACCTACAACCACTTTCCAAGGTACACAAAAGTGTTGTAGCAGTATCGCAAGGCTTTCTCTTTCAGCGCTTATCGTACAAGAAGCATTGAAATATTAAAGAATGCGGGCATTCTATGCCCTTCGCTAATATTTTTCCAGTTCTAAGCTCACACATGACACAAAAACAGCTGTACGGAAAAAGTACAAAATATAAACAGCCATTTGATTGCAGAACTTTGATTGTTTATTTAAGGCAAAATAAAAAGGTTTGCAATAATCCCCGCAATCCCAAACTGCATGCTGTATACTTGCTATTCCTTCACTCCGCCGGTGCTCTCTTCTGTGCTGGGAGCCAAATAAAATAACTAAAACTTCAGGATTAGGAGCAATATGCGACAGTACTGTCACACCTGGAGGCCATAGTGTGACTCTTTACACTCAGCCTCAGATTTTACAGCCCGCGGTACAACAATCTAAGCGCCAGCAAACAGTGATCCTTGCTGGGGCAAGTTAACTCCGCAGTTAACCCTTTAGGCCTCATTCACACGAGAAAAGGCCGGCACGTACAGCTCCATGCTGCGTGCACGGCCGTATTGGGCAGCTCCCGGGAAGGACAGGTGCTGCGTGTGTTTAGTACGCAGCCCGACTTTCTCGATGGGACTACGTGGCCGTACGCCGCCCTACGCTCACCTGCAATGCACGTCCGTGTCGGTGACAGGATGGATCCTGTCTGCGTCCGAGCCGGGACAACCGCACCCATACGAACCTGCAGGAGCGTGAGCGTAGGGCGGCATACGGCCGCGTAGTCCCATAGAGAAAGTCAGGGGCTGCGTACTAAACTGTCCTTCCTGGGAGCTGCCTGATACGGCCGTGCACACAGCATGGAGCTGTACGTGCTGGCCGTTTCGCTGCCATGTGTTTTATAGGAAACATGTACCATTTACAGCATCTGCTGTTGCAATGTTGCGCTTTAGTGACACTCGCTGCCACGCTCAGACAAGAACGTAACAGCGTTTAAAAATGCAGTCAACCTCACAGAGGAAAATGTCTGTGAAGGTTCTTTCATCCATCCAGGTCATGGTATATTTGTAAAAAAATAAGTCAAGGCAACTGGACTTGCTGTATTTTTCTTGAAGACGTTTCACTGGTCATCCGACCAGCTTTCTCAATTCAGAAAGCTGGTTGGATGACCAGTGAAACGTCTTCAAGTGCTGCCTGATACGGCCGTGCACACAGCATGGAGCTGTACGTGCTGGCCGTTTCGCTGCCATGTGTTTTATAGGAAACATGTACCATTTACAGCATCTGCTGTTGCAATGTTGCGCTTTAGTGACACTCGCTGCCACGCTCAGACAAGAACGTAACAGCGTTTAAAAATGCAGTCAACCTCACAGAGGAAAATGTCTGTGAAGGTTCTTTCATCCATCCAGGTCATGGTATATTTGTAAAAAAATAAGTCAAGGCAACTGGACTTGCTGTATTTTTCTTGAAGACGTTTCACTGGTCATCCGACCAGCTTTCTCAATTCAGAAAGCTGGTTGGATGACCAGTGAAACGTCTTCAAGAAAAATACAGCAAGTCCAGTTGCCTTGACTTATTTTTTTTCCAGATATAGCAGCAGAAAAGATTCTTCCATTTCTAATTAGAGCATTCAGAGAGTCAGCTTAACAATTTTAAAATATTTTATGAAAAGAAAATGTAAAAAAAGGTGGAAGAAAATATTTACACAGATAATACAAAAACAGAATAAGCAACAGTAAAATAAACAAGATTAAAAGTGAGTAAAGCTTGCCATGCATAAAAAGATTTCTCAATTCCCCATCTATGGTAAACAGCATGGATGGAAAAATCCTCCCTGTTGCCTGATGTATTCTGACAGTCAGCACACAGCGATCAGAATACTCAAACAGTGGCTAAAGCCAATTTACTGCAGTCACTGTTCCTTCCATTTTTCTAATCAAGTTTTTTTTTTAAAGTAAATTTTTTTTGATTTCCATGAATCGCCCAAAATTCGAGCCATATATGGCCATAAGGTAAGTGTATGTAAAGGCTATATTCTCTGCTTCTAACATGTTGTTCACCTTGCTGTATTAGCTGTTCTTCTGTGCCCCTTAGTGAATGTTGTCTGTTCAACTCAAATCCTGACTTAATACTAAGACCCATCATAGGTAACATAAACAGGAGCATGGTTGCCCCCTGTGAGTGCTTGTCCCCACTCCCAAACTACAATTCAGCATGCCAATGAAAATGTAACCAGTGTTACACCGCTACAGCATTATAGAGGCGCTTACTGGCTCACATATCAGGAGATCCTCCACAGTGCAAATTGTAAGAGGTGAAACAGGAGGATTGTCCATTTAAACCCACATTTTACTCATTCACACTTGTATCAAGGAACTATAGTCACTGGGATATGTAGTCTGAGCGGTAAAGTCATGTGTGCGATTTTACATTTGCACCTGCGGCTCGAGCATTGGTGCACACAAAAGACAGGTTTTACCATGCGCAGAAGTAAGAGATGAGAAGTTAAGATTTTATATTTGCAATAAGATTATTTAATAAATTGTTAGGCCGTTCCACTAAAGGAGGAATTATGCTCCATGATATAAGGTTTGTTACAAGCATTTAGTGTCACTTTAATTCCAACTAATTTAACTATATCTACATTTCCAGATGAAAGGATTTCACAATCTGACAACATATTACTGAATAGGGACCAAATATGATATGGATATAATGCACATCTCACTTAGGAGGTCCAATGTATCCTGTTAGCTCACTGAACCTTGTAGTATAGGCATGTTTGGTGTCTAACTGATTGTTTATTTCTTATACATAAGTGTAGCCACTCTGTCACAGTAGGAATTCTGGAATAAAAATAGATTTAAGGTCCGGTAGTTAAAAAAAAGAAAACCAAAAACAAACCCATAATGTGTATTTCTTTAAACTGCTCTATTAGACTATTTACGACTTGGCAGTTTTAGGAGAGGAGTCATTAAGTGTCTTTTAGGATTCTGGCCAATGGAAGTTTAGGACATCCTGCTCTGCTTCAAATTTGGACTGTTCTAATAGGATTTATGATGGCTCTGCTTTCTGTATTCAGCTGGCCATATACTAATAGATTTCTTTCATTCAGCCTTATTATGATCACACATAGCACTGTGTAAGCTACCACTTTGGTGAACTGTAGCTTAGACAGGACTTTTCTTTTGCTTTTCGACAGATATACAGAGCAGTGGGGACCTGCTACTTCACCATACAAAAGGTAAAAGTATAGATTCACTTTAACCAGGAATTTCCAGCCAGGCACTTAAAGAAAAAGCTGAAATACCCAGCAGAAAGTTTGGTAAGCAAAGCTTAGACTTTTGTGGAAGGCATATGAAGGGTGACAAGTGTCTTCAGATCCTTCAGCTCTGCCACTGGCCTGTCTCTTGTTTGTTCTCAATAGCATCACATTGGTGATGTCCATCCTGAGCTCTCTTTCAGTAATCCCACTTGTGTGTATCTATGGACAAAACAGGGCTTTATTGCCATCTGTGGCCTTAGCGAAACGATGCAACCTCTCTCTTTGTCCCAGTGACCACTGTCACCAAAACAGAAATGATGGGAAACCCAAAATGTCACAGTTGCCACTAGACCAGAAGAGGAAGGAAAGATCTTCCACTGGAGATACCTGTTCGATGGATTTCCTCTCACTTCCTTTTGTATCACCAAGATAGGAAGTGAAGGAAAATCTTCTCTAAGGGAAAACAGAGACAAAGTATTTTAACCATTCTGAGTCTTTTCATCCTGAACTCTGTCAAAATTTAAATGAGAGTTTTTAACTAAAAATAAGCCAGACCATACATGTTACATGTGATTGTATCACCTTTAGAATAACCAACATTATGTAATGTAAAGCTTTGAGGCTGCATCATATTGCATTACACGGTGGTCCTCTTGAAAGCTTGACTGTTCAGATGCAGATATCACTGACTTTTCACTTCTGCAGCCTGCCCAGGGCCTTGGCAGTGTTAACAGTCTGTGCCTGTGTCTGTTCCCAGCGTGTATCTGAAAAAGCGTTCCTTGTGCCAGGCCAGCCATAGAGCAGAATAGCCAAACCAATACAGTGCACCAGAGATGGGCCTATTTCATAAGACTGCCGGAAACACCACAGGCTATAAATAATGGCCAGCCATGTGCAGGCTGCAGCAGGAAAAAGCTGATGACTTCTAATTTTGATGTCTCTCTTTGAACAGTTCGGTTTAAAACTTCCATTTTTTATTTGCAGAATAAAGTGCAAATTACGGACTTAAAAGGAGAACTATGAGGTGAGTGATTTTCACTCAAGATATGAACACAGAAAAGCGCCAAAAAGGACTACTCAGCCAGTATAGACCAATATAAGCACGCGTGTAGTCAGAAACAAGTCTGTTAAAAAATATATTAATAATAAAAAGCACGTGTGTAGAAAGGTCTGCAGGATGCTGCCCCCAAACCAGCCGGGGAGACCGCAAAATCTAGCGAAAAAACACAACCTCATAGTTCAAGCCGACGCGTGACAATGAAACTGTCACACGTCGGCTCAATAGATCGGGAAGTGAGCGAACACATACACACCTCCGATCCTCCAGCGCTGACTGGAAGAACGGAAGGGGGAGGGCCAGCTGTCAATCACCGAGCTGGGTGGATCTGGACAGTAATGTCGGGATCCGTCCTGGCTGCGGCGTTCTCAGTATACCGCGAGCTGTAGCTTGCGATATACTGAGCTTTGGGTCACAGGTGGACGCTAGTTTATGTCCTCCCGTGACCCTTAGGAGAACTATGGGGAAAAACACTTACCCCCATAGTTCTTTAAAAACTTACCAAAGATACCAAAAAGTATATATTTTTGTAAAGCAGGAAATCTATAGAATTGATACATAGTATAATTGCCTCTCACGATTCTTATACAAATGTTTGTCACAAATTGTAGAAAGTAGTAGTTCGTAATGATGAGCCTGGGCTTGCTGCAAACCAAGTTGGCCAGAGTTCACCCAAGCCCACTCAAAACTGTGATAGTCACCCCCTCCTCCTGACCCAATGGCTTCTTCAGCTCTAATGAGTGTCAGGAACATACCCCACCACTAATATCCAAATAAGTAACTCCACTACTTTAATCTAATCACTACTTAACATATATTTTAAAAAGTGAGCATTCACTTTGTCAAGTGAACAGACTCTAAACGTTGGAGTTAAACCTTAAAATACATTCAAGTACCTTACCTATTAACAAAAATGGATCTAATTTGTGTATCACTCGGCTGTAGATCCTCAAATCATCTCTGAATTGGTGCTGACACTGTCCTTCCTTCCGGAGGGTGGCTACTTAAGGTGCCCATACACTGCACGATTCTCGTACGAGAATCGCGGGAAATCCCGCGATCGTACGAGAATCGTGCAGTGTATGGAAGGCGTGCGACCGTTTCTACTGTACGGTCGCACGTCTTCCATTGAACAAGCAGGCTGGAAAACCCGCCGGGAATCGTACGATTCTCGGCGAGTTGGTGGCCTGCTTGTTCGACAACTGCCGAACGGGCCGGTGTGCGCATGCGCACACTGCCCGTTTGCAGTCATCGCAAGCCCGCCCCTCATTGCGATGATCGCAAGTACGATCTGCCTGTCCAAGATGGGCAGATTGTACGTTTTTTTAAGTACTTTACAACCCTCAAAAGTCTTGCGAGGGTTGTAAAGTGTATGGGCACCTTTATGTTCCTCATGGTGCAGGTGTGTGTTGTAAAGCATCTACCACTCCAAGATCACTCCCTTGATGGTTTAGTTAAAAGGTTTAGTTTACTAACTTGTATTGAGATTGTAGTCCATCATGGGAGCAAGCTTGGAGCGGTGACTACTTTACAACACACACAGGGACTGTGGGGAGGAAAAGTGGCCACCCTCCAGAAGGAAGGACAGTGTCAGCACCAATTCAGAGATGATTGGAGGGTCTACAGCCGAGTGATACACACATAAGATACATTTTTATTAGTAGTTAAGATACTTGAATTTTTTTTAAAGATTTATTTCCCAAAAGTATCATTTTAACTCAACCATAGTGTGTTTTGATATTATAGAAACAGGTGAACTTTATTGCCAAGTTACATGGATTTTATGGGAGAAAATTGCTTGCAAAATGTATTACCCAAAATCACATCAAACGTAATTGCATAAGCGGTGTTTGAATCCCAGTAATTGGCCTTTCCTTCTATTTCCATCGATGGGTTCCGTGATGTTGTCATTGTTTGTTTGCTGCATTCCAATAATGCTGTTTGGGTGGGTGGAAGGCTGGGATTGGATTTCGGATTCTGCAGACAGTGCCGGGTGTTCAGGCAGTTTTGGCATCCAGCCCATTCAGCACTAAACCTACATTTAATATTTCAATAACATGTCAATGTACTCAGAAAAAAAGTCTTCCTGTTGCCAAGTGCTTTACCCTCCTTCGCTGACATTGCTAGGGCTAGGCCTAAGTCAGGGAAAGGGTGGGTTACATTCATCTACAGTCTGATGTTCACACTACTATAAAATGCTGCATTCCCTGCATAGCAAGGCTATACAAAATGTATATTCTTCGGAGACAATGGAGAAAGACTTTATTCCATTACACTGCACATTGTTCAAAGACAAAAGCTAACGCCGACCATACAGGAAGGAAGAGAATTCTGAATCATGCAAATTATTATGACAAAAGCTTGATATTAATCATGACACAAATATTTGACACTGAGCAAAATTTTGCAGCATGTTTGTGTAGTTTATTGTATATTCTGAACACTCAGGTTTAAAGAAAATTTGTCGGGAATCAGAAACATGTGCCAAGTCCTGCTTTCTAGTTTAGAAGGCCTTCATCTCAAACTAGACACATACAGAGAATGCTGGAAGCGAAGGATGTCAGATGTTAGATGTCACTAATTTGACCAATAAAATTCACTTGTTCCTAAACAATAAAGAAGTGCACTTTAAACTCCAGGAATTAAAAAAAACAAAAAAAAACTTACCCTTGCATTGAGGCTATACCTCCACACTGCGAGGGTTAAGTGCTCATTTTGTCTAGGGGCTCAAATAAAGCAGTCCTCGGTCCTGCGGAGGTCAGTGCTCACCTCTCTCCCTCTCAGCTTCCTCACATCTAACGCAAGTTAAATCGGTCCTTAGAGCAGAAGAGGCCGCGGGGTTCTTCTTTTATATACCTGGAGTTTAAACAAAGCTTGGCTCTTTTAATGCAGCCCAACAAATTTGCATCTCCCTACACTTTCTGAATAAAAGCATCAGTATACATGGGGCTCTCTACATAAATACGTAAGTAAGAAGTATTCTACAGCACGCCTTTTATATGTGAATAGGTTACCTCGTTATCAGTCTACGTGGAACAGCATAGAGAATGCTTAAATCTATGTCTGGAGTAAGGAAGGCTTAGAACTTCTGTCAGATTTTACTGTTACCCAAGCTACATTAGAAAGATTTCCCCCACTTCCTGCACATTTCACCTCACTTCCTGTCTGATGAAACATGTCAGCAGAACAAGAAGGAATGGAAATGTCTTTAATGGAGCTGTAGATAACAGTAAAACCCGACAGGGGTTCTGACCATTGCTCACTCTATTCAAAACTATAAAAAAAAGTTTTGACTGGACATAAACGTAATTATTAAAGAGATGATATTGGACCAGTTATTTTCAGCATCTTCGCGGTTAGTTCCGAGTTCAGTAAAGGATTCGGCACAGCTGCTCTTGATTCAGATTAGTAAGCTGCAGAAGGACGTACGCTGGCCATGGCTTAAATTTTGTCCAATTGCTGAAATCACTTGTATTAAATCGAGCGGCTGCGGCGATCGTGTCTGCCCCCCCCCCCCCCCCCCTGCGGTTTTCGGGGTCCCCGTCTCCTCTGGGGGACCGTGACCACAGCATAGGAGCTCACCATAGAGCCCCTTGAGCAGACGAAGAACGTCGTTCTTCATCCGCTCTGTGTGATTACTGAGACCGTGGCGCTGTAATCACAGCGCCACCTGTCTCAGCGGTCACTGAACTGCAGCTTCTGTCACAGAATCACAGAATGCCTGCGTCCTATGGACTGGAGCGCCTAATAGAGCGCAAAATACGGTAGTTTATTTAAAAAAAAATACAACACAGTTTCAAATAAAGTTGTGTGCACAGAAAATAGACTTGTCCTATATTCACGATATTCAGGTTTGAAGTCTGATCATCTGAAATGACAGCGATTATGAAAAACACATTAATTCATTCATGCCGAGGAGGAACAATGATTACCAATGATTGTTAGGAATATAAAAACAAGTTTCCTCTGGTCAGCACCAAGAAGACAAGACATTGTTTGTTCTCAGTGAAGACTTGTACTGCAGAGTAAGCCCGTGCTTGTTTCCTTTTTTTCTACCGCAAGATGATGACCTATGTAGATGAATGTTAAAGTGCATTCAATAGGAAGAAGGAATATTTCTTTAATAAGGCAACAGCTACATGGGCAAAATAAAAAATTAAGCATATGCTGTACATCTCTGCAATACATGCACATTTCACTATCTTTTGTCTCTTTACAAAGCTGCAAGTACAAAAAAACACCTATAGATCACCTAGAAATTCAGTGTGCTCCCAACTTCCTGTAATGGGCTGACAACACAGCACCTCTGCTGCACTGAAATCCCATGCAGAGTTGTCAGCCATGCCTGGGTCACCTATTATGGATTACAGAATGCTGCTGGCCAACAACTCAGGTAGGGCTGGCAACACTGCTTGGAATTTAACTGCAGCAGAGGCACTATGCTTCACTACAGGTAGTTGGAAGCTTGCTGAATTTCTGGCAGATCACCTGGTATGTACTTGCAGTTATTTTCTAGAGACAAAACATGGGTACATGTTTATATATTACAGAGATGTACTGAATATGCATTTTATTATTATGCCATAAGATGTTTGCTATTCGTTTAGGTTTTTTTTCTGGACACATCCGAATCCCAATGCACACGAATACGAATTTCGGATCCGTCCGAACTTCATTCAAAAACAAAACTGAATCATACATGTGACATGTGACATGTGACTTTTCAGGCCAGTCAGATGTGTTTTTCGGTTTAATGCATCCGAATGGGTCTGAACACAAATTTTCGTTACGGCAACATGGGAGCCATATACAGTATATACAATACTAAAGCTGAGGCTCCTAGACCCGAATGGCATACGGGATCCGAATTTCATAAATGCATTTGGGAGTTCCCGAATGCCATTCGGGTCTGGGAGTCTCAGCTTTAGTAATATATGTCAATGGCTCCCAGACCCGAATGGCATTCGGGTGCTCCCAAATGCAATTTGGAAATTCAGATCCCAAATGCCATTCGGGTCTGGGAGATTCAGCTTTAGTATTAATATCTGTATATGAATTTCTGTGGCATTCGCAACAAATATTCGTAAACTCATCCGAAACTAAAGAAAATTCGGGTTTCATCCGAAACCTGAACCGAATTGAATTTCGGATCTGAAATCACGAAATATCCAAACCGAATTTTGCCGCAGCTTACATGTTTATATACCATACATACACTTTAAATCTGTTTATGGTTAAAACATTCATAGAAGCATGGGGAGCGTAAAACAAACTCTCCCCTGGATGCTTAGAGCCAAGAGTGGAACACTACAGACGTCCTATGCTGGCTCTAAGACCAGGAGCTGACTGATTACATGACCGCTGATTAGTTAATTCTGGGTCTGCGCTCCAAGCTGCTGTCAGTCAGTAACCCAACCCCCTCCCTTCCCGCAGGAATTACCCCCTTCACTTTCTGCTCTTCCAGGGCTGGCACCAGAGAGGCAGAACCAGCTGTCCATTGGCCAGCCAGGGTGGATCCTAAAAGGTTTGGCGGGTTCCTTCTCCACCGCTGTGATACTATACCCTGTCAGCACATAACAGGCATTGGCCAGGTAGGTGTATATCAGTAAATGAACTCTGGTGAATCCAAAGTGAAGTAGAACCAGAACAGCAACTTGTTTGCTGTTACTTTTTTGCGGCACACAGAAATCAATGCCATTCTAATGAGATAATTAAAATCGGCAAGCAGTTAAATCTCTAAATAGCAAAGAGATTTAATTGCCAGTGTAATACAAGCCTAATTAATGTATCCAAATTGCCATAACTTCCCAATTACATACATGGTCAAATGTGGATTATACTAACAAGTTAATTAGCTCCTGAGTGACCAGCATAAGGCAACACAGAACGCAATGGAGCTAGAAGTTCCAGAAAGCCCAGCAGACCATTTGTGGCAAGGAAAGCAGGGACATGTAGATATGCAAAAAGCTGCCCAACATTGGTGCAATCATCTAAACACGGCTATTAATGCATCAATTCTGTAGTCATTTGAGGCCCTCATCCAATGATCCTGCGAGTTTTGGGCTATGCATGGCTTCTAATGGAAATATTACTTTGACAGCATGCACGGCTTCCAACATGGCAAAACTGGCCGGTTTAAGAACAGGCAAATGTCTTACTGCCTGTCATTCTTAATCATGCTTAAGATTAACAAAAGGTTAGATAATGATGTGAAAACAAGAACCTGCTGCAACGTCTCCTGCTGACTTGCGCATCATGGTGACACTTGTCTTTATGCAATAAAAAGTGCTAATTCTTAAAGTGAACCTGACTCCGGCCTACAAACTCTCTAAGGAAACAGTAGTTGTGGAGAAAGGACATCCTGTGGTGCCAATAGCTCCCCACTGTCCTGCATTTGGAGGGACTGTCAATCTTTTGGAACCAAATTATTTGGTCCCTCTTAATTCCTCAGTTGATATTACTACCAGACGTGTCATAAACCTTTTATTCCATATAACAGAAATAAGGAAATGTAAAACGTACAGTCATATTTAGCATATTTATACGTAATGTCGGTGCAACTAGTGGTGTGGAAGGGGTTTATCCTTTAAGTACATGCTTGTGTCTTTCTTCCTCAGCGCTTAAAGTTGAGATGGTTGGGAAGTTGGTGGTAACTACAGGTACCTGTACTAGTCTTCAAATTAATCCCGGTGTCCCTATTGAGCCTCTCTAATCCTAGGTGCGTCCTGCCTGTGGAAAGAGAGTTTGCCTTTACTCCAAGTCATGATAAAGGTCCAGCCCATTTCTGGAACTAAGCTCCGTTCCCTGTCACTTAACTGTTAAATACCAGAGCCTCTATTGGTAACAGGGTGTGGGGAGGACCATTCATTTTAAACAAAAATATTCCCATATGTGCATGTAAAATATTTTCTGCATTTTTTTACTTGTAAAAGCCTCCGGTGTGTAGATATGCAAAAGCCCCGAGACTGCTGCTGGCCACCGCCATCTTGGATGTGATGTCAGCAACCCCGAGCAGACTCAGATCTGTCACCCAAGTGACCCTCTACAGTATTCCTCTTTGCTCCTCACCCAGCAGCTACATAAAAGGTTACTTAGGGAGGTGTTTTTACCTCCTTTTATTAAGTGGATAATGTGAACTCTTTAATCTTAACTTGGACAGATGTCATGGTTATGTATGCGGACAGGACGTAGAATCCAAGGGGCATCACTAGGACGAAACAATCAATTTTAAAACCAACACAGGTGCTTGAGTTCGTACATTCTTGCTCCATTTTTTGTTAAGTTTTTTTCTCAAGGTGTAATTTTTCCCCAAAACGTAGTGTAACTGACCCAACTGGTCTAATGTGTATGTTTGTGGTGGGGAGAATCCGCTGTAAGCTCCTCTGGGGCAGGGGCTGATGTGAAGAGTAATTTGTTAAGGGCTGCGGAATACTGGAGGCTATATCATTAATATTTTTCCACTTAACACATATAGGATGAAAATCAGGTTGCCAGAAATAATTAAATAAAAAATAAATAATAACAAAAAGCAATTTAATGTAAAACTACCACAACCCACTAACAATGCATGTTTCTTGGGGCACTTGGGCAGACAGCTTCTTGATGACCTATAACCAACTCTAGCTGTATTGAACAGCAATGAACGTTCTCTATGTATCTTACTTGTACTTCTTTATTTTCAAAACATAATACAAAATTAGTGAAAAAAACTACCAAAACTAGGGATGCACCGATAACGGTATCGGTACCGATACCAAGTACTTGGACCAGTACTCATACTCGCCCAAATGCTCCGATACCTTCCCCGATACAGGAAATGCCAGTCAGAGGAACATTTCCTGTGACCGGCACTGCCGTACAGGAACATCGAGCCAGCTTCCCGTAGAGTAATGACCCACCTCCTAGCTTCCCGAGTGGCCGGGCAGCCGGCTCCATGCTGATTGGCTGGAAAGCTGGCTTCCCAGCCAATCAGGAAGCGGGAAAGCAGGCCAGTACTCGCCACCTGGACGGGAAGCCGGCTCGATGCTGGTCGGCTGTGAAGCCGGTTTCCTAGCAAAGCTCGACCAAGCAGGTTAGACAACACAGAGCCAGCTTTTGAGGCAATAAGATTGCCCGGAAAGCTGGCTCCATGGCAGTGGAAGCCCTGGGATCGGTACTCGATACCGAAAAACCGGTGTCGGTGCATCCCTAACCAAAACCCATGTTCATATTTAGTCAAATATATTCAAGAACTTCTTTCAAAAGTGGGACTGGAAGGGCCATTCATTTTGGATAATAAAGTTACAATCCAGTCAGGATTAAAAAAAATACCAGTAAAAATAGAACTCCCCACTCCAGGCACCAGAAAAAAAAAATACTCTTGCAGTGGGGCCTCCCAATATTAACACTGACTTTTACAATGACATTAGAATGTTAACGCTTATACAGGATTTCAGCAATTGGGTTTACATCAACGTTACTATCAGTCTGAGATCAGTTCATGCTTGGTTTTTACCCTCTATAAATGTCAAAGTAAATGCAAGATAAATACATAACAATGGAATGTAAATGAACAGCGCACAAGTATTTTTAGATTGGATATGTAATCTTGTTCCATAATAAAACTCAATAATCAGTGTCTGAAGGAACACTCTTCTAGGTGGGATCACCCTACAGCTCCTGTTGTATGACTATGGATAGCATACAAGAAGTACAGATTACACACGATGTAAATATGAGTCAGTGAGTGTCTGTATGTACAAACTGATACCGGGAAAGATTGTGTATTGTTCACTGCCTGTTCTTCAAACAAAGTGGCGTCTGGCAGGAACACAATACCAAATGTATACACAGATCTTTCTATGGAACAGAGAGACGGGTCCCTGAGCATAGACAGCCTTTCATATATTGTATACAGAAGTAGAATTATATCTAAAGGTTTACGAGAACCTGCTTTATGGCGGTGTCTGCCTGGATTTAGGATATGTCTAAGCACCATAAGACGATCCTCAATGGCCGCTAGACGACTTATCCTAGCCATAGACATAAGACTTGCCAGATTGGCGGAATGGTTACAAGTTCTGTCAGGGTTTATTGCTATCTGTCCCCGTTTCCCTCAGAATCCCAATGCTTCCTATGTGGTCACTGGTGCCAGATGTAATGGGAAATCTCTCCAAAAGGGGCAGACACCAAGGAAGGCACATTTTTATGTAGTGTAGGAAAAGGTTTGAACCTCTGTTAGAAACTGTAAGCATGCTCCTGTGTAGTGGACATGTTCCATGTTATAAAAATGTTGGTCTCGTATTTTCAAAACCTATGATCTGGTTATGGGTACACATTTCCTCATGAAATCGGCCTCCTCTCGAGACTTACAGGCCCTGAAGCTAAGATCTGATGCTTCATAGTAGCTGCTAAAAACATGATCCCACGATATTGGAAATGAACCACTACCCCATCAAATCAAAGAGTGGATTATCAAATTCACCCACTTGCAACGCATGGAAGGAATGATAGATATACAACCTATATAGAGACTGAGCACCTGGGTTGCCATTTTGGTTCTCCACATCTCAAAGACTATATATTGTAATGATGGCCATTACCCTGCCATTTTGGGGTTATGTCTCCTCAGCCTGGATACCGGATACTCACCTCCTACTTCCTCTCTGTCCCAATTCTCTAATGCTCCTAATCTTTTCTTCCAACCTCATCTCCTTTACACCTTTCCATAATTCTGGCTTCTCCTTTCACATCTTCCCACCTGGACAGTTGTTGATCCTGGGTACTCAGAGCCCAGATGAACTTTCTATTGCGTTTCAGTGACTGAATACAGTTGCCCTTTAAAGTTACATTAAAGTCAGACTTTTATTCCCCCTTCCCAATCTTGCTGTAGGGACTTACCTTAAATTATGTTTCTTAATCCAATCTTCTTCTTTCCTGTAGTTTTCAGCTGTCCCTACAGTGCTGGTCTCCGACCCAGCGCTGACTCCTCCGTCCTCTTCGCTCAAGTCCCACGGAGTCTATGCGGGTGCACGCTGCTCCAGAGACTTACCTTGTGTCTCTCTTCCCCCAGGCCGAACATCTGAACTGTGCATGCGCCCGCCCAAGAAACGTTGAAATGTTGGGACGGGAGAGTGCGCCACGGAGACACAGGTACATTTTAACCCTTTGAAAAAGTTTTTAAATCATTTTGCATATATCTACTGCTTGCTAGGAGTAGATATATGCAAAAACATGCAAGGGTTTAATAACCCTTTAAGAAACTTTACAGACAGAACACAAGGCAGTAATACACGACTTATAAAATCTGATAATATTCTTTACCATATCACACGTGTCAGACAGCTTTAAACACGTCTTGTTCTGCCATGGGTAAAACATAAGGAAAAAAGGCCGGATGGCATTATTTAAAACATGGCTTTTGTGCCGTATAAATCTAACAAATGTCTTCTTCACACCTGTGTAGTAGAAGCCCCTTCACTTTCCTGTCATTGTAATATGGCTGCCACTGGCAGAAGGTTATAATGATGCATAATTAAAGCGGTGTCATGACATTTCTACTAACAGCATGTGAGCGCCGTGCATTTACAGGCAGCCAATTACTTTACGCATCTGCTCAGAGAGAGTCTTCATTTCCTCTTACACTCCAGACAAACCTGAAGATTTTTATATTGCAATGAAAGGTTTACATGTATGACCATGTTTCATGTTACACTCATATGTGGGGTGTAACATGGAACAAAGTCATGGACAGCCGCATGTGCTGGCTGTCAGATGACAAAAGCCGACAGGGGAGATTCCTTCATCAATGGCTACTTTAGTGAGAATGGGGGGAATGCTGGCAAAGTCCCCACATTATTGTATCCGCTCTTCCTGCATATACTTGGAGGGCTGATAGAATGCAGGCAAAACAATTCTAAAGCAAGCTGAGCAATGGACAGCTTAGTCTAGGAGGATGACATCAACAAATCTTCACTGGGGGTGTTCTGACAGGGCGATACGTTATACCAGAGTGCAGACTAAAGCAGGATATGGAAAGGCAGCCACCGGCTTAATATAGAACACACTTCCTTTATGCTCCATCATCCAGCCCTGATATAAACCAGCTGCTCTGAGACGGCTTCACCAATTCTAATGTGAGGGAAAAGAACTGAAGACTTCTTTGCATACTTCATCCGAATTTCTCTCTGACATCCCACTGCTTCTCGCCAATAAAGTATCAGCCGACTACTTCTGTCATCACTTTACAAAACTCCAAGAAAGAAATCCATGAAGGTGTGCAAGTGTATACAATTGCGCTACACATGTTACATATCGCCGCGAACGTCGCAGTGAGAGCAATCATTTTAGGGCCATCAATCACTGATAACACTAAACTGATGAGCGGTAACAGCTTTTAAAGCGTCGCCTATGGCCAATTTTGGGTATTATCGTTTGAGGTTTTGCGCGCGCACGCAATTTTATAGCTTGACATGGTTGGTGTCTTTTTACCCGACTTTTATATTTTACCAAAAAATTTATACCCGACTTTTATATTTTACCAAAAAATTGGGTAATAATAAATGTTTTATCATTTAATATAGGGGAAACTGTTTTTTTTTTTAAATTTCGGTAATTTTTCCTTAATATAGTAAAAAAAATTAAAACCCCTGTGGTGAATAAATACCACCAAAAGAAAGCTCTATCTGTCCCCAAAAAAGGGTATAAAATTAATTTCAGTACAGCGCTGCATGACGGAATAAAATGTCAGTCAAAGTACCGCAGCGCTGAATACTGAAAAATGGCCTGGATGGGAAGGCGGTTTAACACCGCGGATGTCAACTGGTTAAAGATCACTTCAACCTATACCGGGGCTGGACAATTTGCAGGAGCCAGGTCGCCAACGCTCCTTAAAATTTACTTAACTTTTGAGTTTTTCCCTAGTTGCCGTCAGCGGAGCTGGCGCCTAGAAAATCCTGCTGGCTCCTGGATTGGACAAACTGGCTCCTGAATTCCATATGAATTTGTCCTCCCCCTCATTACAACAAGTGGTGAGGGGAATTCTTTCAATAGGGACACATGTTCTGGTGACAACTAAGATGGAAATTCCATTTCCTTTGGGGAGATTTCCTCTCACTTCTTGTTCTCTCTCCAAGACAGGATGTAAAGGAAAATCTCCAAAGCAGGACACAGACACAGGGTTTGTGTCCTGTCAGTAAAGCTTGCTCCTAAACTGGATTGGACAGATCGACTCCCGAATTCCATATGAATTTGTCCACACCGACCTAAACTAATGACATTGAGGGGACTGAAGAGAGATGCTGATTGGTTGCTATGGACAGCTGCTCTAGAATCTGTCTCCTCCAGTTTTTATAAATTTTCCCCCCATTGTGTTTGCTAAGGGCTAGTTCACACCAAGCGTGTTCCAGGAGCAGAGCAGTTACAGACCGGATCAAAACTGCGTCTAATGTATTCCAATGGTATTTTGGGCTCTAGTTCACACCGCAGCGTTCAGTTCCAGAGCATGTAAAAAAAACTGCAGCAAGCCCTATTTTTCCTGCTCTGGAACGTATGCAAAAACGCATGCAAATGCCCTGGAACGCATTGAAAGTCCATTCTAGGCTTTTTCTTTTTAACAAAAACGGCCTGGAACGCATCAAAAACGCAGCACAACCCACTGTGCAGAAACTCATGCAGATCTGGTCTGCATTTGGTGTGAACAAGCCCTAAAGCATTATTATAAATCACCAATCGCCATTTTTAAGACTAAAGCCTTGTTTTCCCTTTGCTGACCTCCAGCCTCTACTTGTCCTATGTCCATGTCTACCTGCACTCCAGCAATGGCTACATGCCATTTCTCAGGGTGGGTTTCCTGATGGTGAACTATGCCTGTGTATGCCATGTGTGTTGAAGTGGCCACTTGTACACTATCGGAAGCTTATGCGACTGGGTGACAATGTAGAAGCACAACTTGGAGATGGTGATAGAACGTTGTCACTCCATAACAGGAAGAATCTGAACAAGGACCTTTTATTTTAATGAAAGCTGCAGATTTAGAAATTGATAATGAATGTAAAATTACCATGTTACAATTTATAGGAGATTTTAGTATTTGGGAAAACACAGTACAGTTTTGCTAGCCACATTTTTTCTTAAAAGGAGAGCTCTAGGTAATTATATATCTGAAAAGGACAGCATGAGGCACGTGTTAAAGGAGAACTCTCAGCTGGGCGGATCTCGTCATCTACGTCGGGATCCGCTCCGGCTGCGGCGTCTCAGTATACCGCGAGCTGTAACTCGCGGTATACTGAGCTTAGGGTGACGGGAGGATGCTAGTTTGTGTCCTCCCGTTACCCTAAGGAGAACTATGGGGAAAAACACTGACCCCATAGTTCTCCTTTAACCACTTTAGGACCACTGTACATTTATATCTGGCATAGTCCTACCTAGATCATGGCTGCAAAAATTGTTGGCCCCACATAAAACTGCTACACACCAGACGCAGCACAAAGATATTTAAACATGGATAGGACTGCAACCAACTAAATCGATTAAAAGATAATAATCGATAATGAGAATAATTGTCAACTATTATCATTATCAATTATCCCCTAGCTCTGGGAGGAGGGCACAGCAAGCAGTGGGTGGGTGCAATAGCCAGCCTGCTATTGGCTATTGCAAGTTGAAATGGCCAATAGCAGGCTGGCTATTGCACATGCCCACCACTACCTGCTGTATTTACATTCAGCTGCCGTCTTCGGAATCTTGCCACTGGCAGCCGTCAGTCTCTGGATGAAGCTATTCAAGCGTCATGTGCTTACAATACAATTATTACAAAATAAATTATAAAAAAAGGTGGGGAAAAAAAAAGTCATTTTCGGCCTGACAAATTCTGCTGCGGGAGGTGCATTGCAGTGCCAATTATTTCAATGGCACCCAAACCCGCCTCCCACCCACAGTGTGATCGCCCAGATTGGAAAGCACGGTACGCAATGCCGTCCGTTCCAGTGCGATTGCAAAAAATTGTGCATGCAGTTTTATTCTGAAGTAAACTTTATGATGTTTATAACACGGCATTTTTAAATTAAAGATGGTTTATTTAAATGTTTTTTTCCGATCAAAAAAATAGTCGGCCAACTAATCGATTATGAAAATAATCATTAGTTGCAGCCCTAAACATGAACTAATGCTGATAAGATTATTTGCATTAAAAAGGTCAGTCCATCCAAAATGTAGATTTCAGTTTTTTGCTAGCTACTGGAGAGTTAGATCATCTGACATTTTTTGGGGGATTCTATTGGTAAGTGGCCATTATCAGGGGCTTTTGGATTATTTCAATTATAATATGGACAATATAATAACTGCATGCTCAAATAAAAGGTTACACTGTTTACCTGCTCTACTGCCACCCATCTTTGGACTCTCAGGAAACGCCGATGCTTGGCAAGGCTTCCATCCGCCTCCATCCATAGAAATGAAAATACCTGTAGTCATGCACACAGCTCCAGACTCCAAAACTTTATTGAAATGATACACTTACAGCTAACATAGTACAGACCACTTACACGTTTCAGCCATGAAGGGCCTTGATCAGTCCTTAGTGGCTGAAACACGTAAGCCTCTGTACTATGTGAATTGTAAAGTATTTTATTTCGGTAAAGTTTTGGAACCTGGAGCTGTGTGCCAGACTGCAAGTATTTGAACAAACAGAGGTGGACAGGAACAGCCTAAAGTTTAAGGTAAACAAAATCAAATTTTGGCAGCCAGAACTTACCCTTGACCTAACCAGTCAGTGCCTTAACCAACCTACCAGGTACTACCTTTATCCCTTTTGGGTGGACTGACCATTTAAGCAGATTGCTTTCATAGAACTGCTGTCATGCTCAGATATCTATTAAGCTATCTGTGGCATCGATGTACTACATTGGCGAAGCCCCATCAGGGGATGGAGAGGGGGGATGTCACCTTTATCTGTACTCACTTCTTTTATTGGCTTCCTCTGTACAGTTTATAAATGAGGCCAATAGAAAAGGCACAAAATGTGCATGTGATCGCTCAGTTACATTCACAAAGTGTCTGCCTCTGTAGACTAAAACGATTTCACGTTTGCATACACAATTACATCTATCGAAGGAAAAATTGAAAACTTGCATTCTCACTAATTAAAAATGTATGCATCACACATCGTTCTCAGATCAGTCCTTGAAGCCGTTGGCCTAGTTCCAGACAGTGTGCAATATGCAATATCATCAACATGAACCAGTTAAAAGGAAAAGCACATTGTATTGTCTTTTCAGGAAGTGACAAGTTTGGGATACTTTTGTAAGCAGCTACATTTCTCCTGCACGCTATCAGACAATGCTGGGGGGATGAGGGGGGTAACGAGTAGAGCTTTTGCATCATATCCCAAATTCCCTCAGGCAGAGCAATGTGCTGTCTGTCTAAAGAGGTATGGGCAGAGATAGGGACGGCTATTCACTAATAGGACTATCACCGGTTCCAACATTAAAGCAGCTACAGCAGCAGCAAGGGTGACACGGTTGCAGTAATGCCACTACAGAAGGACGAATGTTGTCACCCTATCAAAGAAGTGCCTATCCAATGGCTGCCAGAATCAACACGTTTCTACAAAATGTTTCAGGTGGGTACCTAGAAAACCAAAAAGTTAATTCTAACTTAGGAGTGGGTAACTCTGGCCCTCCACCTGTGCTTTAACTACAAATCCCAACATACCTCTGCCTCTGGAAGTCATGCCTGTATCTGGCAGTCTGCAATGCCTCATTTGACTTATAGTTCCACAACAGCTGGGGGTTGGTGTGGCCCACCCCTTGTCTAACTGGTATGGGCAGCCCACCTCACACATGTGATTTTATAGTTTGACCATAGTTCTACTTTATATTTGATTTCTGTACCTTATTAGTAGCGATGCACAGATACTTTTCGAGTACCAGTGCCGATACTTGGCATTTTCATGAGAACTACCAGGGTTGCAGCGGTTGCAGCTGGGACCCGGCTCTGGCACTCCCCCACTGTCCTGAAATTATTAGTCTGTATTGTTTTAGAAAAACTGTCACATGACAATAAACTATAATGTATCAGTACTCGTACTTGTAAGTACTCGGCAAGTACCAGTACTCGTACTCGCAAAACTGGTATCTGTGCATCTCTTTATTTATATTTATAAAAACAAAATCGTACATTAAAACAGAGATGTACAAATCCCAGGAGCTCCGTGTGCTCCTTACAAAGGACAGCTGCATCCTAATTCTTGAATTTTTCTCGTCTAGTCTAGTCTTGGAGCTCAAAAGTATCGGTACATGTACTCGTACTTGTACCGAGTACTGTACTTGGTATCTGTGCAACCCTAATTATTAGGATATCCACAGCCTGGTCACAGTACTAATATAAGGACTGCAGAAATAAGCTAAGCTAGTCCCATACAGAGCCTATTCTGTACTGACCCATAGACATGTACTGATGCACAACCACTGTGCAGGAAGCACAGCCTGCATATGTAATGAACAAATACTGATGCCTATATGTACATATACATTTACAAATAAAACACAGAAACAACGTTTTCAATTAGTTCTATCCCAGTCTTAATCACCATATTGATCGAGAAGTTTGTAAACCTAATTATTGAAGATGCCCATAGGATGGACTTCCTCGATGTACTTGTGTAGAGATGTCACCAGCACACCAAAATCCTTCTTAGGATAACATTTATATGACAAGGAACTTCAATAAATGAACATTTTGTTATCCTGAGAAGGATTGGTGGTGACATCTCTACACAATTGCTAATATTCCCATCCCATCCGTGTCACTGTGAGCAAAAGAAAAAGTATTTATTCCTCGATGTACTGACACAGTTGTACATCCTTCTGTCTCAACTCTCATAGAGCCTGCCTTCTGAACTACAACTCATTGACTGAACAATGTAACATTATCATTGCTTGCTGGAAGCAATGCATGATGGGATATGTAGTCGTGAGAAATTGAGATTCTATCACATCAAGCAGCAGGGAAAGAGACGCAAGGCACACTGGGAATCCAGGAAGTTGGTGAAACTGATGAGCAGACGGAAGGCAGCACTCGCTACATAAAAGGGATTTTTAAAATAAGCTTTGATTGCATTATCAGAAACAACTCCAGTATGTATTCCTATTACAATGCTGATGTCATAACAGGAGAGGATATGCTGGGGCTTTACAACTCCTTTAAAGAGTTTAGTCCTCCATTCTCCTGATCTCTTCTATAGAGCCAGTAGTGTCTACCATCTGGTTGTGTCCATTCTTATCTGTGCAATCCAGCTCGGCAGCTTTCATACAATCCATCCAAGAGTTTTATGCTGAACAAAACAAATCAGTTTTTTTTTTCCTCTGCCATTATTATTATACAGGATTTATATATCTGCTACTAAAGAAGCAGCTTGCCTCTAGCTCACATTCGGACTCTCACCATCCACTGCATGTTTTTAAACATGCTAATAAAGTTTCGCAACATCGACACAAATTAACAGATGCTGGTGTATCAGGTTTTACTGGGATGCCGGGCTGGAGGAAGAGCGAGGCAACATGCAAAGCAAATCATACGCTTTAGGAACGGAGATATTAGGCAGGACGCATTTTGGAAGAAGATTTCTTCCCATTTGCCATACCTTTAATTACCAGTGTGGCCTTTATTTAAAGGGCATCTATGACCAAAAACTAAATGTGTATTTCTATATTGAATTTACATAAGTTCTATCCCACTCCTAATAACCATAGCCATCTGGAGGTTTGTACACTAACTCGTCGAAGACGCCCATAGGATGTACTTCATCAATGTACTGACACAATTTCACTCAGCCCTGTGAATATACCCTTCCTTCTGTCACCACTCCCACGGAGCTTGCTTTCTGAACTACAACTCAGCGGTTGAACACTGTAAAATTATTGAAGATGCCCATGGGAAGTACTTCCTCAATGCACTGACACTATTTCATTCAGCCCTATGAATGTGTACTTTTTTGTGTCACAGAGTCTGCGTTCTGAACTACAACTTATTGTCTGAACAATGTAACATTATCACCGCTTGCTGGACGCAATGCATTATGGGCTATGTAGTCTTGAGAAATGGAGATTACATCATATCTAGCAGCAGGGAAATAGATGCAAAGCACGCTGGGAATCCAGGAAGTTAATGAAAGTGATGGGTAGACAGAAGGCAGCACTCACTACATAAAAGGGATTTTTTCTAGCAAGCTTTGGTTGCATTATCAAAAATATATCTAGTATGTCTTCCTATTACAGTGCTGATGTTATAGCAGGAGAGGATATGCTGGGACTTTACAACTCCTTTAATGAGGGAAAGTATAACCAGTAAATGTGGTAACCCAGAGCAACCCAAAATCACCCACATCAGCCAATCAGAATTAACCCTTTTATTTTATTGTGTTTGCTCCACCTTGTTGAACAGTAAAATCCAATGACTTAGGGGGGGATTTATCAAAACTGGAGCAGACATAATGTGGAGCAGCTGCAGGTGTGCAGGGCAACCAATCAGCTTCTCTCTTTCATATTCAAATCTTAACTGAACAAACTGAAGAGAGATGCCGATTGGTCGCCATGCACAGCTGGTCCACATTTTTTCTGCTCCTCTGTATGTCTGGGGAGCTTCCCCTGACTTCCTAACATGATGATAGTGGCACCGGTACAGGAAGTGTGTGGAAATTACTCCTAAAGGGAACACCGAGAGCAATAAAACTATTCAGTCAGAGCATCTCATAGACGTGTTCTTTTAAAGCAGGAGAGGTGGAGATCTACTCATAGAACATGGAGGAGATGAAAGATCAACAAGGTGCAGCATCCTCATTCACACAAGGCGGTTCTCTCCAGAGACAAAATTCTTGTTGCGTTGCAAAGTCCTGGGACAAGTTCCTTGCCATGGGTACTGACAGAAGGAGGAGCAGCGTGACTTCGCACCCAGCCAACTGCAGAGCGGATTCCGGTATTGTAAGGATGTAACATGGACTCTGTACATGAGCTACCGGACGTCAATAGAAAGAAAATAAAAGTAGAAATCCTCAATGTGAGATAATCTGGAGACCTGAGCTCGATCAATGGACTGTGTATAAAAATATTCATATGGGATACAGTTTGATCCACACATTTAGTTCCACATCCGCCCTAGGAGCGAGACGTGTTTTCTGGGAGGAACATTTCCCCAAAAGGATACTTACTGACCACCCTAAAAGCTCATTAAAAGTTAATTTACAAATAAAAATCTGACTGCAGTTTCACTTTGGATGCAGATTACTTGATGGGATTACAAATATTTTTTGCATAGCAGTCCATAGTAGTCAGCACTGAGGTGTGTACTGTAAGAAGTTCAATTCCCACCAAAGACGCTAGCTGCATGGAGTATATACATTCCATACTGTTAACAATATTCTGTAGACACCTCAGGCCTCCTACACACCTATTTGGTGCATTGCAGTGCATTACATTAACAAGCGGTATTTCGTTACCAGGAGCTGTAACCTGGAACTGATAAATAAAGGACATTCATTCATCAGTTTCTTTACTCTCCCTTGTTGTAAGAGGAAGGGGAGGGCTTGGCAATGTAAAGACTCTGAAGGGAATTTAACAAAACTGGAGCAGGCAAAAACTGGAGCAGCTGTGCATGGCAACCAATCGGCTTCTCTCTTTCATTTTCAAATCTTAACTGAAGAGAGAAGCTGATTGGTTGCCATGGACATCTGCTCCAGTTTTGATAAATGCCCCCCCTCTGTGCCTGTAGCCGATGCTCTCCACTGTCTAATGACAGCAGGAACAGCGGCTTGTGTGAGTGATGGGTGCGCACACAGAGGATAGCATGGGAGGATGTACAAGTACGGAACAATATGGTTGAGGACCAGCCATATATGTAGCGTGGCTGGTTCGCCAAGTGGTTAATAGAGAACTATGGGGTAAGTGTTTTTCCCCATAGTTCTCTTTAGGGTCACGGGAGGACATATACCAGCATTCTCCTCCCGTGACCCAAAGCTCAGTTTATCACAAACTACAGCGCGCGGTATACGGAGACGCCGCAGCCGGGACGAATCCTGACAATGCTGTTGAGATCCACCCAGCTGCGTGAGTGACAGCTGACTCTGCCTATCTAGAGGCAGAGTCAGCTGTGCCCACCCCCTCCCCATTCGTGCCTCCAGTCAGCGCTGGATGATGTGAGAGGGGAATCCCTGCAGGGAGCGGTGACTGACAGTCACCGCTCTCTGCAGGGAGATGATCGAGAAGTGAGCGAGCGACGGTATTTGTTCGCTCACTTCCCGATCTATTGAGCCGAGGTGTGACAGTTTCATTGTCACACGTCGGCTCGAACTATGAGGATGAGTGATTTTCACTCACCTCATTAGTTCTCCTTTAAGACCGTCTATTCATTTAGTTTCAAATGGTCAATTCACCAAAACACACACATAAACCAGGCATGCACCATTTTGTTTTAGCCACCTACTCACAATGCACACATGGTTCACGTGTTGTGGTGTGATGGCAAGGTCTATTGGGATGTAATGCCCAATGAATGGAAATACAACACATTGCACAACACCCAGTAAGATGTATGTTGTAACTTGTGTTACCGTAACACATAGGTATAAAGCCAACCTTACGAAGTACACTGTGGAGACTTATCCATCCTTCAGAAAAATGGTAGATCCCTGGCTGTCAGGCTGGTTCAGTGAGTCACTGACCTTGAACATGCATTTTTGGCTTTACTTGCTGCATGTTGGCTCCAGGCCAGTGATTTATAAAAAGGTATCAAAGTAAAAAGGCAGGCCAGCAGGCAACTAGCATTTTCAGAAGCAAGTGAGCAATAGCATCTCCTTTATATACCACAGCATAGATTTCATGTAAAGAGCTGCCCATAAAAACATATTTTTGGGGAGGTTTAGAAACTGCACCAAACAGCTGGAGTGTGATCGGGTGCTACTGGCAAACCTCCATTGTGTAGTCTTGGCCTGAAAGTAGACATTCCATGGTAAGAAGTCAAGATAAAATCTGCTTCCCCATTTTTTTTTCTGAAGTCACATGCCCCGATCTGTAATCTGGACCATCTCTGAAAACAATATAGGGCAAAACATCGAAAACAGCTATATTGGGCGGCCAGTAAGTGCTGATCCCCAGGGGAGCCATATTCCTACACACTACTTTCTGTTGGCGGTTCTGCGAAGGTACACCGTGCGCTGCTTTATTGTTATCCGTCCAAAATGGACGCATAACAATAAAACCAACCATCCTTTCTTCCCTTTCTCAGCAGACATTTGGACGATTTGTGTATCAGGAATGACTCAGCCGCATTACATCATCCCGAATAATGTTTGTAAAGAGCTCGTACAACTCAGACAAGAGAGAGAAAACTATATGCAAACAGAACAATGAAAGCCAAAAGCAACCTCAATCAAAGCCATGACAACAGAACACTCCATTCCACTCACTTTCATGTATGTCTCTTGTCACAATAAAGCCCCCAGGTACTTCCAACGCCTGACACCAAACATTGCCTTCTCCTTTACAGACACTGCCAATTAATAATGGATAGCAACCACTCTGCGCTGCGGCATTTTCCTATTGCTTGAAAAATGTTAGGCTTAATAATATATACATTCTCCCCTCACTGCTCTCTGATGTGTGCTGCTACTAGCTGACAATAGCAAAATAAATACATTCATGGAGCAGCTAACATAAAATGGACCCAAACATAGGGTAGGCCTGGCTTCTGGCCTTCTAACACCTTTTCTGAAGCTCTCCTTACCACCTGTGCTCCTCTCATTCCATACTAGGCTCCAAAATCCTATATTGTACATGCTGCGCTCTGCCAAACCCTCAGCTCTTCCCTCCTGCACATACTTTTTGCCTTCATACCCTGCACACTCCTTTCATTGCACATACTGCCCACCGTCATACCTTCTTTACTCCACTCCTGAACACACTACCTGCCATCAAACGCTCTGCACGCCTCTCCAGTACATACTGCCTGCTGTCATCAACTCTGCAATCCTCTTACACATTGTTACACATAATGACTACCACCATAAACCCAGAACTGTTCTGCTCCACAATCCTTTCCTGCAAATACATACCCTCCCTGCACATACTGTTTGCCATCATGCCCTCCACACTCCTCTCCATGGCATACTACCCACCACCATATGCTATCCTTTGGTCTCAAAAAATACCAACCATTATTACTTCCACACTCCAGTACATATTGGCTGCCATCATACACCCAACCATCATACCCTCTGCCACTCCTCTCCAGTACATAATGTCCACCACCATATTCCCTGCAATCCTCTCTTTCACATTCCACACCATGTCATACCCTCGGCTCTCCTCTCTTTCACATTCCACACCATGTCATACCCTCTGCACTCTCTTTCATATTCTACCCCATGTCATACCCTCGGCACTCCTCTCTTTCATATTCTACCCCATGTCATACCCTCGGCACTCCTCTCTTTCACATTCTACCCCATGTCATACCCTCGGCACTCCTCTCTATATTCTACACCATGTCATACCCTCCGCTCTCCTCTCTTTCACATTCCACACCATGTCATACCCTCTGCACTCTCTTTCATATTCTACCCCATGTCATACCCTCTGCACTCCTCTCTTTCACATTCTACCCCATGTCATACCCGCGGCACTCCTCTCCTTCATATTCTACACCATGTCATACCCTCTGCACTCTCTTTCATATTCTACCCCATGTCATACCCTCGGCACTCCTCTCTTTCACATTCTACCCCATGTCATACCCTCGGCACTCCTCTCTTGCACATTCTACCCCATGTCATACCCTCTGCTCTCCTCTCTTGCACATACTACCCCATTCATACCCACTGCTCTCCTCTCTTGCACATACTACCCCATTCATACCCACTGCTCTCCTCTCTTGCACATACTACCCCATTCATACCCACTGCTCTCCTCTCTTGCACATACTACCCCATTCATACCCACTGTACATTAAAGTGTATGTAGACCCTAATCATTAATATCTCTTATTTGACTCATTTTGACCTGCTTAATAAAATATTAAAAAAATGATTTATATCTGTTCAATAAGTGGAAAGAAAATCTGTTGATTTTGGGAAAAAATCTTGTGAGCTGATAGCTTCCTGAGTTTTCTGCCTGTGCACAAGGAGAGTTTATGGAGATATGGAGGGGAAGGAGATGAGGAGGGGTTATAAAGATGAGGGAGGAGTTGGGGAGGGGTTATAGAGATGAGCAGGGAGGAGATGGGTTAGACGAGAAGGGGGGGGGGATGGGGAGGGGTTATAGAGATGAGATGTCTGTGTTCTTTGCAATCCATCAGAAATGAAGTAGGCAAGGCTGACACCATATGATTAGGATTTCAAAGTTGTGTTGTCATGTCAAAGAGAAATGAAGGAGCACGGTCAACACTTCAACAATCACTTTTCTGAACTTGCAGTGTGATTAAAAAGAGATATGACATGGGGAAATACGCCTATATTCCAAAGATGCACTACATATGGGGGTTTTTTTTTGTCTTGACAAACTATAACTAGCTCTGCCACTACAATTATGCAGCTTTTTTTTCTTATACTGGAGTTCCTCCTTAGATAACCTCTCTCTTTCCTCAGGGAATGGTCTTTGTCCGTGAAAGTGTTATTATTGGCTCAGAGCTGTGTATTAAACATTACTTGGCCGCAGGAACGCTCTAAGTAGGAAGAACCATAGACAAGTATTTGGAAAGAGTTTGCTCTATTTTTATATGTTTATGTTTGCAGATAAACATGTTATTCATATCCTCATCGATCGTAATCCTAGAGCGAGCAGGTCTGGGTGTGTTGAAGCTTGCAAAAGGTCCATCGTGGCACAGAGAGAAGCTGATATTAAGACTCTGGCGTGAAGCCCACACAACCGAAGCCAACTGTTTACTCCAGAAATTCAAGATCAGAATGTGTTTTTATAGAGAACACTTTTACTTCTATTCATGTGTGACCAAGTATGATCCCGGCAAAAATCTGCAGCTAAGTCCCTGAAAATCCTCTCTTGAAAGAAGTGGCGAAGCCACAATGTTTGTTTCACATAGGTCGGGATTGGAGAAGGCGAGCACGGGCGTGTGAAAATTATACTGGGCAAGACAAGCTCAATAAATGTGTGAGAACCGGAGGAAAAATAGAACAAATATTCAACCATTACACATTACATTACATTGGAAGATAACGGGGATCCCAACCTGAAAAAAGGGAGGTGCCCTTATTTCAGGGAGGTGCCCTCTGGGGAGCACCCCCCTGAAATGATGGTAGATAGCACGTGAAGCAATAGCTTCTTTGATATGTGCGGTTTTTTTTTTTAGTATTCTTGACAGCTGCTGCCGTCAGAATAAAAATAAAAAAATAAAAAAAACAGCATAGGAATGAATAGCTGGATTGCTATTGGCTAGTTCAATTTGCAATATCCAATAGCAAGCTGGCTACTGCACCCGCCCTCTGCTGCTGTCAATCACTAGAAGAGGACCTGATGGAGAACTTCAGGTCCCCCTCTGCTGATTACTGCACCTGCCCACTGCTGCTGTCAGCTATTGGCAATTGTAAAGTGAAATAGCCAATAGCAATCTAGCTATGCATTCCTATGCTGGTTTTTGTTTTTTTCTTTGACTGACGGCGGGCCGGCGGCCCCCATGTCAGAAAAAAAACAAACCAAAAATGCAGGGAAAGGTTTACTCTGCTAGATAGAGCAGAATAAACCTTTCCGGGAGAAAATGATTATCTCCCAGGCGGCCGGGAGCCGCTATCTCATAGCGGGAGACTCCCGGAACATCCGGGAGAGTTGGGATGTCTGAGATAAGTTCTTATTAGAAATCTTTAAACTGCACAGTGCAATAGAGGACTACAATGAGCTCCTGATCAATCTGATTATTCAATTCAACAGAAGCACTAATACTCCTAATCGAAGGATAAGCAAAGCATTTGACGAGTTCATTTGAATCCCTTTTAGACAAAAATCTAATATATTGTAGCTTACGAATCCTTACATATGGTGGCTGCATTAGTTCTTCTTTATATCCCCTTTATTTTCACTTGGTGATTCTGCACGTAAAACACTTCCTGTCCTAGGGTGACAACGCACACTTATTGTACTTTTATCTGTGGAGGATTAGAGTCGTCACCCTAGGACAGGTATTTTAAAACTATGGGTCACCTCCCTCATTCCTCTTCTCAATAACCTGGCGTAGAGGTCCTTTACTTTACTACTCGCACTTTACTGTTAAACAGATATTACAAAGAGAAGAAGTGATGCTACAACAAGATCAGATTTGTGTGAAAGATTAGGATTGCGATTAAAGTGATGCGTCACCATCGCTATGAAGATCCCGTTCGGGATAAACCACAACTTTTCTTTCCAGCCAACGTGCGAGACTCGGCCTACATGCGCTCTTCTGGAAGACCATTGCCAGCACACATAATAGGTCTCCACTCAGCACCAGGGACTGAGGGCCCATTCACACCACATCATCTCCAGACCAGGCCAGATTGTTTCCGGACCCAAAATGCATCCTATGCCGTTTCTGGCCTCTGTTCAGACCTGCGCAGTCCGTTCAGACCTGCGCAGCACGAAAACACACACATTTTAGCATACGCACAGATTCCGCACGTTTGACGCTACTATAGGCGGAACGCATGGAAGTCAGCCAGAATATCGCACTTGTACTTTTTTGTGCGATGCGCATTTTCTTGCCGCGCATGTGTGAACAAGGTACATGTTTCAATGTGTGTGTTTCACTATTTTGCCTAAGGCAGTGATGCTGAACGTTTTTTGAACCCCAGCGCCCAAACTAAAACACAATATCAAACTTATTTTCAGTGTTGGCACCTTGAAATAAATAAATTGATTTTGCGCTGCAGTTGGGGTACTCGGGCTCAAAAACGTTCGCCATCACAGGCCTAGAGTATGATCTGTCCATTTGTATGAAGCTAAATCTTTTCTTTAAAGAAAAAAAAAAACACTATCAATTTGACCTCAATTGGGGCCAGTGCTGTCAGGATTAGCCAAGGTGTGAACCGATCGCGCTGTGGGTGCCATTAGAAAATAAAACAGCCGCGCATCGTGTATCGCAAAAAAAAAAAAAGGTACTTGTACCTTTTTTTTTTTTAGATTGCTGCGCAGATGTCACCCCATTGAATTCAATGGGGCCATGCGGCAATTGCCGTCATGGATCGTGTAGGTCTGCACCGAGCCTTAAGGTCCCCACACACCTTGCGATAATCGTACAATAATCGCGGGAAATCCCAAGCGTGGGATCGCAGGAAATCCGCAAGCGCACACTGCCCGTTCGGCATTGCGCTCATCGGAAGCCGCGTGGCTTGCGATCATCGCAAGTACGATCTGCCTATGCAAGATGGGCAGATCGTACGTTTTTTTAAGTACCTTACAACCATCGCAAGACAAAAGTCTTGCGATGGTTGTAAGGTGTGTGCCCAGCCTTAGAAGAACAAAAGAAGAATGTATGTCCAGCTTTATTAATGAAGGAAGATGAAGTATGACAGCCGTGCAGCATGCACCTATAAAACAAAGTCTGAAATTGCTGATCCCATATATCTATTGCCAACAGATTAATTTTACAGTTGAGAAATGGGAAGGAAAATATTTAAAGTTTAAGTAAAACTCTAAAAAGCCCCTTATTGTACCGTCTCTGTAAACTGTTTAGTAAAATGCTGAGTAAGAGACGTTAAAAGCGAACAACCTGAAAGATAATTACTCTGAGAAAGCTGACAAGGATTACATTACAAATCAGTATAATAGTCCACTGTGTAGCCCTGGGATTGGCAAACCCCAAGTGTCCCGATATCAGTCCATCACACACGTATTACGTCCAGTGATTACGCCGCATGTACAGATTTCAGCCAATGATATAAAATCCCCAGTCTGGCAGGGGTGACTGGAACTAAAGACTGGCTGAACATAATTACAAAACCCTCAGCAGGTAAAACATTTCTTTTATATGTATGTCAGCTCTTTATTAAGCCGTTTGCCTGCAGCTCAGATCCACGCCTGGCCTTTGCTAAAGGCCCATTCACACCACATCCAGATCATCTCCAGACCAGATTGTTTCCGGACTCAAAATGCATCCTAATGTATCCCTATGCTATTTCTGGCCTCTGTTCACACCAGCGCCGTCCCTACCAGACCAGAAAAATACTGCACGTCTCATTTGGCCTGGTCTTTAACGCACTGTAACTGGGGGCAGGTTCACACCATTTTCCGGGCCAGATCTGGTCCGGAAAATGGTGTGAACCTGACCTAAAACTAAGTAAAAGCCGTAAAAATAAAAAAAACAAAAAAAAAACACTTGAATGAGTGAGACCAAGTCAAAAATAAACCTGGGAAAATTAATCAATTTATCTCTTATAAAAAGTTTAAAAAAAAATACAACTGATCTTTACCAAATGCTTTAAACTTCCCACGTGGGAGCCTATTAAAAAGGTGGCATTTGATATAATCATTTTACCCCACGTTGTCAGCTGGTAATCAGCGATGAGCTCATTATTCAAGTACGATAAAATGACACCCTCATTGTAGCTGCCTGAAGTTACTCAGAGGTTCAAGAGGAAGGAGGTGCCAATTAAATAAAACAATCTGTTCCTCTAACAAAAATTAAAAAAGAAAAAAAAAAAAGTCAATTCAAAAAAATGTGCACAAAAAAACCAAAAAGAAAAGTAAGACAATTGAGAGAAAAATGCATAGCCTGCAATTTCAGATCTATATCTAGGAAGCTTTAGATAAAAAGGCAAAGCCAATAATTGTTCACCCGTGAATAAACTAGTCAGCTTGGAAGGACTGCACAGCATCCACAACGTTCCCCCTTCACCCCCACTTCTCATTTCCAATACACTGCTAATTTTCTGCTACTTCTCTGTTAATCTGCTGTGGCTATTCTCTCCAGAATCCTTCTCTGATAATTAAGCCAAGCAGGCCATTAATCTCTATGGCTGGGGGCCAATGCATGCGGATGACACCACACTACAGCAGAGGTGCTCTGGTTCCCATTAGGCTGTAAACATAACCCGGCCCTGCACAAGGTCAGCCCGTAAACAAAACAAAAAAGGCACTTCTATTTCTCAAGGTTTTCTTATTTACTTTGCTTTGTTTGGGAGGTGGAGGTCCTATGCTGGGCATATTTACCCAGGAATCAAATTGCTTATGCCAGAAAGTCCACCAATTCACCTGCAGGGCTTTGTCGTACAATCGCAGCGCTAACGTGTGGCAGCATGCGTTGTGGTGCCATTATTTTAAGTAGAATTCCAAAACATAACCACAATGAACCTATGCAGCATGCGACGAGCTAAAGTCTGTTCGTTTGGAATTGGCTTCTTGACGCAGTATATGCATCAATGCGTGAAATCATGTGCACTGCAGCACATTGCAAACAGGTCTGAATGAGCACTGCAAGTGAACCTGTAGGAGCAAACTGAAAAAGGAAGGCCAATTTACCCAGTTAGCAGGCACCTTCTGATGTCCTGCATAGCACCCAAGACCTCCCAAAAACATTGGGTGTTTTGTCTGAGAATAATGGTCCCGGCCTAATGAGCTGCTCATACCCCTTCTAATGGGTTCATCCTGGTCTTGGTTAGTACGGCTGTGCATCACATCCAGGAAGTCGATTTATATTGTTACTATTAATATTATATAATAGTAATAATATAAAAATACAGAACTCCTTTCTTTCTCTGCACACAGAATAGGAATTACAATTTCAGCTGTTTATAAACAAAGTCATGTGATTCCCATGTGATATTGTGATCATATGATCTGGAACCACACGCATTGGTTTGTGATGCTTAGTATAGTCTCCGTGACTCACAGCTAGAAGAACGCAGAGCTGTAAAAGCACACTTACATTAATGTTACCTCGACACTGGGCATGGCTTTGAGGAATGTTCATTTATGGTTTAGAGATGAGAATGAGGTCTTAAAGTGACACTAAACTCAGGAGTTCAATCTTAAAAATGCATTCAAGTACCTTAACTGTTAACACAAATGTATCTTATTTGTGTATCACTCGGCTGTAGATCCTCCAATCAGCTCTGAATTGGTGCTGACACTGTCCTTCCTTCTGGAGGGTGGCTACTTTTGTTCCCCATGGTCCCTGTGTGTGTTGTAAAGTAGCTCCAAGCTCACTTATGTGGGGATTCCATGGTGTCTCCAGACGAGCCTCCATATAGAAAGCACAATCCCCCTTAACTGGAAACTCTCAAGTCCAAGAGGGCGGCTGGACCCCGAGGCCCCCCTGAACCACCATTAGCTGGCTAGTTCTGCTGAGTAACCTACTTAAATTTGCACTTTTGTTTATTGTACTCTTTTTCCATGTAGATTTTCATAATAGGGTGTAGAAAAACAAAAGGCCTTTGTGCATTTACAAATCCTTACAATGGTCAACACAATAAAACACTTTTTGGTGCTTTTTTCAAAACTTCTTCCTTTTTTACTGACATTTGAATACCAGTAAATATAATGCCAATACTGAATGCAATAATGTCGAGTGGTGGTTCCCAAACTGCAGCCCTTTGTTGTCTTTAACCAGCGCTCTGTGGAGCTATTCCTCCCACTGGCACCAATGATGGGGCACTATTCACACTACCGGCACCAATGATAGGGCACTATTCCTCCCACTGACACCAACGATGGGTCACCATTCCTCCCACTGACACCAACGATGGGTCACCATTCCTCCCACTGACACCAACGATGGGTCACCATTCCTCCCACTGACACCAACGATGGGTCACCATTCCTCCCACTGACACCAACGATGGGGCACCATTCCTCCCACTGACACCAACGATGGGGCACCATTCCTCCCACTGACACCAACGATGGGGCACCATTCCTCCCACTGACACCAACGATGGGTCACCATTCCTCCCACTGACACCAACGATGGGTCACCATTCCTCCCACTGACACCAACGATGGGTCACCATTCCTCCCACTGACACCAACGATGGGGCACAATTCCTCGACACTGACACCAACGATGGGGCACAATTCCTCCCACGTTACAGCTCTATTCTTACCAGTGACACCAATCATGAAGCACTATTTCTTCCACTAACACCAATCACTGCGCACTAGTTAACCTCCCAGTGACCAAAGGCACTAGGTGCCATTCAAAATGAATGGATAATGCTGAACACTTAGACCACTCTGGGACAGAAAGAGAGCCCTGTTACATGACCTGTCCAAGTTGTCCTTCCTGCACTCCTCCCCCCTACCCCTATTCACTGCAATCAATGGAATTTCGCTTTTGTCAGAAGTCTGAACGCAATGCTTTAAAAATATGACAGAGTATTTTTTTTTAAAGCATTGGTTTGGAGCTGGTAAGGCCATATACTTCTGCTTTATGAATCACCCCGTCAAGGATAGAGAGAAGGAATGGATCGGGCAATTAATCCCCCTATTGGCCATGGCTGTGACCGTTTCCTATCATAAAAAAAAAAAGTGGTGAAATCTGTGAAATGTTTCTGTGGGCCAGTGACGTCACTGGCAGATTTGCTACGCGGCTTCTCCCTGCAGCGTTTTCTAAGCAGGCAAGCACTGAGATCCTCGGGTTTCTTTTACAGATTAGCTGCAGCAAGCCTGCCATGACCTGGAGCAGGACTCATCGGCCAAGGCAGGCTAGGATCTGAAGTTTTCGCTGAAGATCTAGAAGCTCTTTTTTGACTCACACAAAAAAAAAAACCCATCAAGAAACAAAAGGAACTGCTGCATTTTGAAAAAAAATACATTTAGTAAGACCCTCCCACCAACCACTTCCTGTTTAAACTCAGCACATTTCTTCTGTCACATTCCAAATGTCTGTGTAATTTACCACGGAGTAAAAGGAATAAACTGAAGTGAACGGAGGATACTCACTCTTACTATTAAATCAGCAGTCTTAGAGTTTTATGTAGGGATTACATACGAATGTTCTGGCTGCTGTTACCGGTTGCATGCATAGCTGAATTCCAGACTGCGACATAAGAAACAGTGAGCTTACGTGAAGCGTACGCAAACCCAAATCAATACAATCAAATGGTAAATGTCATTTCAAAAGTCCTTTTCAATATTCAGAAATCTGCAGCTTTCATTCAAATAATAGTTGGTAATCCTGCCATGAAGGGCCTTGCTCAGGCACTTCCTGCTAGAATAGGGTGACAACACCAACTGTTCTCCTGCCCATTCACACCACATCCAGATAACCTCCAGACCAGACTGTTTCCGGACCCAAAATGCATCCTAATGTATCTCTATGCTTTTTCTGGCCTCTGTTCATACCAGCGCAGCCCGTTCCTGACCAGAAAAATACTGCTTGTCATATTTTGTCTGGTCTGGAATGCACTTGAACGCATCAAAACGCCTCACTAACGCATAGAACACACCTGTAGGACCATTTTAAGCTAAAAAAAAAAAAAAAAAATCCAATCGAGGCAAAAATGCAATGCACTATGTTCCAGATCTGGTGTGAACCCAGCCTAAGGGCCCATTCACACCACATCCAATTCATCTCCAAACCAGACTGTTTCCGGACCCAAAATGCATCCCAATGTATCCCTATGTTATTTCTGGCCTCTGTTCCCACCAGGGCAGTCCATTCCAGACCAGAGGATTACTGCTTGTCCTATTTTGTCTGGTCTGGAATGCACTGGAACGCATCAAAACACATCAACAATGTATCAAAAACGCATGGAAAGCACCTGTAAGGCCATTTTAAGCTTTAAAAAAATATATTATTTTGTTTTTATTCCAATTGCGGCAACATCTCGGTCAACGAGGGCAAAAATGCAATGTACTATGTTCCAGATCTGGTCCGGAAAATGGTGTGAACCCAAAGCAGGGGTGGACAAATGAACATGGAATTCAGGAGCCAGTCTGTCCAATCCAGGAGCCAACAGGATTTTTATTAGGAGCCAGCTCCACTGACAACTAGAGAAAACCTCAAAAGTCAGGCGCCAAATTTCATTTTCAGGAAGCTTTGGCTACCTGGCTCCAAGGTTTTGTCCAGCTCTGCGCTAAAGGTCAAAGTAATAGGTATTGTCCAATAGGGAATCCCTGTGTGGTCTGTCCTTCCTTCTGGAGGGTGGCTACTTTTGTTCCCCATAGTCCCTGTGTGTTGTAAAGTAGCCACCACTCCAAGCTCGCTGTGATGGACTGCAATCTCAATACAAATTTGTAAAACTAAACGTGAGATTGTAGTCCATCACAGGAGTGATCTTGGAACGGTGGCTACTCTACAACACACAGGGACCATGGGGAACAAAAGTAGTCACCCTCCAGAAGGAAGGACAGTGTCACCACCAATTCAGAGATGAGTTGAGAATCTAAAGCCGAGTGATACACTAATAAGATACATTTTTATTAATAGTTAAGGGACTTGAATGTATTTTTAAGATTTAACCCCTGAGTTTAGTGTCACTTTAAGGCGTCATAACCTGCAAGGTACCTCAGTGTTCTTCATAGGAAAATGAAGTGACACGAAACGGGAAGCTCACCATGTGTGGGTAAATCTCTCATTATGACCTGTGAGATATCTAGACTTCCTCGTGTTGCAATGGCTGCTTCCAGAGACCTGTTAGAACATCTCATCGGCGAGCGGCTCAGACTAAAGAAGACTTCTATAATCTGATTACATCAAATTTCAGGCCCTTTATAAACTAGCAAAAAAAACAAAAACTAAACCTACAATTTCAAAACGTAAAATAGAAAAAAGCAACAAACGGCCATAAAGAAAAGAGCTGAAAGTAATTTAAAAGAAGTATTTCATCCCTTTCTGAAAAGTCACTCCCATTCACATCTCTGCAGCATTCATTTCTTGCAATGCATTTCTAATGCACTTTCCATGCAGTGCCAATAATTGCCATAAATTTGCTGCAGGCCGCACCAAAAATGCAGAAAGCAGGATTTTTTTCAAGGCAAAGATGTGACCTGTGCTGCCTTTTTCCTCCCAGACAAAAAAAGTTTTTCTGAAAGTGACCAGATTTGATACAAACAATAACAAAAAACCTGTGGACAGAATAAAGTTAAAATACTGTCCTGGTATGGATTGTATTTTAAAGAGTTGCATACCAACACCACTAGGTACCTGCACTTAGGGGGGAGGGGGGGCGCTTGTCCTAGTGTTGCATAGCCAACACCACTCAGTACCTGCACTTTAGGAGAAGCCTGCAGTTGTCTCAGTGTTGCATAGCCAACACTCGGGTACCTGCATTTTAGCAGGTGCCTGCAGTTATCTCAGTGTTGCATAGCCAACACCACCAGGTACCAGCACTTTACAAGGTGCCTGCAGTTGTCCTAGTATTGCATAGCCAACACCACCAGGTACCAGCACTTTAGGAGGTGCATTCCCATGGATGCTTATAATTTAGATTGTGTGCTCTGCAGTGCAAATAATGACCACCCCCTGTAGCTCCTATGATCATGGCCTCTGTGCTGATACATCTAGCAGCTAAAAGTGCACCGGAACATAGAACCTGCCCCTTCGAGGGTCACGGCAAAGGAAAATGGAACCAATTGGTCGTTGCTTTTAGACTGTGAAACAATGAACAGGCTGTTGTCCCTGACAATGGCACTATAAGCCTCGTCTGTGCCCATAACAGAGATAGATTCTGACTGGAAGCTATGGGCACCACAAACACTTTCCCTCAATTTGCTATTTTCAGTTTTGGGTGGGGAGTAGGGAAATTGAAAGCCATCGTGAAATTTTTTTGTGCCTGTATCCTGCTGGGGAGATTTTTCTTTACTTCCTGTCTTGGAGACACAACAGGAAAGGGGAGGGGAAATTTCCATCTTAGAAGTCGCCAGAACCTATATCCCCACTGAAAGATTTCTCCTCACCACTTGCTGTAATGAGGGGGTGGACAAATGAAACTGGTATTCAGGAGCCATTTTGTCCAATCCAGGAGGCAGCAGGATTTTTTTTTTAGCAACCAGTTCCATTGACAACAACTAGAGAAGACTCCAAAGTGAGGCGCCGGCTGTAATTTTTAAGGCGCATTGGCGACCTTGCACCTGTAATTTTCCCAGCTCTGTTCTAATGACCACACTAAAATTGTCACCGGGACCAATAGAGGGGTGAACCTCCCCAATGGGGACGCACCCTGGCAGAGGTAAAATGTGTTGTCTTTAGATTTGCTTTGAAGGATATAAGAGTCACAACTGCCGCAAGTCTAATTATCTAGGACAATGATAAAAGTGTGATCTGAAAACCACTTCCGCCACAAAGTACTGTAGGCCCCATAACATCCTGTTTCAAGCGTACCACAGCCTCTGCGTGCAAGTACAGCCCAGAAAATGGTGCCACGCCAAGCTTACACTTTAAGCCCAGGTTAAGTCTCCTCTGTTCTTTAGTTGCAAACAAAATTCATCATACGTTTCATTAAAAAAAATGAAAGTGCATGTCCAGGCAAAATAATAATATATCTCTGTAATAAAATGTGCATTTCTCCATGTTTTGCCTCTTTAAAAATGCAGAAAAGCACCAGACAATCTGCCAGAAATGTAGTAAGCTCCTAACTTCCTGTTATGGGCTGACAACGCTGACTCTGCTGCACTAAAATCCCGAGCAGTTGTCGGACCTGCCGAGTTCTCCTCAGCTGGACAACAGAACACTGCCCAAATCCCATCTAAATAACATGAGGGTCAGGCTTACTTTCCACCATTTTTTTTTCCTACATGAAGGTCAATGTGCCTCCTGACTTTGGCCTCATTCATCACATAGTGCTAGAGGCCAAGCAAAACAGTTCTAATGGAAAGTAACTCATAGCAACCAATCAAAATTGAGTGACAGACATTCATAAATACTATTTTAATAATTGTGGTAGGTAATCTGTCCCGTTTTATATCACAAGTTAGGGACAGATTTATTAACTGTACGCAAGATGCATTATATAGTAGAACAAGGGAAGGCAACCTCGGCCCTCCAGCTGTTATGAAACTACAAGTCCCATGAGCCACTGCAAGTCTCTGACAGGCACAGGCATGGCTCACAGAGGCAGATGCATCATGGGATTTGTAGTTTCACCACAGCTTGAATGCTGAGGTTGCCTACCCCTGAATTAGAATATCTGTACCTATGTAAATAGTGTTCTTAGCACTTTTTAGTTCTTCAACAGATGTGTAGTTATATTGATTTGCAAAATGAGGTGTGAAGAGAGAAAAATAGGCTGAGAGTGCACAATGAGGCAGTATTACATCTGGCACTTTGTTTGCAAAACAGACCCAAAACTCATGATAACCTTTTCTGCACGTAAATTGCACATTAAGGGCTCATTCACACTGGTATTGGCCCACATGTACAGCTCCATGCTGTGTGCATGGCTGTACCGAGCAGCTCCCAGGAAGGACAGGTGCTGCGTGTGATTAGTACGCAGCCACTGTCCTTCTCTATGGGACTGTGCGGCCGTACGCCCTCCTTCGCTCACCCGGCCTGCACGTCCGTGCGGTGAGCGTATTCGTACACTGACAGGATGGATCCTGTCTGTGTCCGAGCCAGGAAACACGCACCCATACCTGCACTTGAGGTGAGCGTAGGGGGTGTATGGCCGCGTAGCCCCATAGAGAAGGACGGGGGCTGCGTACTAATCACACGCAGCACCTGTCCTTCCCGGGAGCTGCCTGACACGGCCCTGCACGGAGCTGTATGTGTGGGCCGATTCCAGTGTGAATGGGGCCCTATACGCAAATGCTTTAATAAAAGATCCCTCGATGAGGGCTGACCAGTGCAAGGATTCTGATTGGTTGCTTTGGTTACTGCACTTTGCTATAAGTACCCTCAACATTTTGAGAGTACCGAAAGTCTGACATAAGGCCTGTTGCCACTAGCAACTGGCTGTTTCATGTTACCTCAGAAGATCAGGAAAAAAAAAAGAAAAAAAAAAGAAGAAAAAAAAAAAGGTAGAGCTGTCAGATTGTGAGGAGCAACAGATCTTTCAGCCATTTACAGGCACGAGGTCAAGAGAAAATGGATGGTTGTGTTGAGTAACACAGTGGACCCCAGGCCCACGGCCTGTTCCACCCAGACATATTGAACCAATGTAAACGAATGCCTGTCAATACCATTTTAGCTCAATCCGCACAATAATGGAAATTTAATTTGCTTGTTTAAAAAGTAAAATGGCATCATGTGTCACTCCAGAGCCACTTCATTTTTCACACCGTCTGACAGAGGCGAATGCCAATTCGTCTCCCCAGCTCACGTTTCCTGACATCACAACAGGCTGGGTACGGACGCCTTCAGTAAAAAAATAAAAATAAACATGATGGCAACAAGCTAACAATTTCTATTTTGGTGGGGGTGGACAAATGCAAAATCAGTAGATGGACATCACCAGCACACCAAAAATATTGCAATCCAAAGTGCTTGTTTATTCAAAACGTCATGACGTTTTGAATAAACAAGCACTTTGGGCCCGGTGCAGACCTACGCGATCCGGCATCGCGCGGTCCTGCACAATGCAAGCCGCGATTGAGGCGCGGCCCCATTGATTTCAATGGGGTGACATCTGTGTGGCAATCACAGAAATTATACATGTACCTTTTTTTTTGCGATACACGATGCGCGGTTTGGAGGAATGGGTGGAATCGCGGCAGGAAACTGCACGATCCACCTGGCGCGGCTAGGGTGCCATTAGAAAATAATGGCACCCACACCTAGGCGACTCCTGACCACGCTGCAATCCGCACGTAATCGTGCACGATAGCCGCGCGGTGAGGTGTTGTCTAGGTGTGCACAGGCCCTTGAATTACAATATTTTTGGTGTGCGGGTGACATCCCTCTACTGATATTATCTGGCGGCGCCATCCGTGATCATTA
>NW_017306291.1:173310-175233 GCF_000935625.1 Nanorana parkeri | reverse complement strand
GAATTGGGGTTTCCGGCAAGGCAACTTTTCGTTTCTTCCTGCGTGTGACAAATGCAAAATGGTGGAAAATAATATAGAAATCATTCACCATATAAAATAAATAGTGGAGCCAGCAAGCAGATTTAAAGTGGACCTGTCACCAATCTAACATAACTGACTCAAATTATTATTTAAAGCTGCACAAAAATGCTAATTTAAATATATCCCTAAATAACCACAAAGCAAACAAATTACATTTTGTGTGCCCCAAACCCAGTGACTACCTTGTAAACGTAGCAGTGACATATTTATTCAATCTTTTTCCGTGCAGCTTTGACTTCCGCTGCCGGCGTCCACGGCTCTAGACCAGCATTTCTTTAATTTCACCTTTTTTCAGTCTTTCAGTCACAGCACCCTATAAAAAGGTATGCAAAATCTCAAGGCACCCCAGTGTGTGTCCACTCCAAAATCCATACCAGACCATTATTTTAGATAGGGGTTTGGTATGGATTTTAAGGGGGGGGCATGCAAAGGGTGCAACATTTCATAGCTTGATTAGTGCATAGCCTTTAATTCTGCTTTAACTATTACGTTTTCATTTTAGGTTTAGGCGGGCCTAAAGGCAGCGCAGGTCTTTTTGACTCATACAAATTGTAATTTTGTACTTCTGTGGCGGCAAAACCACATTTCTTAAGAAACTGATCCGCTAAGAGATAAGCAACAGGAAGCAAACATCATAGTGAGGAGGTTTTAGAGAAACAAAAATGTACCTACAGTGCAACAAAAAGATAAAGCATGAAGAATGAAATGTCTGAGGGCTAGGCCAACGAATTAACAATTTTCCTTTGAGCTTCCCAGCAGCACAAAGGCAGTTGGTGTACGTCAAGGTAATGGCTTTTCTGCTATGGTCATCCACCTAACCACTGGCTCAGTGTCTGCAACCCCCGTCTGCCAATCCTTGCACTGGCTTCCAATCACCCAAAGGATAAATATTCAAAACATTAACATCCACTTACAAAGCCATCCACAACTCTGCCCCCGGATATATATGTAATCTTGTCTCAAACTATCACCCTAACCGCCTCCTCCGCTGGTCCCAAGACCTCCTGCTCTCCAGCTCCCTCATCAACTCCTCCCATGCTCGCCTCCAGGACTTGTGAAGAGCGTCTCTGCAATGCCAATTCAAAGGATTTTGTTGCAACGCTCAAAAGGCCAAAATTGACAAAGATTCGCTCGAACGCACAACATACTCTGCAACTGCGTAAAAAACAAATGGAAATTTCTCAACTTGTCCAAATGATCTCTCAGCTTAGAAAAATCTATCAAAATAATTGAAACATAATCTTATACATTCATTCAGATTGAAATGTGTACGACCTGAACAATAACTTCTCTTCCTAGGTTCACAGCTCAGTGTTTTGTAGCTCAAAGCTAAGCGTGTCAAAACACTCAAGACAAGGAATCCCACATTCATTTCTATGGCCCCTGTTCACATCTGAGCATTCCGTTGCGTGTTTTGTTGCACAACGTTTCCCACTGAAGTCTATGGGAGCAAAAAGCGATGTAATCTGCCAAAAATGAGCTCATGTACTTCTTCCAGCGACAGGCGTTTTTCTGCTTGTGACAAAACACTCCAAAAAGAACGGGGATTCTTTGTCATGAGCATTGTCACGCTCAAGTCAAGCAAATGGATTCCTTGTCTTCAGCGTTTTGTCGCACTTACCTTTCAGTGACGAAACGCCTAGGTGTGAACGGGGACTAAGAGTCTTTAATCATTTCAACAACATCTTATTTAAAAACCCCAAAAAATGTTACTGTCCTAATGCCACCCCACAGTATTCAAAACTAGAATAAAGTTCTAGAAGAAGTTCCTTCTAAAACAGGAATATTTATTTGTTGACCACAGCAGTAAAGGGTATAATTGTGACAGCATTGTGTATTTAT
>NW_017306291.1:134853-173219 GCF_000935625.1 Nanorana parkeri | reverse complement strand
TAAGAATTACTGAAAATGACACATCAAGTCAATTTCTCCACTTTGATTTCAGATTCAATCATTCACAGAATCCTGTTTAAATTTTCTTCCAGTCCAGATCCAGTCCTATATCTCCATTATTTGGATCCTATACCACCAAAATTTGTTACAAACCCCTATTTAATGGATCTACTAGGGTCAGTTTATGGATGACTAAATTACATTACCACATCCATTAGAGAAGCGCAGTGGTCCCCAAACTGTAATCCATGAATCAGATGTGACCCTTTATCCAGCCCTTGGGGCACCATTTCTCCCACCAACACAGAAGATAATGCAATCCGACTTCCACTGACACCAGAGATGCCCACAATATATCCCACTGACACCAACGACGGGGCAACAATCCTCCCACCGACACCAACGACGGGGCACCAATCCTCCCACCGACACCAACGACGGGGCACCAGTCCTCCCACCGACACCACCGACGGGGCACCAATCCTCCCACTGACACCAACGACGGGGCACCAATCCTCCCACCGACACCAATGACGGGGCACCATTCCTCCCACCGACACCAACGATGGGGCACCATTCCTCCCACTGACGGGGCACTAATCCTCCCACCGACACCAACCATAGGGCACCATTCCTCCCACTGACACCAACGATGGGGCACCATTCCTCCCACATTCCACCTATTGACACCAATGATACAGTATTACTCCTCCTCCCAGTAACATTAATGATGGGACATTATTCCGTCTTCCGCAGACCACAGGCAATTTTTTTTACTCCCACTGACCACTGAGTATGATGAATTGTTTACTGACAATGGGGCATAGTCTATACCCAGTAGTCACAGTGTGGCCTACCTAAAGTCTGAAGGACAATGAACCAGCCATTTGTTTAGACAGTTTGGGGACACCTGGGAGTAGAGTAAGGAATCTTTTTGCTTAACAGTCAAGAGTATCCTGAATATGGTTAGAGAGATATATAGAAAGATCAATACATGCAATTAAATTCAATTAGTGTTTCCTCAAAACCAGCGTCCTCCATGCCCGCTATTAATTTCGTTACTTCCTGCAGCCTTCCATTTCAGGCAATCTTTTTTGTAAAATGGTGCCCCACAGCTTATTTAAGAAGAGGCCAATGTCTTCTACACACTGCTCAAATTTTGGTCAAGTCTTGACAATTTTTGTCGAAGGAGCCACTGCAAAAATTCTCAGCCAATCGGCTACAGTCACTGTCTGGGTATTCTGACAGGGGTAACCCCACAACTGTCAGAATACAATTGCCCAGCAGGAAAAAAAAAAATCAAGCTTTTATTCTTATTCAGCCCCACTATTAGAGTATGGTCAGCTTTACTGTGTCTATGACATACCGGTACACACGTTTACCCCTTATATACCTGTTCAGCCCAAACTGTATAACCTAACACCGATCCACACTGAACCTTATTTGCCATTGTAGAAGCTCAGTCACCCAGAGTGTCTAGGTCAGCTTGTAAACTGGAGAATCTTCCACTGATTGTATTACACGACACAGCTTGGTGTCACCTGCAAACACGGAAACAATACTTTCCATCTTAATTGTTGCATCATTTATAAATACGGTAAACCAGCAATGGTCCCATGTATGAACCTCAGGGAATACCACAGACCATTCCAAACATGAAACATTCAGTCTACGCACATACAATCCTTTCAATGCTATGCTCAGGAGTTATATCCATTTAGAGGTTCTTTCATTGAAAGGAAGGGCAAGAAGAAAAAAAAAAGGATATTTAAAGTTTCATGGCCAAAGCCACCTGCAAGCGGCGGTCATATTTCTTTCAATCCACTAATCAGATTAAAATTACACGGGTGACACTTTGGGATTTAAACCGGTTTGGAGGAGGCAGGAAAAGCACACACACTATTAGGAGAGTTGTATGAAAAGAGATACGGGATAGAAGGGTGAAAGTGAAATTAATTCGTGCAGCAGGACGGACAAAAGATGGGCCGCGGAACTGTAGGTAGAGTTCACACGATCAGCGGCAATATTTAATCTGCATACTTGTTTCAGTTCCGTGACTTTAAAGGAGAACTATGGGGTCAGTGTTTTTCCCCATAGTTCTCCTTGGGGTAACGGGAGGACACAAACTAGCGTCCTCCCGTTACCCTAAGCTCAGTATACAGCTCGCGGTATACTGAGGCGCCGCACCTGGAGCAGATCCCGACTTAGATGACGGGATCCGTCCAGCTGCGTGAGTGACAGCTGGCTCTGCCTATCTAGAGGCAGAGCCAGCTGTACCCGCCCCCTCCCCCGTCCGTTCCGCCAGTCAGCGCTGGCAGATCGGAGCGGGGAGAGGGGAATCCAGCCCCTCCCCCTGTCACGGCAGAGAGCCGTGACAGGATCGAGAGGTGAGGGAACCCGGTATGTGTTCGCTCACCTCCCGATCTACTGAGCCGACCTGTGACAGTCTCATTGTCACAGGTCGGCTTAGAACTATGAGGTGAGTGGAAATCACTCATGTCATAGTTCTCCTTTAACTATGATCCCATTGCATCAATATGAGAGCCAGTGAACTGGAGTCTTTTCAATTGGAGAGCATGGCAAGTACCTGAATTTGACTTGGTAAGAGCCTCTTATAATGCCATGTGGGGCAGAACTTACAAGCGGTCGGGGGGGAACGGGGTCGGGGGTAGGGTAGTACTGGAGCCAATCAGGTGTACCGCATTCACATGTGTAGACAAACCATGTGAATAGGAGCATGTGTCAATCCCATACAAGTCTTGGAGACCCGCTTCACACTAGCCACATGCTAGAATTATCAGTTGTAGGCCTCGTTCACACCGGGGCGGTTCGGCTGCACGGATCTGGCGACATTAACAATCCCATACATTGCTATGGGGACCGTTCATGTGACCGGGGGGATCCGCGCGATCCGAACCGCAAAGTGTACAAATTGTACACTCCACATAAAGTTTTTTTTAAAAATGTAAACAGCGATAGCTCTGGCAGTGTGCGATACAATGTACAGTGCTGGAGCTGCCACAATGCACTTGCAATGTTTTACTGGACTGACTAATGTGAACAGGCCCTTAAGCACCAAATTTCAAAAGTAAATGTGCAAGTGTGTTACGGATGGGGAAAGTGACAATTATCTGAAATGGATGCTTGATTCCAGAGTTCAGCGTTGAGGCTCCATTCACACAGAGGCAGCTGAATTAGCGCGACAAAATGCTCCACCTAAGGAATCCCATTCATTTCTATGGCCCCCGTTCACACCTGTGAGTTTTGTCGTAAGCAGAAATACACCTGTCGCTCGAAATAGTACATGAGCTACTTATGGGGCAGATTTCAGCTCGTTTTGTTACATAGACTCAATAGAAAACACTTGAAAAACACTCAGAGGGTTTTTTGGAGCAAGGATTGCCAATTCACATAATTGTGCCAAAATCCGCTCCCAAAAACGTGCGACTTGTTATGCACACGTAAAATGCGGCAAAAACAGCTCAAAACCTACACGCCTCAAACGCGCTTAATAGGCGTCGTTTAGGTGTGCATCTAGCCAAAATAACAAGTTCTTATTCTTATGTGCAAGAACCAATAGCAAGCAATCACAATCTGTCATATACTGGAATGAATTTGGATCTGTTGCTATTGGTTACACCACTTATGCGGAACTACAACTTCTTATCCCTTACAGCCAAGTAATAAAAAACACCTGCATGCCTTAAAAAGGGACAATAAGGCCTCATTCACACGAGAAAAGTCCGGCACGCACAGCTCCGTGCACGGCCGTATCGGGCAGTTCCCGGAAATGACAGGTGCTACGTGTGATTAGTACGCAGCCCCTGTCCTTCTCTATGGGAGTACGCGGCCGCACGCCACCCAACGCTCACCCCAAGTGCAGGTCCGTATGGGTTACTGGTGTCCTGGCTCGGACGCAGACAGCGTCCATCCTGTCAGCATACGAGTATGGACACCCGCAAGAAGTGCAGGGCGGGTGAGCGTAGGGTGGCCTACAGCCGCGTTTTCCCATAGAGAAGGACAGGGGCTGCGTACTAATCACACGCAGCACCTGTTCTTCCGGGGAGCTGCCTGATACGGCCGTGCACGGAGCTGTACGTCCGGACTTTTCTCGTGTGAATGAGGCCTAAAGCAACATTAAACCTTCAGGTTTTTTTTCTTATTTTATTATGGGGACTTGTTATATAAAAACCCCCAAACCCCTCTTTGTTTTATTTATTTAAATTTCTTTGTTCTCTAGTGGTATCCAGAACGCTAGCTCCACTCCCCCTGTACGGGTGCCTCTATCAGCTAGCCGACTGCTGTGGAGGCTCCTGTACGTGCACGGTCACGGCCGTGCCCGCACTTAGCTGTGCGCGTCCATAGACACACAGCGTGCGGCCGGCCAAGCCCCCACCCTTGCAGTCACATCTTGACTGACAGCAGAAGGAGCCAATGGCTCCTCTTCCCTGAGTTCCTTCACCCGCAACCAGGAAGCTCGGGGAAACCAGAGTAACTTCCCGGTCGCGGCGGAGAAGACGAGAGGTTGCAGGTAAGGAGGGGGGGGGGGATGAGGGTGTTAGAAGAGTGCTGGGTGTTTATTGCCTGAATGCAAAGAAAGCATTAAGGCAAAAAACACCCAGCCCTTAATACTACTGGTGGGTAATGTTCCTCTATAAGAATAAAGACTCTCAGCGAGTGTCTGAGATGCAAAAGTGTAGCACAGGGGTAGTCAACCTCAGCACTGCAGCTGTGGTGAAACTCCAAATCCCATCATGCATCTGTGATCTGGCAGTCATGACTGTGACTATCAGTCTTGCAATGCCTCATGGGATTTGTAGTTTCACCACAGGCCGAGGTTACCTTCCCCTAATGTAGCAAACTTCGCTGACTGTCGTTTATATCTTCTCAGCAACCAAACTTCTCAGTAAGAGATTTGTAGCGGATACAAAACTGCTGGTATGCAAATCCCTGAAGCGGTCTACACACGGTACAATTTTATTGTACAATCTGAGTACAACTGTACAAACTGCTGTGCAAGAGCCTACCCAAATTGTCACTTTGAAAACGCCAGCTGAAGCTTTTTATTTGTTTTGGGCAGAGTGGGGAAAGGCTGGAGTCTCTGTCAGGCCCTAGTGAGGAGACTTCCCCTCCTTTCCTGCCAGGACAGGAAGTGAGGGGAATACAGATAAAAAAAAACTCTTTTAAGTAGAGTAGTTAGCAGTTCTGACAGTGTTTTCATTGCTGTCCGGTGATAACCGCTCTCACCATCTCTTGTACCGGTGTCACATAGACAGGAATGTACAGAACATCTCTCCAATGTGGTCACAGGCAGAAATAAAAACTTGAGAGAAATGTTAAAGTGTCTGTACAGCCAAAACACTTTTTTTTTGTTTTGGATAGAATAGGGAAATGTTTAAGGGTGTCTTAATAATGGTGTTTCCATTCACTCCTAAAGATACAATAGGAAGTGAGAAGAAATCTCCCCTGCAGTAGTTACAGTCACTGTTTAGCCAACAATTTTCGGCCCAGCTCCTTCCATAAAAGTCAACTGCAAAAGGGCAGTTCACATCACAACGCACCTCCTGCCAGCACCCAGTATGTGGTACCCTGCATTGTGTTGCCATTTATTTAAATGCCACCCCAACGCACCTCCTGGCAGCACCTAGTGTGTGGTACCCTGCATTGTGTTGCCATTTAAATGCCACCCCAACACACCTCCTGGCAGCACCCTGTGTGTGGTACCCTGCATTGTGTTGCCATTTAAATGCCACCCCAACGCCTTTCCTGGCAGCCATGCATTGCAGCGCAACCCGCCGTACCACAATATCGTACGTTGTGGTGAAATTGAGCAATGCATGCTTTCCTTTTTTTACCACAACAAAGCGTATTACAGAACTGTCCGTTGTGTGTGCGGGAGGTGCATAGGGGTGCCATTCAAATGAATGGAAATGCAACACACTTAGCGCACAGTAATGCACACTAAGTGCACCGTGCCAAATGCTGTGAACGGGCCTTCAATCTAAGAGATTGTACAATCATATTGTAACTTGTGTGTCCAGCTCCAATCTCCTTGTACATCCATTAACAACCAGATTGTACTGTTTATGTTTCTGGAACAATATCTGCTTGTTGCTCTGCCCCAACCGTACTGTCCCTATAGATAATATTATGAAGTCATCCGTCTGCCGAGAATAACCTTCCCCTAATAATAGGAATCCATGTACATATATCATACTAACGTATGCATGTCTAACATGCTGCAGGCACCTCCAGCTCGGGCACTTCTCTCGGGGGAATGGCAGCTATTGGCCAGATGATCCACGCCAGCTAATAGATTCCACCCCTCCCAAGAGACGCCTGTCGGTTGTATCCTCAGGACTGATCTGTATATACCCCGCAGACCTCCTGATAATTAGACCTGAACAAATCACAGCCGCCAGCGAGCCAACAAAAGAAGAAAAAGAATACAAATGCAATTTTTAAAAGGTGACTCCGCTCAAACGGATTTCAGTTGTTGATACATGAAGGGGAACTGCATTCAGTGAAGAGAACGTCATAGCAATTACCAGCTCTGCTCTCCTTTCTCACTACTCCTGTTGAAAAAGGCAGAGCCCCGATGCTGTAATTGTCAATGAGGGGAATTTATCAAAACTGAAGCAGACAGAATCTGGAGCAGCTGTGCATGGCAACCAATCAGCTTCTCTCTTGAATTTTCAAATCTTAGGCCTCATTGGCACTGCCGCACGTATATGCGCGCATTGTACCATATGCAAATAAATGGCTCCATACACATAGCTGCGTATGGAGCCGTAAATTTGTGTAGCACAAAAATAGAATGGAACCGAGATGTGTGCGGGCAGCGTATTTCTGTGTATTTTACGCACATACGCGTGTTTGCGCGCGTATACGCACATACAGTTCATTAAAATTTCTATTACGAATGATGCATTCTGGGATTGCATATAGTGCGCGCATATATGCAATATACAATTTTGCTCTTGCGTTGTGTGTGAATGAGGCCTAAACTGAACACAGAAGCTGATTGGTTGCCATGCACAGCTGCTCCAGATTTTGTCTGCTCCAGTTTTGATACATTTCCCTCATTATGCTTCATTGTCTCCATTCTATAGAACACGGACACATTCTGTAACGATTATGAAGAATCAGGGACAGCGAGACACCCCCCTTTCCCCATGCAAACTTGAAAAAGGTGACTGAGCAATTCAGGCTACAACTGATATAACAGTTTTAGGCAGACTATCCCTTTAAGGCACAACAATAGCTGTCAATCAACATGAAACCTGGTACCTTAAGGCCCCTTCCACATGGGCTGATCAGGAGGGGATATGAACACGGATCCCCTCCTGATCAGAGGTTACCACTGTGACATCCCTGTCCATACAGTAAAACTGCCAGACCGCATGCCGGTCTATGGGGAGTTGGATGTAAATGGACATGTGTCCGTTTACATGAGATTACCCCCGATCCGGCACTATCAGGTCCGGCAAAACAGAACTCGATTCCGTTTGTTTTTCAGCGCCTGTGCAGAGTCAGGGGTAACTGGGTGTAAATGGATGCCCATCGACTAGCATTGGGCATATGATCGAGTCCACCTGAAAAACTGATAGGCGGACCCAATCGGCCCATTCGTCTGAAAGGGGCCTAAAGGGACCCTGTCACAAGACAAACATGGCGGCTTCCATTAATGTTCTCTCCTTCTTAGATTACTTGTTGATGGCCGCCATCCTGCCCAACTAACTTCACACTTTTGAGTCAATGACCTGCAGATAAAGACTTTTGACACCACTACAACTTTCCTTATCTGCATATTGTTCTGGGTCACAGTATTAAAGTCGGTGGGTCTACAAAAAAAACCATTGCAGGTTGGTAACAGGTACCCATAAAGTATAAATAAAGGCATTTGTTTTTAGATTTGAATAGAGTGGTCAGGGGAAATAACCACTATGGCTGTTATTGCTGTCTATGTCCCCATTACGGAGATTCACGCGCTTTAACTGCCCTGATCACCAACATCATCGGAAATGACAGGACCCAGACATTTTTAGTTGCTACCCACCCAGGAATGGGGGAGACCTTCCAATGGGGACACTATTTCCAGTGACAAGCTGTGTGTGTCTGCGGCAGTGCAAAGGTAGTTTTTGTGAAATTCCCAGAGTTCATCTATCTCTGGCACCCAACTCTTCTCCTTGATGCTCCAGATGGTCCCTCGCCATCCTCACATACAGTGCAGGGTTACGGGTCCTGCATCGTACCTGATGACATCGGTGTGTGCCCGCCGGACAGAGCATCTTAGTAAATAGAGGCTTCGGGGGACCATCCCCAGCCCTATGTGCCATTGCTTAGCGCTGATGACTGGCCACACGAGCATCAAATACAGAATTGTGTATGGCCGAGGTAGATCTGGCATCGCATGGTGCTACCAGCCTGCAATGGGACTTTGAGTTCTTTTTTTTTTTCTACAGAGTTGCTTTAATGGACATGTAACAGCTTCAATTTTGCAGCAGAGATTTGTAGCAGCTACACTTGCCTGCTTCATTTCTCTGCAGAATTCAGCTGCCTACGTCTCTGTGCCACATCATAGGTGTGCCATGACTATCTTCACTGGATAGCTGTAAATAATAAGGCTTGCCCTTCCATAGCTAGCTCCAAATGCTGCAAAAGTCTATCACACAATGCACAAAGGGAGACCATCTGCTTTGCAGGATACAGAGACGTATGGTAACACACTACCATGCTTCGTGGTGAGCTGCATTGCAAAACATGGTCCATGTCCAATTGTCAATCTGTTGTGGTGAGATGGTAGGCCATTGCAATGAGTGGATTGCCTTAACACAATGCGCGTGCCAAAAACACACAATGGACCTGCTAAGGGGTGAATCGCCCCTAAGGCCTTGTTCACACCAAATGCAGACCAGATCCGGTCAGGTTTCTGCACACGCAGTGTAGTGGGTTGTGCCGCGTTTTAGACGCGTTTAGAGCCGGTTTTGGTAAAACGGTTTTGGTTTAAGTTTAACATGGGCTTTCAGGCACTTGCATGCGTTTTAGATGCGTTTGTGATGTGAACTGGAGGTCAAAATACCATAGGAATTCATTGGACGCAGTTTTGATCCGGTCTGCACCTGCTCTGGTCCGGATCTGCTCCGCGCTTGGTGTGAACAAGCCCTTAGTCCTCCAAAGCTGCTGCATGTATGACCTGGCCCTTAAATGGCCTGCTGGCTCCCAATTTCCTACCTGGCTTATAAGAGCCACATGGTTCAACCAAACACATATGTATGTCCTTGATTTGATGAGCTTTCCTGAGTCATATACCAATAATCTCTGTTACATGAACAACTAAGGACACTAGTATTGACCACCGAGAGCTCCTAACTTTGCTGACAATGTACTACTTCCCAGCTATACTGCAAGCCAACAGTCATACAGACATTCTTCTGTATATACAGATAAGAGAGGAAACACCAAGCCTATCTTTGGAGCAGAGGCAGAACTGTAGTTATAAAACAAAAATATTCCCTAAAATATTCTGCAGGCCTGTGTGACGTGAGGTTTGGAGTGGACACTCAACGTGCTAAAACCTTCTGAGATAACCAACGCAAATTGCTATTCACAAAGTGTCACCACCAACACTTGCGGCATGCAAAGTGCAATGGCGGGGTGCAATCATAAGCACTTGCTTGCTATGGTTAGACTGAAAGCCGATTGGCTGCTACCGCCTGAAGCACATTGCACGTCATTTCTACCTCTGAAGTGATGATGTTTAACTTTGAAAGGTGATAGATAACTAACCTGTTACAGAAGCTTCAGAGCTGCCAAGTAAAGGACAACAGAGGGGGGGCTAGCCACCTCATGCATGGCAAAACATGACACACAATGCAAGGACACAGTGACAAAATCCACCAGCAAAACAGACATATGGGCTTATATAAAAGTCAAAGAGCGATTGGCAGTGTTGTAACCAATCAAAATTTGTTTATTAGTGTTCTGACTGCTCCAAACTGATGAAAGGTTGCAGTGGAACCCTTGGCTTGATACACTGAGCAGATGCCAGCAGGTACCCCCAATATGCAGCTCCGATATACAGGCCTAAACTTCTATGACTTTCTGAAGCGTAGGCATGTCCCCCACCGCACATCCCATAATGCAATGCCTGAGCATCCTACCGAAAATTGCCATCTAGGATGCCAACGAGGTCGGCTAGTGTTAAAGATTGCAAACGCATAGGGGGAGCATTTGGCCAACAATGGAATCAGAAGCCACCGATGCCTGCTGTCCTGCAACTACAGGGCCCCTTTAAATGTGACTAGCTGTGCTAGGTTAAACATTGCACATTGTTGCTCAACGAAATGGCTTATTAAATAAACCAAGAACAATCTGCATTACAATTGGTGATTTATAAAACGATGGAAGGTTGGAGCACACACACAAGACTTCCAGAAATGAAAAATATGCTAATGACGAAATACATAAAAGAAATAACCCCCCTAATTGGGATAGCCGCTGGATATCCAGTTCCCAGGGTACCCTTCAGTACGCCATGCTCTACATAGGGTAAAACAATGTAATGCTCTTGATTCTACACCAAGGCAAAAAAGAAGCAATGATCAGAGGATGGTAACCCATAGCAGGCAACTAACAACCGTTGCCTTGGCTGCTGTTATAATGAAAAATAGCAATTAGCTGCACCATGGGTTACTGCACTTTGCACAGCACCGCTGCCCAATAAGAAAGGCTAGCATGCATCCCTTGATACCATGACTGAACACACTGCAGCACACTGTAAAATCAGCCCAGGTCCCATTTGTGCTTGGATGTCCTCTCACCAGCTGGGACAAGCAGGCAGCCAGGAAGACAAACAAGGGGACAAGGGACAGGAGACCCATCCATTATGACTGACAGCTTCCCTTACCGAGTGATTGACTCCCCACATCAGGACACTGAGCAGAGGATCGCTGGCCCGGAACAGCTTGACTTTCTGAGCCACAAAATGTTTCTTCTTAGTCTTGGTCTTGCTAGCCAAAGTGGACGCAATGCTGCTGGCTGCTGCCATGGTCGGCACCTCCAAAATATCCAAACGCACCTGTCTTGAAGAAACTCACCCACTTAAAAGTCAAGAGAGAACGCTCAGGGCCCAACGTCTCATCTAGTCCAAAGGCCCCCCCCCCCCAAAAGGCAAAGCTCCAAAATATCCAAGTGGACCTGTCTTGAATGTCGCCCACTTAAAAAATCAGGCAGGAACCCTCAGAGCCCAACATTTCATCTAGTCCCAAACACTCTCAAAGGCAAAGCTCCAAAATTTCCAAACGGACCTGACTTGAAGAGTTTCACCCCCTCAAAAGACAGGCAGGAACCCAAGGCCCCCCCAAAAGGCGAAGCTTTAAAATATCCAAATGGACGTATCTTGAAGAATGTCAGCCACTCAAAAGTCAGGCAGGAACCCTCAGAACCCAACGTCTCATCTAGTCCCAAGGCTCCAAAATATCCAAGCGGATCTGCCACCAAGACCCGTCACCCACTTCAAAGGCAGGCAGGAACCCTCGGAGCCCAACGTCTCATCTAGGCCAAGGGCAACGCTCCAAAATATCCAAGTGGACCTGTCTTCAGAGCAGGCCAGGATCTGCAGAGCCCGGACGTCTCCTCTAAGGCGATGATGACGGATCCTGCAAAGTTTTTGCTGCGGTGTATAGGAAGAGGAGAGGGCAAATCAGTCCCAGGCAGACAGATCTTATTTTATTATTTGTAGATCCAGCCCAGAAAGGAAGGACTCTTCATGGAAGCAGAGGGAGAGATGTCTGTGATCTCGCAGATCTGTAGGCGTTTCCCTCTATCGCTTCTCTCTCCCACATCCACCAGCAGCTCTGGCCCCCTTCTTGTCTTGCTGTGATGCCAGGCGATGGGCTTGATTGAATGCACCTCCCTCCTTGCTCTCCAGGAGCGGCTCCTATCCATCCATGTCCTCTGCGATGGATGACAGCGAACACTGATGGTGCAGCAGCTGCTGTGCCCGCTGCAAAGCACAGGCACATAGGTTGCTGCTGATCACGATGGTTGCCCAGCCCGGCTAGTACACCCACATACATACACACACTGTTCTCCCCCTCCTACTGCAGCCTCAGCCCTCCCTGGAGACAAGGCACATGCGGCTCATGCAATCGCACCCAGTTCCTGCCAAGCCGGGCTCACCAGACGTCTTCTTCTAGATTTTTTTCTTTATTATTATGGCTCCCTTGGCTGGCTAGCCTCCTCCTGCCCCTGCTGCTCGAGCTCTTGGCTGCATCTTCCCAGCGCTTCCGGCCGCTTGCAGCCCGTCTGAGTGACAGCGCCGGAGGAGGAGAAAGGAGGGGCGGTCGGGCCCGGCCTTTTTTTTTGCAGCGCAGGGTTTCTTGGTTTCATCAGCCAGTGCCCTGGGCAGCATACGTGCGGGAGGGCGTAAAACAAAGGATTGTCCAACTCAAGCCAGTTTTGTCATTTGGCTTTTTTTTATTTTATTTTAAAAAATAGAGCAATGGTAAATGTTAAAGCATGGCCTTTACTGTCATGTGGAGAATGAGCTGCTTGGGGAAGACTTGGGCGCTAATCAGGGTTTGTGCGTTGGTTAGTATTCAGTTTCACTTTCGCAACAAAGCTTGAAGGGCCCAATCGCAGCTGTGGACCTATGCATTGTGCATAAGATGCGCATTCAAGTTGCTCAGCTGCTGCGAGTGCTGATTTAGCGAATGCCGTGCTGCAAGTCAGAGCTCAGCACTGCTAGCTTAGCACTCGCAGCGGAAGAGAATGTGGATGCAGAGCGCTGATTGTGATGGAGAAGGTGAGGACAGAGCACCAGCGGCCATTTTAACTGTGGGCGAACCTGGCAGCACTGGAGAAAGGTGCCCGAACCCCGATGGAGGAAGTCGATTCAGTGTGGGAACCTACAATTTAATGTTTTGGTGGACGAGCACACCAAATATTTGTTGGAAAATGGTATTTATTAGTCAAAAATATGATCCTCCGCCATTTTGTTTAGCACTGTGCAGCCGAAGCTTTGAGTGAAGCTGCTGCAGCGAATTGAAGTGCTGCAGAACAGCTACTCAGAACTGAACGCGCCTCTGGTGTGCGTTGTGCACCCACGCCAATGCACTGTAACATCGCAGTGTTTATGTTTTTTTCTTATTTTATTTTTTTAAAGGAACTTTAACCATTAATTTAATGTCTCCCTAAACAGTTGTCAAGGTTGCCAGTGTGCTTATTTCAGTTCTCAACCGATCTTCCATGCACTCAAATGGCTGGTGTCATAGCTGATCACACGTGCAGCACCATGGCAACTGCAATCCAAATAGTGCAAGGGTGGGCAAACTCCAGCCCCCCCAGCTGTGGTGAACCTACAAATCCCATGAGGCATCTGCTTTTGGAAGTCATGTCTGTGGCTGTCAGTCTTGCAATGCCTCATGGGACTTGTAGTTCCACAAGAACTGGAGGACCGTAGATTGCCTACCTCAGTCACATAAGGTGCCATCTTAGCCTCTATTTCAGGGGTCGGCAAATGCTGGCCCTCCAGCTGTTGTGGAACTACAAATCCCATGAGGCACTGCAAGATTCTCACAGCCACAGGCATGACTCCCAAAGACAGATGCATCATGGGGTTTGTGGTTTTACCACAGCTTAAGGGCTGGAGTTTGCCCAGGGCTGGAGTGCTGCAGAGGACGGTGCTCACATTATGATGGGGATTCTTCTCTGCAGTATTCTCCTGTTGCATAGGCTGGTGTGATGAGGCCCCCTAGGTGGTGTCCGCCATTGTCTGGACTCACAGGAACCTTCTAGATCATGGGTGGGCAACTCCAAGTCCCTACAAGTCCCATGAGGCATTGCAACACTAACAGTTAGAGGCATGACTTCCAGAGGCAGAGACATGTTGGGATTTGTAGTTAAAGCACAGCTGGAAGACCCGTTGCCCAACCCTGTTCTATCTAGAGGATAAGCAGATGATGGTGAGTATTGCAGCGAAATCTGCATTTTATTTTCTATTTCAGCAGGTCTGGGGCAAAAAAAAAAAAAAATTTCAAAAGGTGGAGTTGGACTTTAAAGGGACACTAAAGTCAAAGTCCACCCCCCTCCCATGCTAATGTAAGGACTTACCTTATGTTATACCTTTTGACCAAATCCTCTTCTTGCTTCCACTTGTTTCCAGCAGTCCCTCTAGCGCTGGTGACGGTCTCTGATCCAGCGCAGAATGCTGTTTCTTCCCGTCCCTCGGAGTCTGTCCACCGTGCACGTTCACGGCTGCGTGCATTGACTCTCACTGTGTCTCTCCTCTTGTCCCCACCAGTGATCTCCACTGCGCATGCAGTTCAGTCGAACATGTGCGCTGCAGGTCTCTACCTAAGATCTGCCCCTCACTGGCGCGTTTCACCCACATGGCCTTAATCGTAGAGAATTGTATGATGAAACCCATTAGGGGTGGAATTGCTCAGAGACGGACATTTCTCAGATGGGGATCTGTCGCGTGCATATTTGGCTGAATAAAGTTTTGTGAAAGGAAGTGATGTCATTGGTGTGCGGCCATTTGCTTTCTGTATTGGCACACATGGTGTAATTACGAGCTCCCATGGTCTGCACCCAGCGTACCTACAGCTAAGAGGAGGATTGGAGTTTGGAGCAGCGTGAATTTTGTATTCTATTAACCCTATCAGGGCATTTCAAAAAATCAGAACAGCAATACCGTGTGAAAAAGCAGAGTTATGCTCAACTCTTCAGCGGCCGGTTTGCTAAAATCTCACTTTTGAAGAGCTCTGTGCAATGATACTATCCCACTGAGTGAGAGTAGTAGTGTGTCCCCGCTGGAAACTGTGGTTCTCGCAGTGACTAGGCGGGAAGGAACCACGGCAGCCAATGCAGAAACGTATTACATAACACACCAGAGGTTTCAAATAGTATTGGCGCACAGAACCCTGCAAGAGAGCAAAGTTTTAGCACCGGGTATTGCTCTTCTACCATTATCAGCACAGCCCGGTGATAGCGGAACACTCTGAAGATTGGCCCCATCTTACAAGTGGTCCTCAAAAGTGCCCGAGCCAATAAGTAACTCTCTGGTGAAAATGCGGTATGAGATGTATCACAATTTATCTTAATCTACACGCACATGGAAATAATCTTTCTAAGTCGCAGTTTTCCAGTGACAACAACTGTCTGGGAAAAGCAGGATAAATGACTGCCCCATCTCTCGGATATGGCTTCTATATGTTATGTTATTCTAAAGGATACATGATTCATTCTCGTGGGAATTACTTTAATGAAGGCCTGAACCCAAGTTCATTTTTTTCTATGTTTATCGAGTGTCAAAGTCATTAAACACTGGAAATGGGGGAAAGCTGAAGATAATCCAAAGACAATAACTGAGTCAAATCATTATCAAGTAGATGGACGCTGTCAGACAATCTGATTATTTATAGAGATTCCGTAGTCTTTTTCATTTATTTCATATTGAAATATGTTATTTAGTCAGTCAATGGACAAAACACAGTCATAGGCCACTGGAGTTTGTACAGGACATATTCAATTCATTAGATTGTAAGCCCCCAGGGGCAGGGCCCTCCTTACCATCTTGTCTTGATTTGTATTGTGATTGTAATGTCTTCCTTGTATTATAAAGTGCTGCGCAAACTGTTGGCGCTATATCCATCCTGTACAATAATAATAATGTATGTCTGATTTACATGTTTAGAAAGAATACAACCCTTCCAACATTCATGTACATTGTTGTAGTTAGTTAATGAGCAGTTTCGAATGGCATGAAGAGGCCAAGAAATAATTCACTGGACAACAAAAACTTTGCTTCTTGAACATTTTTGGGTGTATCTTATAGATTTTGGAGCTGCTAATCAGGGCTGTAACTATAATGAGGCCTCGGACGGCATCTCGTTGCGTCACATTGGTGGGGCGGCCGGTGTGCCTGCTGTCCCCTTTCCGGCCAGAGTGTCCCAGGTTGCTAAGAACTCTTAACAATCTGAGATGCTCTGGCTGATGTCCCACTCAGCTCACTAAGGTCACTGGCTGCCAGGAGCTGAGTAGGACGATCTGGCTGGTATCCCGCTCAGCCCCTGGCAACCAGTGATGTCAGTAAGCTAGGTGGGATGCCAAGCAGAGGAACCTTCCCAGTAATGTGCGCCTCCAACAAATCCAGATAATTGCCGAAACGTCACCAGCACACCAAATCCTTATAGGATCAAAGTTCGTAGATTTTATTGCAAACTCATGCCAGTTACACAAGCGCTTTCGGGGCCACACAGGGTCCCTTCATCAGGCATAGCAATGGATTGGCATTGCTATGCCTGATGAAGGGACCCTGTGTGGCCCTGAAAGCGCTTGTGTAACTGGCATGAGTTTGCAATAAAATCTACGAACTTTGATCCTATAAGGATTTGGTGTGCTGGTGACGTTTCGGCAATTATCTGGATTTGGCGGCGCCATCCGCAGTCATTCCGAGCACCCCTCCCCGATCACGGGGTCATACCGGTAAGGAGTGCAACTAGCCTTTTCTTTTTTTCCAACAAATCCAACCCCCCTTCCTGTAATATGAATCACCAGCACCAGAATCACCAGGTGGGAAGTTAGAACTATCAGGAGGTGGCTGGTGGGGCACTATAGAGGGGTGGGCTCAGCGGGTTCCCATTCCTTGCACTACCTACCTACCTTGTCATATCAATCAATATTTCTGTGGTGGACTTAGGTTAGGCCAGAATGTATGTACGGTATCCTGGTGACCTTTTCAATGTCATAAAATATGTGAATTAGGTCTGCTTCAAGCAAATCGGTGGAGAATTGAAAGTGTATGTAAACCCTAACAATGAATTTGCTACCTAATTGGTCTAGTAATACCACTGGAAGCGTTTTGGTATATCTGTTTGATAAAAATATGTTTGATAAAAATACCCCTTGATCATTGCAAACATTCAAAGCTGTTCTCTACACATTTCCTGTGTTGTCTCAGAGGAAGTAACTACCCCTACCAGTCCTTATTTGGGGACTATAGAATGATTAGCCTTTATGTTGTAGAGATGGGAGCGTAGGTGGGTTTCAGTAGTCTGGCAAAAGGAAACTGGCAGGGCTGACACCATCCAGTCCACAAAAATGCTGCGTATTGTCAGCCCACGACAGGACTTAAGAGCTGAGTGGATTTCTGGCAGAGCAATTGTTTCTGTACTTGGAGGGACTGAAAATGGATAAAATACAGGAAAATGTGCATGTATTGCAGAAATAAACTGCATATTTTTTTTTACATTTATTTTGCCTTGACATACACTTTAATGTTAGTAATGTGACCTGTGACTTTATAGCAGGTGTCTTTAGTGGTATTCTAGTCGTCCCAGGAACCTCAGAATTCATGGCATCCTAATATGCAAATAGCGACCTTATGTAGGAAGTCAGCAAGTCCAATTTCTAAAACAGAGGTACGGCCTTACCATGGCCATTCCACTGCTTTAAAAAAAAATCCTTCACCCCATTTACAGTACAATGTTGTGCTTTACAAATCTGCTTTATGCTTCGCTTGCTTCTTGCTTGCTGCAGAAAGTGAAGCTCATAAAAAAAAGGTACCAGAAGGAGGCGAGCATGATCATGGCAGCCATGTGACCGAGCTCTTGTCCTATCACAGAGTGTTCTCTGTAGCATTATACAGAGAACACTCCATAGCACTGGTTCTCAACCTGTGTAACCTCAGGACCCACATTTGTCCTTGGTTATTAAGCCACGACCCAAGTTGCACTGCAATGGAACGCACAACATTGTGGTACCATGCGTTCCGGTGCGGGCGATTGAATTCTGGGCGGGAGGTGCATTTGGGGTTCCATTCAAATGAATGGCAACGCAGCGCGCCTCCCGCACCAGAACGTGTAGTAGATGCGATTGCATGGTACAGTGTGTACAGTGTGTTAAGTGCACAGGGCTGTTCTATTAACGCACTGTACTAGTGTAAACGGGCCCTCAAAAACGCTAACAGACACACACAACCACAGACATTTTCACACACATATACACATGCCCCCCCCAAAAAAATATTTACGTTTGACCCAGTCTCCCTACCTTACGATAACTGGAGTGGATCCTCAGCCTGGGGTCCAGTGTGGGCTGCTGTGTTGTGACAGAGCTCCATCCATATGTGCATTGCTTGTACAGTCTCTTGCACGGCTTGTAGAGTTGCCGGGAGCCAGAATGTGATGCCACGCCGGTCCAGGCATCTCTACAGGACACGTGAGGGAGCTGTAAGTAATGTGTAGCGCTCACCCCCGAAGGAGCCGCTGAATATTGAAATAGGTTCTCCTACCTGTTGGTTCCAGCTGCCAGTCCCCTTTGATCAGCAACAGCACACCGACACTCACGGACAGAACGGCTCGAGTCTTAGGATCTTTTTAGGGTATTTATTTGCAACATCAATAGGAGAGAGAGGGTTTAGGATCTGTAGGATGCCATTTGGAAATACTTCTGAGGGCAGCTTTCTCCCCTAGCAACCGCTAAGGCCGAAATCACTGCGATCTGGTCCCAGGGACCAATAGTAGTAGTAGTAGTAGTACTGTGAACAGATACCTGGAATAGGGTGTGGGATCTCCCTTGTGGGTCCCAGACGGACGCTCGCACCAGCTCCTCTGCGGTACCCCTCAACAAGCGGACTCCTCCCCGACCCAGCTTCCATCAGGTATTTTCCTCTTTAGGATCTGGAACTTCTGTGCCCTCAGCATCTGCAACTGCCAAGGAGCACTCCAGTTAAATGAGAGTATCTTCTTAGAACAAGGCACCCAACACCTGCCACGTGTATGGGCCCAGTGAAGTATCAGTGTATCCTTAGGCCTCCAGGCCCCTCAGCACCTGCCATGTGCTGAGGCCCAGGCTGCTTGCTCTGCATCACACACAGTCCTCCTAGGGCGAGGCCCCTAGGGGAAAGAGAGCGCTCCACAATGTCCCCAGACCTTTTATCACCTGCCCTCAACCATGCCTCTGAGTCATCCTACTCAGGGATTGGCTAGGGCCAGGTGCATAGTCATAACCTGAGGGTGGATCCTCCCTCACTGTATGCCAAGGCTCCCTTTTCCTCAGCAACAGGAGGAGCAATCAATCCAGCAGACTCAGGGACACCTATAGAATGCAGAGCTCTGTATAATCAGTATCTAGACTGGTTACAGTCCAGGTATCTCTAAATTGAATAGTGACATTTTAGAGGGCGCTACAAATGCATATATGGATGGAGCTCCCTCTCGGGTTTAGCTCCAGCCCACACCACCTCAAGCTGACACTCAGCACCGGCAGCATATTTTGAATGGCTGCTGGGCGTAAGAAGTGATAGTGCTGTGCTAGGGGGAGGTTGAGGAGCCTCTCACCTAGAAAATTGGAAGGCGCGCGGCAACCCACTGAACACCAGTTGAGATCCAAGGCTCCATAGGACAACGCAGGTTTAACTTTAAGTTCTGCATTGCAGGAATGACATGTAAAATGGAGGTGTAATGTGGAGTGAACACTGCCATGTCCTGTGGATAGCGATATTCCCTCTCCATTATAAATCATCATTCTACACCTTTCCATCTCCTAGATCTCACTATTGGCTATCAGCCATCACACTTAGAAGCCACTATCCAATTTAAGAACGTCCGGCTAAATACATCCAGTTAACACTTTTTCTCTCTTCCATTGCAATGTAAGGGCAGCTAGCATGCAGAGCAAGGCTTTACACACCTTTATGGTGGTTTTATTGCTGTCGGCAGCAATTCTAATTTTGTGCTCATATTCCTTTCTCCAGTTTTGTTGGATCAGCTGCAGACAGAGAATAGAGGGATGCTTCTTATGCATTATGGTAGGTATGATCTGCTCAGCAACAACATACTGCAAAGAAAGGCCATGCACAGGTCATCATTTTGTTAAACACTTTGAATTGTGCCTGACTGTTAATGGCATTGGGGTTCAGTTTTATGATTGGCAAGTAGCACTAAGTAAAGTAATTTTGTATTGTGCAAAGCATAATAGTAACAGCCTATGGATGACATTGTGCTTGCCTTTGCAGTTAGGGTGTTGGTGCTAATTTTAATAACTTTCAAGTCTGACACGTTTGAAAAGCAATTCTTCTGAATTGGCCTACCCGCCCGGTATTTCTGTTGCTTGAGTGGTAAAAACTATTTTAAATTTGGGGTCAGTATGACACATTAATTAATGTAATTCTAATTCACAGGCAACTCCCAGAGTCAGTGCAACTGTACCAGCCCTCTCCTCTCTCTGCACTACAAAAATGTCTGGCTGAGCAACATCTGCACAGAGGGCAGAGGTTCCTTCTACAGCCAGATGTCACCCTGTCCCGCAACAATCCTAATGATGCATGCAAAGAGCCAATGCACACTATTGCGCTGCCTTAACACATGCGCCTTAGGCCTCATTCACACAGGGTAGAGTGGGGCCGTACAGATCCGTGCGGCGTGCACGGCCGGTACACTTGCACTGACTCTGGGACATAAATGTCTGTCTCGGCAACATCTGCACAGAGGGCAGTGGTTCCTTCTACAGCCAGATGTCATCCTGTCCCACAACGATCTTAATGATGCACGCAAAGGGCCTATGCACACTATTGCGCTGCCTTAAGGCTGGGTTCACACCTAGGCGTATTGAATACGCGCGTTTGGCGTCACGTGTTTTTACCGCGATTTGCGTTAAAAAAACGTGCGACAAACGTGCGTTTCCGAGGGCTACTTGGCTGTATCCCAATGGAAACGCGAGACCAAAACGCCCCAAAGAAGTACATGTACTTCTTTGGGCGTAGGCCGTTTTGTATCGCGTTCGGACGGGCGGAAATACGGCAAGGTGTGAACCAGACCCATTGAATACAATGGGATTTAGATGTTTGAGCGTTTTGTAGAGCGTTGGTGGAGCGTTGAACGCGCTACAAAACGTTCAGGTGTGAACCAGGCCTAACACAATCTCAATCCCTTCAAGGTGTCCCTTCTAATTATTTAAACATGTTGGCAGCTATGGATGGCAAGCTTGATAAATTGGCAAAATGGAGGACTGTCTACTGTTGTCCACTATGTCGGGAATGGTGGTCGTAACTGGTATTACAGAATATTACAGAAGTTCCAGGTGCAGCGTGAATGAAGCCTTCAATCTACTCTGTGATCATAGCAGTCCAACTATTTCATTCTCCTTTGCTGCCTTCTTTCCTGTAAGACCCCTCTACTATGTATGAGGCATTAGCCAAGATTTCCAATGCACATGAACTTGTTGTTATGGTAGTGCCCACTCATTTATCCTGCACTCATACTGTGATTGAGGCAAAAGTACCGTGTAAAACCATTGAGTTGCAACAGCACCTATGTAGGATCTTGAGCCTGGACCGTCCAGCATGCATGTTCTGACAGTGAGTATGTAAAAGAGTTAGTGAATAAAAAACCCAACAAGCTTGCACATACAGTCCAGGTCTTTGCTGATGGAGGAGATTGTCAGCAGCTGAGGGGGAAATAAATATTACATTAAAATTCAGTAAAAAATAAAAATATATATATGCTGTCTTCCTCCTGGGAAGAATGGTTTAATCCGATCTTCCTCTTCTTTCCTGTCCTTTTTATCTGTCACTCCAGCACTGCTGCGGGTCTTCGATCCAGCGCCGACTCCTCTGTCCTTGCTGGCACTTCCTGTCCTACGGTGCCTGCATGCGGGTGCACGCTGTCCATAGACTTACCTTGTGTCTTTCCTTGTCTTCCGGCCGAAGATGTGAACTGCGCATGAGCCCACCCAAGATGCTTTGCGGCCGCCTGAGAATTTTCAAATTTTTGGACGGGAGCGCGCGGGAAAGACACAGGTAAGTATTGACCTTTTTTGCATATACTGTATCTACTGCTTGCCAGTAGTAGATATATGCAAAAAAAACGGAGGCTTTAATGATACTTTAAGTAAGCCATTTGTTATTCTTTTTTTAGTACTGACAATTTGATTTGTTTACTTTCCCACCATCCGTTGCCAAGTAATTCGTCATTCCTGATGCATCTTTCACACCTACAAGCCACACCCTTGTTTCCTATTTTTTTTTTTTTTTATTATACACACTTAAGCTGCCCATACACCTTACAACCATTGCACGACTTTCGTTGTGCGATGGTTGTAAGGTGATTAAAATTTTGTACGATCTGCCCATCTTGCACAGGCAAATCGTACTTGCGATCATCACAAGCGCTCCCTGCTGAGGAGAGGGCTTCCGATGATTGCAGCGCTGAGTGGGCAGTGTGAGTCTTGCTACCAGAGAGAAAGACTCATGGGGGGCTCATGGTAAAATATAGACCTGCATACAGTCAGTCAACGTGGCTGAATGCTAACTTTGCGTGGTGAAAATGCATGAAGCTTCCTGCCTTTTATTAGAGAACTTGGCATGGGTTTTCATGCATCAATGTTCATTTTTTTTTCATGTACATCAATTCGTTTTTTTAATGACCCTCCACTCACTGATACTCCGCAGTCCCCTTCCGCATTATTCGTCCATGGAAGCTGGGAGTGCCTGACCTGTGGGGGCTGCATGTCTGATGATTCAGGAGCTTACACAAGGTTCATTTTTCCTCCTGCTGCTGAATCCTGGTACGAGGTCCCATGCAGATCCAACAGAGTGGGCCGTGTAGCGCGGAAAAGGTGAGTATCAGTAGGTAGGGGGGTTGTTCTTACAAGATAATCTGTCACTGAATAGGCAAAGTGACAGATTATCGTTAAGCAGAAGCATCAGGCCCTCTTATCTCTTAGGCCCAGTTGCAGCTGCACCCTCAGAATGCCTTGTATAAAGAACAGTTACACTCTTTCAGTCCACAGATTGGCAGCCTCTGCCACGTATGGATGACAGGTATTCTAATGTGCTGGAACACTGAGCAAAAATGCATATACCTGTTAAACAAGATAATTACAACCAGTATGGTGACTGATTTGTCACTGTTCTCAGGCTCTTCAGTGACTAAGAAGGCTTAGCATGCCGATGTGCCAAAAGCTACTCTGCCTGGGGTGATGTCACAGTAAAATACCTCACATGGTACAAAAGGGTTTCCACCCAAACTTTACAGACACTATGTCAAGAATGAAGGCCGATTAAGGCTCTTTATGTAAAATAAGTTACAAAGCCTGCATTTCAATATAATTCAACTACATTGTTCTTAATCAAATGCAGGCTAAGTATTTTTATATTTTAATTGCTCCCCCAAGCACCAGATCATTCTCTGAATGTTGTGCAGCATTCTTACTTCCATCCCATATGAAGGTTAAAGTGAGCAAACAAAAGTTACTGCCCAAACAATACATCCAAACCCCCCACCTTGGTGTTTGGTAGGCACCATTCACTGCTCTTTAAAAGTCAATTCTTGTGTAGTAGGGCAGAGGAGATTGCATGCGTGTCCTTTACTTGATAGTGCCAGAATTTCCAAGTGGGAATATGGGAGAGAAGGAGTCCTACACCAATGGTTAACATCCAAAATACATTTTTTTTTTTTTATATACAACACTAGGAATTGGTGCGGTTGTTAACAGGACTGTCAGTTTTACTAATTTTATTAGAGGAACTTCACCCTGATCTTAAAGATGACAACAAAGGCACCTTTAGAAATGTTTAGTAATGGCAATCTGCAAACAGATACTTATAATGTACTTATAATGTAGTTGTCAGCTTTTTATTCTTTACATACCTTATTTTTCCTCTCCATTTTTCTCACTGTGGCCATTTTCACTAAGGGCAGATGAATCCATGTGACAGTGCACATCATCTGTGGGGGAAAAAAAAGCCTTTCCCCCGAGATCTCACGAGATTTGCAAATTACAAATGAGATTTGCAGATTATGTCGTTTACAGATGAGATTTCCCAGGAAGGCACTGGTGATGTAAATTTCCTAGGGTGCATCTGTGAGGCCAATGCTACATCACCAGTGCCTCACCCAATCAGGAAGTGGAAAAACAGTAATTGTAAGTAAAAGCAAGAAATGTTTGTTCAACTAACGAATGTAAGATGATTCCATGTCACCATGCAGAGCTGCACATTGATGTGCTTTTTGGTTAAAGGGGTAAAAGGTCCACTTTTAAAATATACATTTTAGAGGAAATTAAAGTAATAAAAATATATGTTATTTATGTATTTTTCTCAATATTTATTTCAAGCAGGTAATGGTTCATTTGCTTCAATTTATTAGTTCTTTACCCTCAACCTTTTACATTGCATATTGAATGTACTATATAATAATAGGAAAAACGGTAATGCTTATGGGGTCAGTGTTTTAGTATTATTTTTTATTAATCCAATAGGCAGACATAAAAGACACAAATTAATGCAGCTCTGTATTTATTATTATATTATTTAATGTATTTTTAACTGTCTCCCCGCCTTCCACTCCTTTGCGTCCCCCCAGGTCTAGAAACCCCAAGTGCCTTTAAGCATTGGCTCTCCCTAGACATCCCACATCTCCCCAGCTACTTGCGTCCAATTTTGTGAGAACCTTTTAAACACTACTGTTGCAGTGAACGGCATTGCCATGGTGTAGTTTGGAAACTGTGGTACCCAGGACTCTCAGCCAGAGGGGCTGAGAGGGTCCAGAGTGTAAAACATTTCATAAGGAAGATTCTTCCAGGTTTTCCTAAATGTAGCTGGGATCTGGTGCTCTGGAGATTTCTTAGAGCTCTGGGTGGGATGAAATCCCCAGTCCTGGAGCCAGGTTTTGCCAACGACCAGTCTGGGCTGATCAGGTGGCTGAGAGCAGCCTCATTAAGGAACCAAACCTGAGCTAAGATGAGAGGTCTGGTGTGTGCTGGATGCACACGAGGGCCATCCAGGTGGTGTGGTGGAGCCACAAACGGAACAGCCAGGGAGGCGGAAGGGTCAGACAGGCTGAGAGAGCCAGGCACACAAGGTGTGTGTGTAGGTAGGTGTAGTATGGCCAATGGCCACTAGATGCCCCCATGGGGCCCTAGAGATAGATGTAGCTCTGGCCTGGGGAGACTCTGTGTCCCAGGAGAGCTGATTTATAGGGGGCGCCCGAGAGGGAAAAGAAAAGTAGAGTGCAGGAGAGCAGAAGTCTAAGACTGTATGCAGAGTCTCTGGAGAGAGACTGATTCTAAAACATAGGCTGGTCCATGGGAAGGACAGGACCAGGCCTAGGACTATGTAGAGCTATAGAGATTCCCCAGTTTCCCCTGGAGGGGGAAACCACCGAGCTAGGACTGACAAGGATGGGATTCCGGACTATAGTGAGAAGCTGTAAGACTGACGATATTTGCCAGTGGGCCTCGGGCCGAAGTAAGTTGTGGACTCTGGGCTGCACCTGGGCTGTTCTTCTTTCTCTCTAATCTGTATCACTATGCAACTATCAAGAGATGTGCCGTCATCCCACTGGCTGAAACATATGCTTATTGTCATGTTCATCCTTTTCAAGTAAAACCAAGAAAAGACTATCTGTGTGGACTGGTTCTTCTCCCTCCAACCTCTGAGAAGGAGGGGTTCTACAGGAGTGTGATGTTGGACTGTATCGTGGCTGTAACCATCCTGAGGAGGGTAGGTGTGCAAAGAGGCTATGCCCAACATAGGGTGCCTTTCATGGTGGCCTTTCTCCCTAAGGGGGAGGAAGCGCTGAATACCGCAGAGGCGGTGGAAGGTGCCCTGTGTGCACAGTACTACACGTGTGGGAGTTGTTTGCACGAGGCCAGAGCCGAGGCCCCTGGTGTCGTGTTGCATACACGGGGTTACACAGAGCCAACCCAAAGGGAACTCGCACGCAACACCCGGAGAGTGAACCCCGCCTACATTTGGAAAGCTGCTGGAAGCGGTTAAAGGGCATGAAGTACCCCTGGAGCGTTTTGTTGAGGCAAATGTTAAAGTCCTGGGACACTGAGTGAACAGGACAACCTTGAGTCGGTGAGACAAGATACCCTTCTTGCTGAAGATAAATTAACTTTACTTTGTGTTATATGCTGAAGTTAAGCCTAAAGTTGTGTTTTTCACCTGTCAGTTGCCTGAAGAAAAAGAATAAATACTTTTTGGTTCATGGAAAAACCCTGTGCCAAAGCTCTGTGAGCTCCCCAACATTACACTACACTAAACACTTAAACTGCCTAATTGTGAACTTTTTCGGTAAAAGTCAAACCCTCAATGGTTTGGGCTCTAGCATCAATAGTTCCTCAGACTTGATCTCTATGCTGTACAGTCTACTCCTGGTCTGTCACCACCAACCCACAGCCACATGTAAAAATTGGCAACTGATCTGAACATAACACTAGAGCACGATATGTGGTGACAAATCTGGAACTCTACTAAAACCTACTAACGTAACGTAACGTAAACTTATAACAAAGTACTGCTCAGGTGGTTCTTAGTACCTACTCAGCTAGCTCACCTGGGAGTGGGAGGGAGCTCATATTTTGCCCGCAGTAAGACTTTAAAATATCCTTTCTACCTTTATGTAGCTTTTGAGTTATAAGTAACAGGGATCATAATGTCAATGTATTATATAATGTTAGACTTTAGTCACTTGAGGTGTTAATTTTTAATAAAATTGAGTAAAACTTTAGCTTTTGCAAATGTCATGTGCCAACTACAGGCTTAAAGTAACACTTCCCATGGGAAACTATTAAACTGCAATAAACGGAAGTAAGCAAGAGGACCTTCACAAAACTTACTTCTATCTCCAGAGTGCCCTTTGGACCACCAACCCAAGACATTCATTGTAAAACATCAACTTCCAGCTCTGTAAAAGCATAGCTCTGACAAGTTTCCTTGCAATACCTGCCTGTCTGGTAGGTATTAGGCCTCCTACATTTCATTGAGGATTGTAATGGGATTGGGAGTTCTGACTTGACTGGAAGATGCCATTGGCAACCTGTGCTCCTCAAGTTTAGCAGTATGCCAGGGTAGTCAACAAAGCATGCACAGGTACCCATCAGTTTACAGCTAGCAGGAATAGTTTTTTAATGTGACAGGAATGTTTCAAACAACAGAAGAGAAAACAAAGGTTGACAAATGTTGTTTTATTCTGCACAGGATTTAATGGAAATTCATGGCTGGTTAAGAATGTGACGCAACAGCCGTGTTCGGGACCCTTGACCTCCAGGGCACAGGAACCATGGCATTGTGTAACCTCCGTTATTAGACTTTAATGTCAAAATATGTAAAGAACTCTACACCTTTAGATAAAGCCAACATGTAGTGACACCAATAGCACAGGGTACAGGGCTACTTTATTGACATATCTTAAAATTGGTCTTTCCACATTTTGGATTTGTGTGGGATACAGTATTTTACAGACCTCTAGATTACTCCAAGGCTTAGCAGCATGAAAGTAGACAGCTGCACCACACGGCCAAATGCTGCGTTTCTTTTCAACAGCTGCTATTTGGGAGAAGATTTGCACATGTGCGTCTTTCAATAGGAAACCTAATATATACTGGATATATGGGAAAGGAGGAGGGGAACAGAAGCTTCAGGTGTCTTGTGCACTGCCACTTCTAGACCAGATAGCCTTAACGTATGTCTAAGGTCAGAAATTGCTTTTTTTTTGCTTTGGTAACAGAGGGGAACAGTTAAAACTTGTGTGAGAGATTATTTCACTGTCTGTGTCTCTTTACTTCTTGTCCTAGAGGCACAACAGGAAACAAATGGAAATCTTTCCCATCACTTTCTTTCCCGGTTAAGGTGCCCATACACCTGCCGATTATTTACGATAATCGCGGGCGATCCCGCGATCGTACGATAATCTGCGGGTGTATGGGCAGCGTGCGACCGCATTTACTGTACGGTCGCATGACTTTCCTATTACGAGCATGCTAGAAAACCTGCGATCGCAAGATGAAAGCCGCACGGGATGGCGTGCGCAAGCTCACACTGCCCGCTCAGCATTGCAATCATCGGCAAGCCCTCCCCTCAGCGGGGAGGGCTTGCAATGATCGCAAATACAATCTGCCTGTCCAAGATGGGCAAATCGTAGTAAATTTTAATGACCTTACAACAATCGCACAACGAAAGTCGTGCGATGGTTGTAAGGTGTATGGGCAGCTTTACAATGGTCACCAGGGCTAATAAAAAGGGCAAATCTGCCCAGCTGGGACACCTGTAGCAATATAATGGATCACATAATAATTTTTTTAAGCTTAAATGGTTTAAAATGTTTTTCCAAAAGATAAAAATGTGTTGCTGTAATTGCTTAAAAAGTGTTACTTGGAGCTGGGCTTTAATTAGCTTTTCTCTCTCTTAACAGACACGCACCTAAAACAACACGTGCATCTATGACTACCTTGGCCATAGGGTAATAATGCTGCTGTGCCATTTCACTGCAGAACAAACAGCGTTGCCACCCTGTTAAATGGATGTACAAAAATGGATCTACTAAGGATTTGCAATTCTGTACAGCCAGTTTTGTGATCCAGCACCACTTGCAGACATTATATCCTATCAACTTGCACTGCAGCAGTAGCCCAGCTTTGTGCAGAGCACCCCTTGAGCTTGCTCGTTGAGTAATGAAGGGAAAGCAGCAAACCGATACACAGATGAGTCATCAGCTTTGCTTAGTTTGCTCCTGTCAGTGCATTCTATATTAGCGCTGTGCTGCTCAAAGCGTGATTGGCTCCTAGTCCTGCCCCACTCTCAGTCTGAGTGCGGCTGTGAGGGTTAAAATAAAGAAAACTTAAAAACATTAAAATACATTTGTTATTTTTAAATGAATACATAATTGCATCAATTGTTTCCATTACTGCCTTGGAACCTAACATCACCAATCCCAAAATGCACCAGTGAGTTCCGCTGTCATGGATGGAATCCTGTATTGGCGAGGACCAGACTGATCGGGGCTCAGATGGTAGAGCTGTCTGCGAGTAAGGGTTTTAGGGTTTAGAAGAGACGCAGGTTTCCTAAGGAGGCACGGAGTGACAGCAGAGGCAGGTGTGACTCAGGGTGCAACCAGATACAGAAGAGACAGGATACTCCAAGGACCCGGAGGGAACAGGACTACAGTGCTTACAGAGGAGGTGAGAGCTAAGAAGGGCCGAGGTGCAGAGTATAATTAGCTGTCTGGTCTGCCAGAGCTCCCAAGTTGTGACCCCTTATCATACCGGAACAGTCATCTACTGAGCATGAAGTACATGTACACGGAAGAGAGTTTCTTGAAGCGCTTGGGTGCTGGAATCACACAAGCACAGGAGTGAGACTCTCTAGGAACATTGGAGGACTGGTATTACAGGAACACAAATAAGAGAGTCTCTTGCAGCACTGGGGTGCCAGGATCTCGGGAACACTGAATAGAGAGTCTCTTGCCACACTGGGGTGCCAGGATCTTGGGAACATTGAATAGAGAGTCTCTTGCAGCACTGGGGTGCCAGGATCTCGGGAACATTGAATAGAGAGTCTCTTGCCACACTGGGGTGCCAGGATCTTGGGAACATTGAATAGAGAGTCTCTTGCAGCACTGGGGTGCCGGGATCTCGGGAACATTGAATAGAGAGTCTCTTGCAGCACTGGGGTGCCGGGATCTTGGGAACATTGAATAGAGAGTCTCTTGCCACACTGGGGTGCCAGGATCTCGGGAACATTGAATAGAGAGTCTCTTGCAGCTCTGGGGTGCCAGGATCTCGGGAACACTGAATAGAGAGTCTCTCACAGCTCTGGGGTGCCAGGATCTTGGGAACACTCAATAGAGAGTCTCTCTTGCAGCACTGGGGTGCTGGGATCATATGGACATAGGATACATGGGTCAGCTGAGGCTACAGGAGTCTTGGAGGTGCACAGGAACCACAGAGTAAGCTGAAAGCAGGGGCGTCGAGCAGGAGTGTCCCTAGCATAATAGCCGCCTGAGACAGGGAGGTTGGGTGCTTGTGGTCATGTTGAGGAGGTTGATGGAGTCCTAATGGTGCAACCACCTAGCGGACTGACATCACGAGTTGCCAGGAGCTGGGCAGGATGCCAACCAAAGCATTCCAGGTTGCTAAGAGCAGGGAGGGGAGATGTGTACGGCGGCCCTTACACATCTTTCTGCCCGCTCTTAGCAACCTGGGACGCTCTGGCCGTAAAGGGCCTGCTGCCCCCCCATGTGACCCAAAGAGATGCCCCCTGAGGCAACAGCCTTATGCTGCCTCAATATAGGGACAGCCCTGGCATTGAGGATCACAAGGACACTGCTTGTCGACACTGGAGGGCACAGGGGCGCCTGATTGAAACCTGGAAGCTGGCAGTGGGACTCTGAAACAGAGACCTGCTGCCCAGGTGGGGAGCAGGTGAGTGTAACATCAGCTATATGAGCTTCCAGGCCTTCAGGGACTGGGATAGGGACATGACTATGGTGATGTAATATGTACAGCAAATCAGTTGCATTGTAACCCTGTGCACATTTCTCTCCACAGCCATGTACTGATTTGTCACTTGTCTTGGATTCCACCAAAATCCTCTTAAAAGTGGAATGAGAATGAACTTGCAAATGTTCCTCTGCTCCTTCACAAATTACACCTCTGACAACTGCCCAGCCAAATCGGAATATAAAAGAAGCAATCTGTGCCACCGTTTAATATTTCACTGTGAATGGAAGATTTTTTTTCTTTTTCATGTTTACCCCACAAGCATAATTCTGCTTTTCCTGTTCCCTTCCCCGTCCTTTTGGGAGAGCAAGTTCTAATTTAGGAATAAAATGTATATAACGATCGTGTCATGGTGTTCCAGAACGCGCTAAGCACTGCCTGCATTTAGGCTGGAGACATGACTGCAATGTCAGAAAATCCCGGCCTTCTCCGTGACAAAATGCTTAGAGCAGCGGTTCTCAACCTGTGGGTCGCGACTCACTGTTGAGGGGGGCGCAGCATCCACTTTTGCTGCCCTAGGTGAGAGGCTCCTCAGCCTCCTCCTAGCGCAGCAGTGTCAGTGTCAGTCAGCGGGAGGACAGCAGAGGCTGTGAATATATTAAAGTGCCGCTATACACACTCCCTGGCCGCTGCAGCGACATCTAGTGGCCGGGGAGTGTGGACAGCAGGGCTTTTCTATTCCCAGCCGCTGCTGTCCTCCTGCCTCTAATACAATGTGAGCTCTGCAGGAGGCGGGTCTCTTAGCAGTGCTGGGGCTGAGAAGGCTGCATGGAGACAGAGCAGGCAAGCAGGTAGCAGTGGCAGGGGAGGGCATGTATTCTTGTGAGTGTGCTTCTATTTTTAGTCCCAAGTCCAGCGCCTTACTAATTCTGGAGTCCAGCGCTCCATATGGGGTCACCACAACTTGGCAAATGTTACCAAGGGGTCCCGGCCCTAGAAAGGTTAAGAACCATTGGCTTAGAGGCTGATATATGAGAAATACATGTTTATTGCCTACAGCAACCAGACAGATTCTAACTGACATCACTTAGAAAAAAAACTATAAGGGCCCATTCACACCAGTGGGATGTTTTTGAACTGCAACCTCGGCACCCCAGCTATTCTGGAGCTACAAGTCCCATGAGGCATTGCAACAGGCATGCTGGGATTTGTAGGTTCAACACAGCTGGAGTGCAGAGGTTGCCTGCCCATGCCTTAGATCAGGGGTAGCCAAACTCTGGCCCTCCAGCTGTGGTGGAACTACAAATTCCATGAGGCATTGCAAGATTCTCACAGCCACAGACATGACTCCCGGAGAGAGATGCATCATGGGATTTGTAGTCTCACCACAACTGGAGGGCCAGAGTTTGGCTACCCCTGCTTTAGATTCTTTAAAAAGAATACAGAAGGAGGAGCAGGGGAGAGCATATGGAGGGCGGCTTCGGCCTCCTCCATCTGTTCTACTTACAAAGAAAGTCAATACAAAGTGCTATACCACTGGTACCATACTCCTGAATTCTTAAATCGAGTTTTTCCCGATGTCTCCTCCCTCTGCTGGCGCTGTGGGTCTCGAACTAGTTCTCTATTTCACATATTTTGGCAGTGTGACCGGATCAAACCACTCTGGAAGAATGCACAGGCCGTGCTGGAGACTCTTCTCCGCCGTACAGTGCCATTGGATCCACTGCACTTCCTGCTGGGCCTTCCCCTGGTAGGGCTCCATAGATACGACAAAAAACTGGCATCGCATGTGTTGACTGCGGCTAGATGTCTTATAGCCCTCCACTGGAAACGAAGCACCCCACCTTCTGATCTGGATCTCTACACCAGAATCAAAGATGTCCAAAAATTGGAATACCTGACGGCTAGGCTGAATAACACGTGGAGGCTCCATAACAAGGTGTGGGAAGCATGGAAGGAGCTGGAACCTGCTGGGGGTTCTGGGTGAGAGGAACAGATTTCTGCCCGGTACTTGGAGGTGCGGGACGATGCTGGTATCTCACCATCTTTCTCTCTAAACTTCTATCCTATGTACTTTCCTCTTTCTGTGCTCTATACCTTTTCTTCCCCGGGATCCTTCCTGGGTATCTCTTGTTGTATTTAATATTAGTTTACAAGACCTGGCTGAGTTTCAGAGCCTGTTAGAGCTCTTTTCAAATATGGAACTAGCACAATATTCCTCCAACCCGAGATAATGGTGCGTGGAGACGGTACCTGTGATACCAATGTATACCTATGTGTTCTTTTCGCACTAGCGGTAGTCCATAGATGTCATTATTTGCATACACTGAAGCTACTTGTACTCCACCTGGATGAGAGCTGGTGGCCGCAGTGGGTTTAATGTGTAATGATGAGAGCTGCAGTCGGTATACTTTGGCTCAGGTCTGTATGTTGTCTTACTTTGTAATTTTTGCCTCATGTTTCATGTTATTTTTGTATTTCTTGTATACAACATGTGCAAAGAACAAAACAATAAAAATTGTCAATTTAAAAAAAAAAAGAATACAGAATAAAGGGAACAATCATTTAGGTAGATGCTGAGGTTGCTTACCTCTGGCATAGACAGTCCAAAATCCATGTTAGGCAAAGAGCATAGTTCATACAATTACAAAGACGTTGCGTTGCAATGCAGAGCAGTGAAAAAAGGTACAGCAAGCACAGTTTTTCGCAATGCAAACACAAGTAAATGCATGTAAATGCAACGCACGTATATGTGACTCTGGCCAACTCTGGACGTTCCCCATTACACTTCCTGGTTATACATGTGTCTTCTGCTGAGAACGTCATCTCAAGATATCAATGACCAGCACCATGAGAAATCTATAGAAGAAGAAGGATGTGACCTCAAGGGAAATGCAAGCAGCCTCCTTTTTATTAAAGATTTTGTAGTGAAGAAAATAAACCCTTAGAAAAAAATGCACTGCAAACGCATGTAAATGCACATGTGAAAATGCATGAAAAAGGCACGGTTTCTGGTGTGAATGGGCCCCTAATGAAACACAGAATCTGATTGAATGCTAGCGATATAATGGAGTGGTCTCAGTGGTTCCTACCACATCAGTACAAGACACAATAGTGACATGGAGGTCAGCGGGAGGAACCACAGAGTGTGCCAGGAAGGTGGTGATCTGGTCAACACAGCAGATGTACGCTCTCCGGAGTGTTGGTTTTGGAGGACACTTCAGTGCGGAATTTCTTTACAACAGAGAGGGGGTCCAGGGAGCAAGGAGCAGGAAAGGTAAGCATTCTCTTTCTTCTTTAGGTCTAGTTCACATGAGCCGCAGGACGAGGCCTAAGGCCTCATTCACACCGTACAGATGTGCACACCCATGCAGAGACCTGCTCCTGGGAGGGATAGGTGCTGTGGGCAATTGCGAAGACACGGCTGCACACGGCCAGGAGGACACGGCTACATGTGGCAACACGCCGACCTGAACCTGCACATCCGTGCATGTCCAGGTACCTGCTCTTGGACGCACACTGTCTGCATCCAGGTGCGGGCACCCGGATTTGCGCGGATGTGCAGTTTCGGGTCAGCGCGTAGCTGCGTACAGCCGCGTCCTTCCATAGGGAGGTATAGGCGGCTGCACGCAATTGCATACAGCACTTCTCCCTCACGGATGTGTAAACATTTTAAATGCAAATTCTTTAAAAAATCAGATGTTTTTATATTAGCAGTATGAAATCTGACTATTGGATGTTAAAGGAGAACTATGAGGTGAGTGCTTTTCACTCACCTCATAGTTCTAGCCGACCTGCTGACTGGCGGAACAGACGGGGGAGGGGGCAGGTACAGCTGGCTCTGCCTCTAGATAGGCAGAGCCAGCTGTCACTCACGCAGCTGGGCAGATCTCGACATCGATGTCGGGATCCGCTTCGGCTGTAGCTCGCGGTATACTGAGCTTAGGGTGATGGGAGGACGCTAGTTTGTGTACTCCCGTTACCCTAAGGAGAACTATGGGGAAAAGCCTTAACCCCATAGTTCTCCTTTAAAAGAAAAAAAGCGTCTATTTCAACATTCCCAAAAAGATGTCATCCTGTTCTTGTACAGTATGTTCTGATTTGTATGTGATAAGTTGCATGTGAAGCTCGGCACCTCTTGTGGTATCCCTCGATATGCTTTGTGGATTCCATTGGGTCTATTAAATGCAGAGCCGAATGTACTCAGATTACAACATGACCATAAGGAAAACAATCTGCTTTATATCATAGCTACAAAAGGGTTCAAATAAACAGAACAACATTACATGAAAGCAGCAGACTTCGGTACTAGGAGTAATCTGCCGATAATTGCATGTTTGTAAGCGAAATCATCAAATGACTCTACAGGCGGGGTGTATCAAAACCAATCTCCAAGGTAAACATGTATCACGGCTGACCATCTTAAAGCGCTTTTCCACTTTTGCAGTCAAAATTGAGAAGCGCCTAGTCTATTTTTATTTGTTCCTTTTAACACAGCATACCAAGAATAATGAAAAATATATTTCTTACATTTTAAAAATCTCTATTTTGCAGGCCTTTGTAGGCCCCTCTCTTGATTTCACTAACAGGAAATTCCGTTTGTCCTCTTTGGTCTCCAAATGATAATAAAATCAGCCAGCACAGTACAGACAGGGTTAATTATATGAACAAAAAAAATGCATTTTTTTTTAAAGCAGAACACCAGGCAAATCAAATCTTAATTCTTTCATTTAGGGCTACCCCCGCTCCAATGATGGTATCTCCCTCGGTGTACTCACGTTCTTTACACTGTATAGAATGTGATGACTCCTGAGACCTTAGACCACTGGAGCGGAAGGGGAGCGGCACTGAAGGGATCGGTCTAAGAGCAAGCCGGGATCATGCATCAGGCGAGTATAACTTTTTTTTATACCCTTGTAGTGCAGGGGTAGCCCCATCAACCAAGGGTTAAGATTTGATTTGCCCAAACTTCTGCTATGTGAATGGTAACATGTGACAAATATAGAATAGGTGTCAGGAACGTAGAACTAATGCCCATAGCATAAGGGGGGCTCGAGTTACTACACGCACTATGGCACGCAGAAATGTGCATAGTGACAGACGAGCAGTAACTGCGCATGTGCGTGGGCAGCGCGCGCACGCGCCCAGTGCATGAATTGGCGCCAATCGGCCTATTTAAACTTCAAGCAGCAACTGATAGTTGCTGGAAGATCTCAGCTGTACCTGTATTCCTGTATCTCAATCCTGTGACTGACCCGGCTTGCTCCTGTTTCCTGCTGTCTGCTGCCTGCCTTCTGACCTCGGCTTGTCTGACTATTCTCTTGCCTCCTGATTCGGCTCCGATCTGTCTGTTTGGTTCTGACCCGGCTTCTATTGACCACGTCTACCATCCGGATTCTCCTGGCCTGCCAGCCACTGACCCAGTCCGCCTGAATCCTGCATCTGCCATCCTGCATCTGGCTGCCTGAATCCTGAATCCTGCATCTGGCATCCTGCAGCCTGAATCCTGCATCTGGCTTCCTGCATCCGGCTTCCTGCATCCTTATCAGCAGGTGATCAGCATCCACAGGCACTGGTGTGTCTCTACGTCCGTGCGCTACCTGTGCCATCTCCAGGGGTGCTCTGACGAGAGTTACAAAAGGAGCCTCCCTCATCATTCAGACCATACCAGGTACGTGACAATAGGTGTTAACCTAATTTGCCTGCAAAACTGGAAATACACTTTAAAGGAGAATTATGGGGGTAGGGCTTTTCCCCATAGTTCTCCTTAGGGTAACGGGAGGACACAAACTAGCATCCTCCCGTCACCCTAGGCTCAGTATACCGCGAGCTGTAGCTTGCGGTATACTGAGACGCCGCAGCCGGAGCGGATCCCGACAATTGTGCTGGGATCCGCCCAGCTGCGTGACTGACAGCTGGCTCTGCCTATCTAGAGGCAGAGCCAGCTGTACCCGCCCCCTTCCCCATCTGTTCCGCCAGTCAGCGCTGGCGGATCGGAGCGGGGAGGGCGGAATCCAGTCCCTCCCCTGTCATGGCAGAGAGCCATGACAGGATCGAGAGATGAGAGAACGCCGGTATATGTTCGCTCACCTCCCGATCTACTGAGCCGACCTGTGACAGTCTCATTGTCACCCTCATCTCCTCCTGTCACCCTAAGCTCAGTATACCACGAGCTACAGCTCGCAGTATACTGAGACGCCACAGCTGAAGCGGATCCCTACAATTATGTCTGGATCCGCCCAGCTGCGTGAGTGACAGCTGGCTCTGCCTATCTAGAGGCAGAGCCAGCTGTACCCGCCCCCTTCCCCGACCGTCCCGCCAGTCAGCGCTGGAGGATCGGTGCGGGGAGGAGGGAATCCAGCCCGAGAGCCGTGACAGGATCGAGAAGTGAGCGAATGCCGGTATGTGTTCGCTCACTTCCCGATCTACTGAGCCGACCTGTGACAGTCTCATTGTCACAGGTCGGCTAGAACTATGAGGTGAGTGAAAAGCACTCACCTCATAGTCCTCCTTTAAGCTGGCCATGCACCAGTGGAATTATGTTTGACAAAATTTGTTTTCGGAGCATTTGCTCCATTTTCTAAGGCCTCAGGTGGCAAGGGGGTGGTAAAACCAAGCAGTTGATCTGCAGTTTTACCGCCCCCAGTCACCTGCAGCAATGTCAGCACAGCTTTGCGTCACGGCAAACAATTTACTCAGGGTCAGGGCCCTCCTTACCATTTTGTCTTGAATTGTATTGTAACTGTAATGTCTTCCTTATATTGTAAAACGCTGTGCAAACTGTTGGCGCTATATAAATACTATGTAATAATAATAATAATATCGTGTTTGACAGTCGGACAAGACCACATCCACATGGGCATGTAGTTGCAGCACAGTATTGCAATAGACAATTGGAATTTAAAAAGTACTGCATTCAGAAGACGGCAATATTGTCTCCTGAACAACGGGTAGCCACTGCTCCACTACCCTTTGAAAAGCGGTGAATTTTTAACAGTGTATGTGGTTTTAATTCGGGAGATTCCATTCATTACAAAATGGAATGGTAAAATCAAATGAAATTTGACATTTCAAAGGACATTTGTCAAGTCTCTGACGGCATTATTAAATGTTCTCATCAGAATTTTCAAATAAAAATTTGTACGAAACTCTGCCACTGCATGGCCAGCTTTAGGCTGCCCAAATGCTGTACATAACAGAAGAAATGGGCAATCTCAAATCATACTGGCCACACATGTGATTACAAAATCTCTGTATAATCAGAGGGTAACGTGTGACTAGCTATAGATGAGCAAATGTTCAATTTGAAATCACCAAATTCATTTTAATTTATATCCAGTCCGGTAAGCACAACATATAGCATGGTAATCTTTTAGATAATAAGCCCTCACGGGCAGGGCCCTCCTTACCATCTTGTCTTAACTTGTATTGTGACTGTAATGTCTTCCTTATATTGTAAAGCGCTGTGCAAACTATTGGCGCTATATAAATTGTGTATAATAATAATAATCTAAAGGAAATTGCACAATTTTTCTGCCTTCCTCTGGATTAACGGTGGGTTACCGTGGGCATAGCATTCTGTTTTATGTTTTTCTTCTTCCTTTTTTGTTCTCTTATCTCTATAGGTTGAATTCTATCTTTTTTTCAACCTGACTATGTAACTAGATTGTGATGTGTGTGGTCAGCTTTATAGCCCAACTGAACTTTCAGTTTAAATCAGCTAAATACGTTCCGGGCACATCAAAACTGTCTGCATTTATTTTTTTGTTTCAAATAATTTTTATTGAGATTTTGTAAGAAATACGAAGTGATACAATAAACCCATTTGCACTGTTTAGATCAGATACAGTTAAAATGCCAAACAGTTGAACTTCTAATCAAGTCAATCGAAGTATATACAGAAAGGTAAAGAAGTAGAGACAAACATATCAACATATGGTAATCACAATATTATTGCATTGTCGGTGGGTTCTCAATCGGGTTCCCTGGACCGCAGTGGGGAGCGAATGTGGCCATTTCGCATGAGGATACCACGATATCGGGCCTGAAACAGAGAACGCAGGACCCAAGGTAGTGGTTCCTGGTTTTCTCGGTGAATTCTTCCGTGGCACCTGATGTCCTGATTGTTGGGAACC
>NW_017306291.1:112503-134831 GCF_000935625.1 Nanorana parkeri | reverse complement strand
AGGTAAGAAAGGGTAGAAGGAGGGAGGGTGGGATGTAGGAGGGTATAAGGTAGGAAGTACCTGAGCGTGGTTGTAGGGTAAGGCGTGATGGACGGTGAGAGGTGGCATGGTGTGGTTAGTTAGGTGCTCTTCCAGTTGCTAACGGTCTGCATTTCTAGTCCTGTATAGATCTCTCATGCCAGGAAAAGCTTTCCAAGCAATACCAGACTCACCATGAGAGTCATTACAATGCACTCCTGGCATTTGAAAATAAAGTTTGCATCTTAATTCATATTTCTCCTTTTTCCTTCTCAAGTGATTGCATTGTGTACCCAATGTATGTCTTTGTTATAAATAAAGAATATACAACACAAAAGGTGTGCAGTGTGTTTTCTTTAGAAAGCAGCTACAGCCTGCATAGAAAAGCCTGTCCCCTGCCAGCATGCTGTGAGGAAGGACCTTGAGTGGAAGCAGTGTTCTTTCTGGCTATAGCACTGCAAGCAGAAAAGCATGCTCTATACTGATTGGAGAGCTCTAATGCTGATTCAGTAGGAGGTGTCTTGGACCTCTGCAGAGAGACCACTGCTTCCACACAGGGAACAAGGGTCCTTCTTTGCAGAATGCGGGCATTGGGTATGTATTTCTACTCTTTTTCTAAAGAAAACAAAATGTAAAACTTTGCACACCTTTTGTTTTGATGCACCTGGAATGTATTTATTCAATGTACACTGTAAAAGTTCAATTGGCCTCTAAAGCTAAACTCTGGCCAAAAACAATATGGAAGCATCAGCTAGGTGCCAATAACATACTTCTAATTATGTGTGTCCCATTCGCGTCTGCTGCTTCCTTCCTTCCTGCTTCCTTCCTTAAAACTGTAATATCTGTGCACCCCTTGACAGGGGTGTAAGTGCTAAACTTCTACCGCTGAAGCTGAACTTTGAAGCTGGAGCACAGCGATCACAGCGGGTCACTCCATTCATAAAAGTCTTTTCAAACATTAAAGGCTTTCTGTGACTGGACAAGGGGTGCATGAACGTCATGATCTCCCCTTGTCCATTCACAGAATACCTTATATCAGGGATAGGCAACCTTGGCACTCCAGCTGGGGTGAAACTACAAATCCCATGAGGCATTGCAAGACTCTGGAAGCCACAGGCATGACTCCCAGATGCAGAACAATGATGGGATTTGCAGTTCCCCACAGCATGCGTGCCGAGGCTGCCTAACCCTATCTTATATTCTTTGAAAATAATACAAGACAATGGGAACAATCATTTAGGTAGCTCTGCGAGTTTCCAACAAGTTATAAAATCCCTATTGGCATAAATATTCACTTCTGACATCATAAATAAGTGTTTTCATCTCTCATAAAAATCACTTTTCCTAGTAACTCTAGAAATGTCCAATCCTGTTACAGAAAATTATAATTCCTCATTCGTTCTTTTCTGACTATAATGAAAGAATGATGATTCTTCTCTCCACAGTGCTATTTTTACCAAACAAAGTCATTTGAAGAGCAGCAGCTGTTCCGCCACTTGAAGGAAAAAAAATCCTTAACTTTACTGTTGTTGTCACGGAGGTTTAAACAATTTCTTCCATGCAATGTTATAGGAAACCCACCCTAAGAAACACAAGGCCTGAAAATTCTAGTTACCTGGCTGTCTCTGGTTAACAGTTTGTAAGACACTGATCCAGGGAAAGCATTGTCAGATAGTAAAATCGTCAGATAGAGCGGTCTGCAAACTTCTTCCTGCTCAGTGACCCAGAAAGTACTGAAGACTTTGGATAAACATGACATCCCGAGAACTACCTAGAAAGAGAGATTAAAGGAGAACGAAGTGTTTTTCCCCATAGTTCTCCTCAGGGTCACGGGAGGACATATACTAGCATCCTCCCGTGACCCAAAGCTCAGTATATCGCTAGCTACAGCTCGTGGTATACTGAGACCGCCGCAGCAGGGACGGATTCCGACATTACTGTCGAGATCCATCCAGTTGCGTGATTGACAGCTGGCTCTGCTTATCTAGAGGCAGAGCCAGCTGTACCCGCCCCCTCCCCTGTTTGTTCCTCCAGTCAGTGCTGGAGTATTGGAGCGGGGAGGGGGGAATCCCTGCAGGGAGCGATGGCCAACAGTCACGGCTCTCTACAGGGAGAGGATCGAGGAGTGAGCGAACGCCGGTATGTGTTCGCTCACTTGCCGATCTATTGAGCCGATGTGTGACAGTTTCATTGTCACAGGTCGGCTCAAACTATGAGGTTGAGTGAAAATCACTCGCCTCATAGTTCTCCTTTAATGCGTAACTATGTGTGATGGAGCCCTACAACAAAATGATTAAAGTCCAATTTAAATCAGCTAAATTCACAACTGTAGCTTTAAAAGCAAAGGTGTGCAAAGTTTTAAAATGTATTTATCTGTAAAGCAGCCACAGCAGAAAAACCTGTCCCCCATCAGCATGCTGCAGGCTTCTGTGTGGAAGCAGTGGTCTCTCTGCCGAGGTCTGACAGACATGCCTCCTGCTGAATCAGAGCTAGAGCTCCCCAATCAGCAGGGATCATAAACTTTTCTGATTACACTTAAGCCCGGTGCAGACCTAGCGAGCCGGGATCGCACGTCCCGGGATCGCGCAGTCCTGCACAATGCAGACAGCGATTGCCGCGCGGCCCCATTGATTTCAATGGGGTGACAACCGCGCGGCAATCACAGAAAAAAAGGTACATGTTTTAGCCACGTTCGGAAGCACAGGCGAGATCGCGGCGGGTAATCAGAAATTCATTTTGGCACAGTGTTGCATGACGCAATAAATGTCAGTCAAAATACCGCAGCGCTGAATACTGAAAAATGGCCTGGACAGGAAGGGGGTTTAACACCCAGGTCTTGAAGTGGCTAAGGACTGGTAGAAATCAAGAGGGGGGAAATGGAACATGCCAAATACACAGAACATCTAATAGGTTTGCTGTGGCAGCACAACCTGTCTGGTTACAATGTGTACTAAAAAAAATGTCATGATGTATCATTATGTACTATTTTGTAAGGTGTATCATTAGCAAAACTGCAAATTGTCTCTAGACAGACTGTGTGGCGATCAGAAGAAATGATATGAAGAGAAAGGTTTGTTGCACTCCTTACTCCTTAATCCCAAATATGGGGAAGGGTGCTTGGAATAGCCACGGATGGCGCCGCCAGTTGCAGATAATAAAGAGATGCCACTAGCACACCAGACTCCTTCGAAGAAAGTCAATCGTGAATTTATTCAAAACTTATGTCAAATACACAAGCGCTTTCGGCCCCTTTATCAGGCATAGCAGTGAAGGAGTCTGGTGTGCTGGTGACATCTCTTTATTATCAGAAGAAATGTTCCCATTTGCCATTGAACACAATTATTTTCTTTACAAATACATATAACAAGTAGAAGTGAATCTAACAGGGTTCTTCACGACGGAGCCGAAGGATCCAGCCGTAGCTTTAGGTGATCCTTAGGCTCTCTTCGGCCGCCGGAGCCCTTTGGTTCAGTCGAACCGAAGGGCGGCTGTACGGGCTATTCATTAGTGCCTGTACTGTAGCCGAAGGTGGCTGAGTGGCTCAGCCGAGCCGAAGGCATGTGTTCGACAGAGCCGAAGTGACAGCTGAAGCGGTGCGAACGGCCAGCTGGAGGCCGGCTGTTCGCCCCGCAAATGACAGCTGAATGTGGCCAACCGTGACGCCCAGTTGTAATGACAGATCAGCTTCCCCAGGTCATTAAACAATAACAACTGGGCTGAGCCGGCCGGGAGCTGCTAGAAGACTCTAGCAAGACTCTAGCAGGCCTGCTAGAAGACTCTAGCAGGTGCCGGCCAATAGGAAACAGTTGGGCGGAGCTAGCTGTCACTGCTAGCTCCGCCCAATTGTTTTTCTTTTTTTCTTATTTTTTTTTCTTTTTTAAAATATCTTTATTTCTTTTTTCATTTTACTATTTATTTACGTTTTAAGAAAATGGTTCAACCTTTTTTTTTTCCTACTATTTTCACTGAGTTGCTATTCTGCTCGGTACCATGGAGGTACCAAGCAGAATAGCCGAGCTAAATGCCGCTCGGCGGCATTCGGCTATTCACTCACTGCTGTTCCCCCGCTATGAGAATAGTTGGGCTGATCGAAGTGCAGCCGAAGGCAGCCGATGTACAGCTGATTTCAGCCGATGTACGGCTGGAATCAGCCGTACTGAGCCGGTGTGAATAGCCGAACGTAGTTGGGCTCACTTCACTTTGGCTGGCTTATTCACTCGGCTGCCTTCGGCAGCTTTGTGAATAACCCCCTAAAATTTCAACTGCAGCAACATGGCCCGATTCATTTCTGCCCCGGCTTGCTCATAACTATAAATAATCTAAATTATATTATTTTACTGCCTAGCTCACTGTATCAAATTTGGAAAAAAAAAAGAAAAAAATGGAGTTGCGCTTTAAATTACACAGTAACAGAGTAACCATAGACTTAGCAATGATTAATTACCAGTGTCTTCCACAAGGAAGGAATTAGAGTCCTAGCATGACTTGGCACAAAAAGCGTAATTACACTCTAGTCTGCGCCTCGCACACCTGTTCCATCGGCCAATTGTCACATGTGCTCTCCTCCAGTATAACAGCGGGACTCTCTCATGTTCGAGAGCTCCAAAGGATTCCATCTTGCAGCTGACACCTCCTATATGTCATTGGCCGCTTAATGTCAGGAAAGAATAAAGGGGAAACATGTGAGATTTACACTCCAAGCATAATAGGATTCATCTGAAATGCTGCTTGGAAATGTGATAGCATTAAAAGCCAACTCCAGGAAAGCAGCTACAAGCACACTTGTAATACATATACTGCACTGTATACAAAACAATAAAACAGTAAAGTAGATCACTGAAATCTCATATGAGATTGATCATGTTCATTAAAAGTAATTTCATTAAAAGTCATTTTCATTCTTTTTAAATACAGCATTCATTGAAATAATGCCTGGAATTCTTAATGGTTACTACTGGGGCACTTCTTTTTATAGGCTGACAACGCAGTGTCTCACAATTATGTTCTTTTGTTGATGCCTTGTCAATATAACTGGTTTAAAAAGTTATAAACAATAGTTTCTAAAAGTGTATTTCCACTTTCGCAGCCAAATTTGGATAACGCATACTCTATATTTGTTACTTGTCCCCATTCACATAGCATAACTTAATAATAATAATAATAATCATCATAATAAATAACTATTACATGGTCTTTCTGGAGACAATGGGACTGTCACAGGTCGGCTCAGTAGATGGGGAGGTGAGCGAACACATATCGGCGTTCGCTCACTTCTCGATCCTGCCACGGCTCTCTGCCGTGACAGCGGAGGGGCTGGATTCCCCTCTCCCCCCTCTGATCCACCAGCGCTGACTGGCGGAACGGACGGGGGAGGGGGCGGGTACAGCTGGCTCTGCCTCTAGATAGGCAGAGCCAGCTGTCACTCACGCAGCTGGGCGGATCTCGACATTGATGTCGGGATCCGCTCCGGCGTCTCAGTATACCGCGAGCTGTAGCTCGCTGTATACTGAGCTTAGGGTGACGGGAGTTTGTGTCCCCCCGTTACCCTAAGGAGAACTATGGGGAAAAGCCCTGACCCCATAGTTCTCCTTTAAGTTGAATTTGTATGTAAGTCGGAACAGGTACATTTTTTAAGTGTAACTCCAGCCAAAATTTTTTTTTAAGTTTTGGATAGCATAGGGAAGGGTCACGGTTCTTTTGATGTCTGTTCCTGTTGTTCAGAAGATTATAATGTAATTAAAAAACATTTTTATTTAAAATGACACACCAAAAAAGTTTTTTTTTATTTTTAATGTTATTTTATAAACTTTATTTTTGATTATTTGTTTGCATTTTTAATTTTTATTTATTTAACTTTTTCTTTACTTTTTTTAACATATTTTTTGTCTTTTTAATTACATTTTTTATTTTTGTATTTTAATGCTGGGAGCCATAGCCAGCCTGCTACTGGATATTTCAAATTGCAATAGCCAATAGCAGGCTGGATATTGCATCTGCCCACTGTCAATCAGCAGAGGAGGGGCCTGAAGCAGAAAGTTCACTCAGTTCAGTCACCCCAGCAGATTAACAGCAGACAGTGGGCGGGTGCAATAGCCAGCTTGCTATTGCATTTTACCATATCCAATAGCAGGCTGGGTATGGCTCCCAGCCTGCAATGAAGAGTAGCCAGGGGGTCAGGGCAGAGGAGCCGCGGCGGGACCAGGAGACCGGAGGATTGCCCAGACCGGCTGAAGAGGAAGCTGGCACATCAGCGGAGGTACGTGGGGCATCAGCGGTATGCAGCGGAGGCGCGGAGAGCAGCGGGGATTTGAAGGGACACAGGCCGCTGCAGCCACAGTTCTCCTAATGTACCGGTGGCAGCCGGTACATTTAGGAGAACTGTGGACCCCGTTCGTAAGTATGGATTGTCCGTAAGTCGGACGTCCGTAACCCGGGGACTGCCTGTATTCTTCTTTTACAGGGATACATCTTTGGGCAATTTAAAGTAAACTGCTACACTTACATTACAAGTGTGTCCTTCTCCAGTACTGTTGGATCCATCTCTGTTGCCCTGCTGTGCCCCCCACTGCCACCATCTCCGCCGCCAACATTTCTGGGTTCCGTGGGAATCCTCTTCGGCCATAGGCTGGCTACTGATAATGTAACTCCTCTGCATGCACACAGAAGTTACATTGCCCCGGCAGCATGCCCATTCATGGTACACGGGCAGTGTGCACAAAAAATAAAAAACAGCTGGGGGAAACAAACTTTTCCGGCAGAAGAGACATTGCACTTTTTTTTTGTTTTAACTTGGGGGAGGGTCCCTCCTAACGTCCAGACTACCCCTAACGAATTTCGGAATCGGAAATTAGGATTCGTTTGCATTCGTTATAACTGTAATTCGGAATTCGGATACATCTGAATGTCGAATTTGCGAGTCTAACAGTCAATATCAGGACACCTGGAATTAACCAGATAAATGCCAACTATAATTCAGCCAGACTGTCTACAGCTCTGGCAATCACTACATTTCTAGTAGCCACCTCACAAAAGGTGATGGGGGCTACAGTAGTGTCAACACTGTCCCAACTCTGTAAGCCTCCAAACTCCTGGTGTAGAAGAAACACAGAAAAACATGGCTCTTCTCATGTAGTAGGTTTATTGAATATACCATAAAAGCATCTTTTACTTACCTTTTCCCTGCAAAAGAAGAAGTTTTATACTTATCTTTCCGGCAGCCTGTGTCTCCTATCTTTGCAATATTCTCCATTAGAGTCTTAAGCATTTCGACATTTCCAGATGTGTTGGATGCTTGTTTCCCCAACTGCAAATGGTTATTCCATCCACTAACCCCTATGTCACCACAGGACACAAATGTGATGTAGGGGTAAGTGGATGAAACCACAGCTCACTACAGGGGGCCAGGCACCTGACATTCCCAGAAGTGTTGAATGCTGAAGATTCTGATGAAAGCTGTAGTGATTCAATTGAGCAAAATAGTAGACACTGGCCACTGGAGTTAATATAAAAATTCATCTTTTGCAGAGAACTGCTTTTGGTTTTTTTTTGGAGACAACATTGTTCCATTAAGTCCAGTTGTGACTACTTCATGAGTTGCTTGCCTCTGTATGAGTGTTTAGGGAAGATAGCTGGCTTAGTCCAGCTTCACCAATAACAGCACCTGTTCCCTTAAGGCAAACAGGCCTACCTGTACTTGATTGCCCCCAGGATTTATACACAATGTTCACAGGCCAGGAGGCACAGGAGGTCGAGCAAGGGATGAGCAAAGAGTATCTGTGCCACCAGGAGTACAGATGTCTGCAAAGGATAACTGAGACTGGTGCCTCGGCAGCAATATGGTCAGTGGGATGTGCGGAAGGGTCAGTGCAGGTGGCAAGCAGAGACATGATCAGCAAACAGGCAGAAGGTTGGTACAGGCAACCGGCAGAGACCTGTTCAGTATACAGGCAAAGGGTTAGTTCAGACAGCAAAAAGAGACATGGTCAGTAAACAGGCAAATGGTTAATCTAGGCAGCAGGCAGATATATGGTCAGTAAACAGGCAAATGGTTAATCTAGGCAACAGACAGATATATGGTCAGTAAACAGGCAAAAGCTCAATCCAGGCAGCAAGCAGAGACATGGTCAGTATACAGGCAAAGGGTCAATCCAGGCAACAGGCAGAGATACGGTCAGTTTACAGGCAAGGGGTTGACCCAGGCAGCAGGCAGAGATGTGGTCAGTATATAGGGAAAGGGTCGGTCCAGGTAGCAGGCAGAGACATGGTTAGTATATAGGCAAAGGGTCGGTCCAGGCAGCAGGCAGAGACATGGTTAGTATACAGGAAAAGTGTCAGTCCAGGCAGCAGGCAGAGACGTGCTCAGCATACAGGCAAAGGGTCGGTCCAGGCAGCAGGCAAAAACATAGTCAGAGAAGGCTATGTACACAGGAGATCAGATACAGCTAAATAGCAGCTAGTCAGGAAGGTCAGTGAGGCGTAAATCAAACACCTGGGAAAACCAATCAAGAAGGAGAAAGCATTTGGTCTTGCCTGGTAACCAGAACGCATAGAAACTGAACCACGGGGACACCACCTCAATGCAGGAGCATGTGACCAATGGAGAGTCCCAGGAGGAGGAGCCCAAAGTGCTGCTTCATTGCCAGGCTAACAGGATGCTGAGCAACATGGTCAGACAAGTCACTACCGGCAGTAGGGCACCAGGAGGAGAGCAGACCAGCGTTGGACACAGGATCGCTGGGAGCCCATTAAAAAAGAAAGTCTTTACAATGGAAAAGGCAAGCCTGACTTAAACCCACTGAAGGGCAAACACACCATCGTATTCCTTTCTATTCAAAGTCTGAAATGATCTCAGTAGACAACAAATCAATCCAAAATTCATATACAATATTGAATTCTTCATAGGTAATCACCCTTGAAATGTTCCTGTGAAATAGGACAGGACACTGAAAAATGTTCTGGAAACCTGTGTGCTAATGAAACCGCAGATTCACATCTAGAATTCTCCCCTGTGCATTGCCTATATAATACCTGCGTGCAGAGGGAACGTGTCATTTCCCACAGCAGCTGAGCTATAAAAAGACAATGATGTCATTGGGGCATCTTCTGTGGAATCATGTGTCTCCTTAATGGGCCATTATTATTAGAATAATGTAAAGATAAACAATTTCATATTCACAACTGCAGCGACTCTGTACTATCCATTTGTATTAAAGTGAATAAATCACAGACATGTCACAATACACAGCGACATTCTCATTTTACTAAAACGCTTTACCCTTTATCAGTCAAAAGCAGCCATTGAACTCCGGTTGGTGACTTTGCCTAGGCTGAGATGATGTCATCAGTCTGTGCCCACCATTGTGACACAGATCAGCTGCAGCCTCTCACCTTGTGACTTGCTACAAAGTTACAATATTGCTGTCTTATCACTGAGGGCTTGTTCACACTAAGCGCGGAGCAGATCCAGAGCAGAGCAGGTGCAGACCGGATCAAAACTGCGTCCAATGTATTCCTATGGTATTTTGAGCTCCAGTTCACATCGCAGCGTGCAGTTCCAGAGCAGATCCAGAGCAGGGGAAAAAACTGCGGCAAGCCCTATTTTACCTGCTCTGGAACGCATCAAAAACACATGCAAAATGCAAAAACGCATCAAAAACGCATGCAAGTGCCTGAAAGACCATGTTAAACTTAAAAAAAAACAAAAACAATTTGTTAACCAAAAACGGCCCGGAACACATCAAAAACGCGGCACAACCCACTGCACTGCGTGTGCAGAAACCTGACCGGATCTGCTCTGCATTTGGTGTGAACACGGCCTGAAGGAGAAGTGACTGAGCAAATTCTCCCTCTCGTCTGCAGCAAACTGTTCAGAAATAAAGGGAGCCACACCGAAAGGTGAAATTGTGCATTTAATAATTTGCACATAAGCTCCCTCCCACTGGCAAGGCAGCTCCAAAACAAAACAGGCCTCCCTTGTAGGGTAACCAGAAGTGACTCAATGTCTGGAAATAAAGGGCGCCAAACCAAAAGGTGAAGCAATCAAAAGTGCCTTTAATTGTTCACAATTCGATCATGCAAAAAACATCCAACATGTTTCGGGGGCAACAACACTCACCCTTCATCAGGGCCATGAGACGCTATAACCAACTGGATTCTATATGATTTATTAAAAAGTCCTCCTTTAGGGCTGCTGCTGCCAATATTAATCATAGGGAATGCATTTGGTTATAGTATCTTTTGAGTCCAACCAAATCCTTATCCCATTCTAAGTCCTGATGAAGGGTGAGTGTTGCTGCACCTAAAATATGTTGGATGTTTTTTGATTGATCGATTTGTGAACAATTAAAGGCACATTTGGACTATTTCACCTGTTGGTTTGGCGCCCTTTATTTTTGAACATGGGGTCACTTCTGGTTACCCTACGAGGGAGGCCTTTTTTTGTTTGGGAGCTGCCTTGCCAGAGACATCATCTCAGTCTAGGCAAATCCATTGACTGGGGCTCAAGGAATGCTTTTTAATGATACATTTTAGAGTTGTTTTGTAAAATTGTACAGTTTCTGTCTGATTATTGTATTCAGGTCAGGAATTGATTCATGCACACTTCACTGAAAGGTCCAGAAGTCCAAGATGCAGTATAGGGCCTAACCATACCATGTGCTGTATGATCCCAAGGTTTTCTTTACTGTTCACTGGATTATATAAACATGACTGCCAGAACATTGTAGAACAGCAGCTCTAGGGCACACAATATATTGTTCCCCTCCCAGCAACAATCTATGTAGTAGATAATCTGGATAATCACATAGATTATTGCTAAAACTGCTCTCGTCAGTCATATAATAACTGAAATCTGGGATTATCACAGGCTGGTTCAATTATATCAAGATTATAGTTTTGGAAAATCAGTCACGGAAATGGAAAGGGTCCGGCAAGACAATAGGCTAGCCGAGATTGTACATCCTCCATATACCCCAATCATAGAAGGACACCTTCCCTGTGCAGTCACTGCCAAAGAGAGAAAGAGTACCTGTCAGGGCTGTTGCCCCCTAAAAAAAATGAGCACCTACCCCTTGCAGTGTGGTGGCAGCCCCACTGCAAGGGTTAATTGTTCAAAAGTCCTGGAGTTTTTCATTCAAGTTTATTTGAAGCTACATGTCCATGTGAGACTACCTTGTCCACAGGGTGGCAACGCTGCTGGATGACTGCACTTCACAATGGACAGTGTTGTCACTGCTGTTAAAGGATAAACATCAGGTGATCATAATAATCTGGCCACTCAGTGTATACCAGATCTACTGTCAGAACCAACAGGTAATAAAACTATGTTATGGTGGTGGGGGGGAGGGGGATCAGAAAAACTGCTACTGTATGTCAAATTGCATCCTATATGTCATTTTTTGACCATAGTACCTCTTTTAGACCCATCCAATTCACTTCTCTGTAAAATGTATTAGCTTTATTATCCCTTGTTCAGTATTTTTCTCTTTGCTTTGTCCATCTGGCCTCATCAGCTCAATAAATCATACTGGATAGCTGTTGGAATTATTGTAGCTTGACTGTCAACTGCAACTAACTGGCAGTCTGTTTACAGGGGGCTCAGGAGAGGGCCCGTATCCATGGGGAACACTGCTGAACATATTTTATGTTTTGCTCTGCCCAGCAAAATCAGATCAAAATGTAGATATGACATCACCTAAGAAATAAAAAAAAATGTTAACGGTTTAAATTATTTAAAAAGGAAGTATGATTCTATACAAAATGTGTGCACACATGGGGGGCATTCCTCATTATTAAATACATTTTGTGTGGCAAAGATAACATTTCATCTTCTGTGGTAGAGGGTCAGTTGACTTGCAATTTCAACCTCTGTTGACTTCCATCCTGTAGCATCTTTTTTTCCATTTTTTTTCTCTTTTTGCCAATCTTTATTTTAATTACCATGTTACATTACTTTGTGCTACCTTTTTTCTCATCGCACTGCAACGGAACACAAAAGAGTGCAACAGTGTGAACTGGTTTCATTCACACCAGTGGCGTCACAAGTGGGTGCCACCATTGGAGGGGGGGGGGGTAGAAAATGACTGGCAGTCACTTGCAGTCACGGTGTCAGGAGAGAGGAGGGGACCCGGCGGCATACCTTATTCCGCCGGGTGAACGTCCCCTCCTCTCTCTTACCAAGATGGCCACCGGCAGGCGTCCAAAAGACCACCACGCATGCGCGATGACATCACGGCGGGGTGTCACCAGGTCCTCGCCCCCGGGTGACACCCTGCCTCGGACACCACTGATTCACACCCATGCATTTTTGGTGCCATTATGTTAGCATCCATTGAAAAATTAACTGCAATGCCGCAATGGATCTGGTGTGAATTAGGCCTAAAAAAGAAACTGCGCCCTTATCTTAAAGATGACACCAAAGGCACCTTTATGAATGTTTAATGACAATCTACAGACAGATACTTCTAGATCATTGCCGGCCATTTTAACTAAGGGTAGTTTAATCCATCTCTCTTTACTTTCTGGAACTTTGGGTCTGCCTCCTGGAACATGTGACAGTTCACATCATCTGGAGAGGGGGTGTGCCTTTCTCCTGAGATCTCCTGAGAATTTGCAATTTACAGATTACATTTCCCAGGAAGGCACTGGTGATGTAGCCTTCCCAGGATGCATCTGTTAGGCCAGGACTACATCACCAGTGCCCCACTCAAGAAGGAAGTGGAAAAACAGTAATTGTATGTAAAATAAAAATATGTTTAACTAATGAATGTAAGATAATTTCATATCAACATGCAACATGCAGAGCTACACAGTGATGTGATTTTTAAGTGCAAGGAGGTAAAGGTCCTCTTGAAGCACCCTAAGGTACGTGTTAGAAGGTGTAAGTGTTTTAGACCCTTTTCCTGCACCACAGATAACAGAGTATCTGCCTGCTGTCCACCGCTGTTGGTTTGTGGTTGTGAAGACCACCTTTGTGGTTGGGAAGACCACCTTTTCTGTATAATACAACATATTGCTTCACAGTAATCATGGCCTGCCCACTCTACCCTTACCAACAAAATAATATGTTTAAGGGCCCATTCACACTTTGAGGTGTATTTATAAAATGTTTGCAGACCTGTTCACTTTGCAAACAAATAACAATTACTTTGTATGGCCACTATATGGAGCCAAGGAATTTCCTACTCTCCTCAGCTGGCAATAATGCAGTACAAATGTAAAAGTCAGATGTTCACAGAGCAAATGTCTATACAGGGTCTGTCTATAAGCAATTTGTAGGGCTCTTCATCCTGCAAATATCTGTGAATGTTCATTCTTTGTGAAAAAATACAAAAAGGAATGTTCCTCAAGGAGAACTATGAGATGAGTGATTTGGGGAAAAGCCTTAACCCCATAGTTCTCCTTTAACATATTTTCTTTTCAGGTCGAATGTATTATGATGTAATCCTGCAGAATGGCCACTTGATGGAGCTGAGTAGCATAGGAAATAAACACTTATACATCACAATACATTTGACCTGAATAGAAAATATATTAAAGTGATATTATAGTCAAAAGGTTTTTAAGCTTTTTCAAATGCTGATTAAATCACTTACAATGGACGCTGCTTCTTGATGTTTAAAAGTTTTAGCTTCCTGCAGAATCAGCTGGTCTCCTAAGCACTGGCACTGATATCCTGTTTTAGGGTGGCTCTTTTCCCTTGCAGGAGTCACCCTTGTGTGTACTAGTAAACTGTGTGTGTCTCCACAAACACACAGGCACAGCAGGGCAAGCCATTCCACTACTCCCTGCTTCTTCCTTCCCAAAGCTAGTAGATAAACAGCTCCTGCAGACTGTGCTGTCCCTTGGGATCTTGTACTGGACAGGCAGTTCAGGGAAGCTTAGCTGAGAGAGTTGGAGCTGTTTTACATGATGACCATTCAAAGGGCAAAGGGCCCTGCAAAGTGTTCATAAATATACCGCCTAGTGAAGAGAAACCTCCAAATCAGCAGAATCGGACACTTCCAGAAGCGTCAATTTGCGGGTCCCCTGCTGCATGCTATCGTTCCTCCCGCCAGCCTTATTGCCAATACAGTACACAGTAGTAAGGTGGCCACATTTTCTTCAAGTGAAACCCCAAAGATCTAGCGCAGCAATTTTCTTTTTTTGGAGAATATAGAAGAGAGAGCGAGGAGAGGCAGCCAGGGTAGGGAGTAAGGAGACCGGCCATAGAGGACTACATATTCCAGCAATAAATTATACAGCAATACAAAATAAATATCAAGCGACATATGTGGGTGGTGCCCTGATGTCTCCAGGGTCTCAGGTGGCCTGTGCGGGCTCTCACCAGGGCTGTGCTTGCTCTCAGGTGGACTCCGTGGGCTCTCAAGTGGACTCTGCGGGCTCTCAGATGAGCTGTACAGGCTCTCAGGTGGGCTATGTGGGATTTCAAGTGGCTGTGTGGGGTCTCGGGTGGGCTATATGGGCTCTTAGGTGGCTGTGTGGGGTCTCAGGTGGGCTATGTGGATTCTAAGGTGGCTATGTGGGGTCTCATGTGGGCTATATGGGCTCTCAGGTGGTTGGGTGGAGTCTCAGGTGGGCTATGCAGGCTTTCAGGAGTGCTGTGCCTGTCTCACCAGGGGTCTGGAGACGGGCAGCAGGAAGACGGAGGGGGAGATATGCAGGCCGGCACCTGTGTACATGCACCTGTGGCTCACAGGAAGGTTGTTGAGGTCCTGTGCTTGCTGGGGACCTCGGCAGCCTTCCTGTGAGCCGCAGGCCTGCACATCTCCTCCTCAGTCTTCGTGACACCTGTCAAAAAATGTAAGTGTCCAGGTGTTAGCTGGCCAGAAACCCGAACACAGGACTCAAAAACCGGGCTGTCTGGGTGAATTCTGGACAGGTGGCAACCCTACACAGTAGTGATGTAGGAGTCAAAGCATCAGACTAGCGAGCACAGCGGGTAGACCCGGAATCCAACATTTACCAAAGACTCAGATTCTGAAGCTTCTTCAGCCAGAGGGTTCTGGTCACATTGCATGCAGTGCAATAGGTGAGTATAAAATGTCTTCTTTGCAGGGGAAGCTTTAGATTACACATTAATTTTATCAACAGTGTCTCTTTAACAGCACGCCACTAGCACATGGAATATAACTTGCTGCATACTAGGAAAGGAGAGCTAGTTCTTCTCACTCCATTACAAGTTGCTGGGATCAGCAATGTGTCATGAGGAGTTAATGCAATCATAAATCTCAAGGATGTCAAGTGACATAGACTCTTTTCCCTGGCACAAAGTGGATTTATCAAAACTGTCAAGTCAGAAGTCATTGTTTTGCAGCTGTCAGGATATAATCCCCGCAGCCTGGGGAAAACCCCTATGAACATAAAAACATGGAATAACCACTCATGTTATGGTAAATTACCCAAAAGCAACTAAAGGGCACCACTAGAGCATTATAAAGTTTCACCCGACTAAGATAGAAAGTATTTACGTTCCATCATTTCCTTTACAAAACTACACAGAGTGTACCGTAAGTCTCATTTAAGAACAATGGGTGGAGCGATGCAAACCATGTCTATATGGTTCTGTAATCAACTGTTCATCCAGAAAAGTAATTTATTCCAACGTGTGAACCACTTTTACAGGCCCATTGGCCATCACAGATATTACTGTGTAAGAAGGGCCGGTGCTGCCACTAGGCAGCCGCATGGGGCGCACTGCTGCCTTGGGCGCAGCCTCGACCACTAACCCCCCACGGCGCCTCCCTGTCTATTTCAAATTGCAAAAGCTATTAGCAGGCTGGCTATTGTGCCCAGCCATTGAGGAGAGGAACTGAGAGACTTTCTCTCTCACGTCTACTACTGTGCACAATGGGTGGGGTTTGAATAGCAAGTCTGCTACTGGCTATTTCAAATTAATAAAGCCAATAGCAGTCTTGCTTTTTCTCCTGTCTGCTTACATCCACCTGTTGTCTGCAGAAGCTAGCCGGCAGGAGAATGGGGCCGTTGGTTGCGCTGCGGGAGGAGGGCTGGGGGGTACAAGTAGCTGGTCTTGCCTAGGGCGCAAAATAGTCTAGCATCGGCCCTGTGTATAAGTGTGACTTGTTTCATGAAGGGCCTGGGGAGCACTAAGACAAGCTAAGCAGTTAGTGCAGGGGTGGGCAGCTCTGGCCTCTAGCTGTGCTTTAACTACAAGTCTGGGAGTCAGGCCTGTTACTGTCAGTCTTACAATGCCTCATGGAACTTGTAGTTCCAGAACAGCTGGAAGGCTGGAGTTGCCTACCCCGAGTTAGTGTGTAGTGAGGAGGTTGAAAGCAAACAAAAATCCTTCTGCTAAAGTATTGCTATAGCATTGCCTACTTAAACAGAATGTGAACTGTGGAAGCTGTGCCCACAAAAAGACAGGCAGAGGGCAATGGGCTAGTCAGCTGTATTGCCAGTGGTCTCCCCGCAGCATCTATTCACCATTACTTACCGAGACTTATTGCACACTGTAGGCTCAATTCACAATTTTTAACACTAGGGTATAAGGATCTTTATTTTAGCCATGTTTAAATCTCATTGGGCTCAGCAGAAAATAACTTTCACTTTTTTGTTTAAATAAAGATTCTTATCGTCAGTTGACTTTTTCAAAAAGAAGGTAGATGGAAAAAGTCAACTGACGAAACGCGTCAAAGAGGGTAGACGCCAGATTTGCACACGAGGGTTTTAAAATTTGTTCCTGAGCTGCTTGTGCCGGCCGGATTTTTTTGCCTGTGTAAGTTACTACTTGTAATAAAGCTATATGTTTTTACTCGCTACACTATGAGGGCTCTCTCCTTTTTTCATTTTTGAAATATTGCGGGACCACGGCAAGGAGTTTTGCTGACACTGTGCCTGAGACGATCCAGCTTCACTTTTGGGATACAGCCAGCGCTACAAGGGAGAAAAATCAAACACTCACCTTGCAGGGACTGAGAGTGGAAACAACTGGGTCCAAGTTTGAAAGCACGATTGCAGGCTCAAGTGTCACTAACTAAAAGCCTTTGATCCAGCTCCATTTGGTGAGTACCCACCCAAGAGGGGCTGTCGGACCACCGCTAAGAAATATTTATCATCAACAATATATATCATTAACAATTTCTCTTGCACACGTTTTTTAAGTTTTTACGTTTATTTCTCACTGAACACTTTTATTTTTAACGTTTTTTAATATATTTTTTTGCGTGGATCGTTCATATATTGTTATATATTTTGATGTCTTTACACAGTGGTTGAAATTTTTTTATTGTCCCAATCACTATCTGTTTTTCCACAACACAATTGAATTATTAATTTAATTGTTTCTTTCATGATCCTATGTAAGATATATCACTTGGTTTAGGGCTAGACCGCCTAAACCCTAATTTCACTATATCACTTGGTTGCACTAAGTTTCATATTATTTATACCTTTAGCGCTTTGATATATATTTTTCTCGATCGTTGACAGGATTCTTCCATTCTCTTTTAGAGCTGCTTTAGGTTTTAATTTACAATACATATTTCCACTTTAGTCTCTTTTCCAGAAGCGCGGATTATCTATTTTTCATTCTTTTTCCACTTTAAAGGGAAGCTGAGGTTGTTTGCTATATAACATATTTCTTAATTTAATAAAGTCAAGGCTAAAATATGTTTAACTATGTTTACTTTGTTGTTAGTCTGTTAAATATGACCTAATGCATATTAATCATTTGTATTCTTATTTCCAGACAACAGGTGGCGCTTTCGGTTTCTTTTCCAGGGTATCCTTATCTGTTTTGCTGTATATAATCCTGTTGTTCACAGGGCCCAGTAGCTCAAGCTACAATTTACACACTCAACCGAATGACCCCCTCAAGTCTTTCTTCCCTTTGGCCACTTTAGATAGCTCTGCACAGAGTTTCAATGTGAACAAAACAGAACTGAAAGGTAAACAGGTTTTTCTTTGTAGAAACGCCTTAATGCTCTGGGAATCCTGTGGCATGGATGTATTGTGTATTATATTGTATTTTTAAAGAAAATTGTATATACAGTAATAAGCTAAAATATATAAAAACACTTTTGACATACAGAGGAGACTGTTCCACTCCTTTAGAACAGGGAATGGTTTTCTGAAGGTCAGGCAACTGGAACTTTAAAGTCTTTTTAAGGTGCACTTAAAAATAACCTTGATCCTTGCACAGCGGGTGGGAGAAATGCGAGCAATGCAGCATCATTACATAGTTCATAAGGTTGAAAAAAGACACAAGTCCATCCAGTTCAGTGTGTGTGTGTGTGTGTGTTTACAAAAACTGAAGCAGACAGAACGTAGAGCAGTCGCGCATAGTAACCAATCAGCTTCTCTCTTCAGCTTGTTCAGTTAAGTTTTGAAAATGAAAGCTAGAAGTTGATTGGTTGCCATGTACAGTTGCGCTAAATTCTGTCTGCTCTAAACTTAGTAAATTACCCTCTGTGACTTTACATAGCCCTGTATATAATGCTCACTGAGGAAGACATATACCGTGTTTCCCCGAAAATAAAACCTACCCGAAAATAGGACCTAGTACTATTTTTGGGAATTTCTAAAATATAAGACCTACTCCGAAAATAAGACCTAGTTGTGACCATTCCCAGGGCCGGTGGTGGCATAAGGGGGAACTTGAAGAGCCGTGGGAGAGAATCAGCGGTGCCAACTAAGCCAGCGCTAGAGGAAGTGAGGCGGCAGCGGAGGGAGCAGAGCCGCATAAGCCGATGCTTCCTCTATAGCGCTGGCTCCTGTCAGAGGCGGAGTGATACCAAATGCACTCCGCCTATGAGGAATCGATAGTGAAAGCGTGCTTCGCTCATCCTGGCTAGCGCATGGTTAGCAAATTGCTCATGGATAGGTACGGCACCCCCTGATTGCCCTGATCCCCATAGTTTTGTACATGAATAAGTGTAGATTGTTGTACATTAAAAAAATAAATAAAAATAAGACCTACCCAGAAAATAAGACCTAGTGTGTTTTTTGAGCCAAAAAAAAATATAAGACAGTGTCTTATTTTCGGGGAAACACGGTAAAAGTTTTTTTCAGCCGATACTACCCCCTGGGGAAGGGAATTCCACATCTTCACTGATCTAACAGTAAAGAAACCACTACACAATTTAACATTAAACCTTCTTTGGTACAATTTCCAATTGTGGCCGGATCTTCTTCAGAGGCCATAGAGTCATTTGTTATATAGTCATAGTGTTATATGTGTACATTGTGATCATATCCCCTCTTAAGTGTCTCTTCTCCGGAGTGATTGAGTGTAATCTTTTGGATTTGTTCCTCATAACTGAGGTCCCCAGCCCCCTTATTCATTTTGTTGGACTCTTTCAAATTCTAGGATATCCTTCCCGGTGGCTCGGTGACCAAAAGTAAATAGCATATTCCGGATTCTTTCCGAACCAGTGTTTTGTAGGAGGGTAGAATGTTTGATTTATCCCTAGACTAAATTCCCTTTTGAATACATGAGAGTATCTTGCTAGCTCTGTTAATGGCAGATTGGCATTGCATGCTATTGCTAAGTCTGTGATCTACAAGCATCCCCAGATCCTTTTCTATCATTGATTCTATCACTCATCCAGAATAAAAACTCAGCTTTAACGATGAAGAATTTTCCACTCGTGTAAGTTAGATTTATTTTCGCTCTCATTTTTTATTTACAATAATAATGAATTACGTGTACGGTAGGCCATAGCAGCTGCTCTCTGCTACATATACAGATCATGAGATCATAGGTCCACCTTCTATAAGAAGTCTTCACATTAAGCATGCTTCAGCTAATAGACATGTTTCCAGAACAAGGACAGTGCCACTGACAATCTACAGCCTTTTATAACTCACCACGGTACAGATTTTCTTCCAAAGCAATCCTCTGAGGGACCCGATCACAGCACAACGTTCTGGCCAATCTGCAGAAACTGAGAAAAACAAGCTATTAGTGAGGTCTGCGGGGATTGCATAATTATCAGTCAGGACTTGCCAGGTGATCGAGCTCAGGAAAGTTCCTCCTCCGACTGTTATAGAATATTTAAAGCCACCAGTCAACAAATCCCAAAAGAAAAGGCAGTTTCCCGCATGTGATATCGCTATCATGTAAATATAACCAAAGGCGACGGGGCTTCATAATCATTTATTAACATGAGAACAGTAATGATGGTTGACATTTCAGTTTTAACAACATTTTCTCACAAATGTAAAAGGACGCTATTATTGAATGAAGGAAACCTTATGATGGAGCCCCAGACTTTATTGCTGTTCTGGATAGTGGAAGTGTAAAAACCATTGCTGTCCTTGTTGTTGAGATCTCACATCACTAATGTGTGGTCATCAGGACATGAATGAAAGGACTCTTCAACAGTGATGGAAAACCTTACATAGATGTCTTCCCCACTGTATCCAAAATAAAAAAAAGGGTTTCGGCTGCAATTCCACTTTAACAAGACCCCATTGTAATAGCAAACAAGGCCTGTTAGCTCCCATGTTCAATAATACGCTTCCTTGTCCCCAGCAACACAGTCTCACTGAAGTGCTGTACCTAAAAATAATAAGACTCTTCTTTACTTTATGTAGGTTCAGGTGGTTTATATGTTCGCAGCACTTTACATGTGTAACAAGCGCACATTCGCATCAGTCCGTGCCCTCAAGGAGCTTACAATCTAAGGTCCCTATCTCACACACATGCAGGACCAATATAGACCGGAGCCAATTAACAGACCAGCAGGTCTTTGGAGGGTGGGGGAAAAACAGAGGAAACCCACGGAAGCACAGGGAGAACATGCAAACTCCATGCAGATAGTGTCCTGACCAGGATATGAACCAGGGTCCAGGCTACAGTCTGTCCGTAAGCAAAGTATACACTGGAACGCCTGTGGGAATGGAGACACTTCTGGCCTATCAAGATGGAGAAGATGGACCTTCCACTAGGATCTGTACGCCTTACTAGAAGTGATTCTACATTATTACCAGCATTTTCGGGTATTCCAGAATGTCTATCTACCACCATTATTCCATAGTTACATAGTATTTGAGGTTGAATAAAGACATAAGTCCATCAAGTCCATCAAGTGTGTGTGTGTTTTTATTGGTCCCTGAGTCATCCCGTTCTTAAGAGTACCTGTACCCCTGTATTTTACGGTCTCTCAGGAAATCGTCCAAAAGCTTCTTGAATGATTCCACACTATTTGCTGAAATCACTGCTTGTGGCAGAGGGTTCCAGACCCTAACCGCTCGAACTGAGAGGAACCCCCTTGTCCCCTTGTGTTGGAATTTTTTTTTCTACCAATTTTAGGTGGTGGCCTCTAGTCTTTGTTACGGAATTAATCTTAAAGAGTTTGTTGCTAATGCTGCTGTCACCATTGAACATCTTGTACATGAAAATCATGTCCCCCCTTAATCTCCTTACTTCCAGCGTGAACATATTTAAATTTAGTAGCCTTGTCTCATAGTTCTGGTCCTCCATCCCCTTGATGAGTTTGGTTGCCCTTCGCTGGACTCTCTCCAGCTCATGGACATCCCCTCTGTGTACTGGTGCCCAAAGCTGGACTGCATACTCCAGATGAGGTCAAACTAGTGATGTGTAAAATGGCACAATTATAGACTTGTCCCTGCAATACATCCCCTTCTTGATGCAGGACAGGATTCTACTAGCTTTGCTTACAGCAACCTGGCACTATAGTGGTCTATAATGACCCCCAAATCTTTCTCCATTTCCGACTTCCCTAGCGGCATATCCATAATTGTGTAACCCATTTGCTTATTTTTAATCCCAAAGTGCATAACTTTTCATTTATCGACATTAAACCTCATCTGCCATATAGTTGCCCACTCCCCTATTTTATCCAGGTCCTCCTGCAATGTTATACTATGTTGGTCCGTTTCTATTACCCTCCCAATTTTGGTATTGTCAGCAAACACTGAGATATCGCTGTTTACACCTTCCCCGATGTTGTTAATAAACAGATTGAAAAGCATGGGTCCCAGCACAGAACCCTGTGGGATACATGAAATTGTCTCGCAACATGTTCAGAAATCGGCCCGCTTTTGTCGAACCTGAGGTACCATTAACCCAATTTATATCTGGGTAATTGAAGTCGCCCATCACGACTACATTGCCCTCCCTCCCAGCTATTTCTATTTCGGACTGTAGATGAGCCTCCCCCTCCTCCCCTATATTTGGAGGTTTGTAACCAATACCCACAATTAGTTTACGACTAGCGTCCATCATATCGAGCTCTAGCCATAAGGATTCCACGTCTTCTCCACTGTTTGACGTGATATCGTCCCTTATATGCATATTTAGATTATTTTTAACATACAGTACATGCATA
>NW_017306291.1:104122-112185 GCF_000935625.1 Nanorana parkeri | reverse complement strand
CCCCCCCCCTTCTCCCACATCTGTCCCTCCTGAACAGGTTGTATCCCTCAATATTAGTAGCCCAATCATGTGCACTGTCTATCCAGGTTTCCGCTATTCCCACTAAATCGAAGTCCTCTTCGAGTAGCATAAGTTCAAGCTCTTCTAATTTATTAGCTAGACTTCTAGCATTTTTGTACATACATTTAATTCCGGTCTTTTTATGGGACAAAAGTTGACTTCTTTCTTGTTCCACACTACTTTTATTTTTTGGCCTTGATATTGGTTGGCCAATATCAAGGCCGTGGCCCAAGATTATATTATCTTGGGCCATAGGATTTACTATATTGACTATTTTGGCACTGGTGACTGGAGCGAGCCCACTATTTACCCCTTTATTGCTTCCCACTGTATTATTTGTATCCATGTTTACGTTTTCACTATTTAAATTAAATATGTTTATTTTTATGCCCTCCCCCCTTTATCTAGTTTAAAAGCTCCTCCAGTCTTTCTACCATTTTCACCCCCAGAAATGCTGCACCTTCCCCGTTAAGGTGCATCCCGTATTGGCGGAAGAGCTGGTAGCCGACTGCGAAGTCAGCCCAGTTCTCCAGGAAACCAAATCACTCCTTCTGACACCAACTTCGGAGCCACTTGTTAAGCTCCCTCAACCCGCGCTGTCTGTCCGGAGTGGCTCTTGGCATCGGTAGAATCTATTCCAAGTTCTGCAATAAAGGTTTAAAAGGCATTCATGGACTATCGACCTGCTTACTCCTGCAAGAGGACACACATGAGTATATACACCTGTGGACAAGGTTATCTCATCTGGGGGTTCCACTTGTACATCACAAGGCCCAGTTTGGTGGGGGCACTGCCATTACAATTGCCATTACAGCCCCTTTACTCCCACTTAGCGGAGGCTCAGTGTTTCCCGGTTACCCACAGGTTGGCATCGGTAGTTGATCGGAGACGGTCATCTCACATGACCCCCCCCGAAACAGGGCTACATGTCAATCTGCAATAACACAGAGTGGGTCTCCTAAGCTGGTCATACACTGGTAGATTCTGGTATGAACGTTCATATGGATAATCTCATCAGAACATTTGATAATGCCATCAGAGACTTGAAGAATGTTCTAAATGTTCTAAATTTAGTTTGATTTGAACATTCCATCTTAGAAATCAATGGAGCTCCCTAAACCACATTCACTGTCAGAATTTCTTTCCTTCGTCAAAAATTTTCCATCCCGCTTCTATGATTTTCTTCGTCACTACAGTCAAAAACGATCATCGATTTGACCCCATTAATTATTACAAAAATCGAACGAATGTTCCAGAAACAAATTTTTGCCTAACAAAATTCTACTGTTGTATGGCCAGCTTTAGGTATCACAGGGACACTTCATAATATCATAAATGTTTTATTTCTTCTTCTGATGGATCTGACAAATGCTGTTTTTACAAGAGAAAGATTACACTGAAACATGAAAGTGGATGTAATTAGAGCCGAGAGCAGAAATCTTTTTTAATCATAATAATTATGAATACATGATATTCAAATAAAAACCAACCACATGTTGTTAATTCAATAATTTCATCAGGCAGAAATCATTCGAGTAAGGATCCAGTGTGAATGGGTTTTCAGAGAAGTGTTTTTATCTGATACGGCGAATAGTACAGCTAAGCCTGGAATATATTAAACGTATCATAGCTCTGATTTTCTGTTACTGTAGTTCTGCCAGATACTGTCCAATAATGGCATTGTTCCAAACCAAGGTCTTAGAGCAATGTACAATGCTCAAAGCGTATTTTTGTAACTCATTTATTAATAACTACATTGCCACAGAATTAATGTGTATATACTATATGGGAGAATGATAAGAATGGTAGCTAATTAAAATCTTCACCCGACCTGTGAGTGTCCCATCTCTTTGTTTGATTGTTCAACCTTTGTACTGAATCCAGACTATATCAGCCATCTATCAGACTATGGGGTATATTTATTTACAATTCAGCCATCCATCCTGCGAAACTCTGTGAAAGTTTACTTTTGTGCAAATGGGGGCAAAAAACAAACATCCTTGGTATGTTTTCTTTTACAGTCGAATTTAATATTAGGAAAATAGGCATTATGGCCACTAGATGGAGCTGAGGAACATAGGAAATAAACACTTCTTTACTACAAAGTAGGGATCCCCCGAGACCGATACTAGTGTCGCTGTCGGTGCCGATACCGAGTATTTGAGCGAATACTCGTAGTTGCCCAAATGCTCCCGATGCTTATCCCGATACCAGAACTTCCGGTATTAGGAAGCCGCTTGACTTCCGGATTGCGGTGCGAGCGGCCTGCGTTCCACGGTGGAACGCGGAAGCCGGTCGTCACGGCAATCGACTCCTCCCTCACTCCTGGGCTATTTAAAGCCCAAGCTGAGGCAGTATGGCGTTCAACTATTGAAGTCAGAACGCCTGCTGCCTCATTGACGCTGAACCCTACAATCTGCCTCTATTTACCCTGCCTGGGAAGGACTCCCCCTGGACCATCTCTGCCTCAATCTACCGTGCCTGGGAAGGACTCCCCCTGGACCATCTCTGCCTGAATCTACCCTGCCTGGGAAGGACTCCCCCTGGAACATCACAAGGACCTGCTGCTTGGTTACAGACCCGAAGCTCCCAAACGCAAGTATCCCTCAGGGGAAACCTAAAACCAGAGACTGTATTGATTACCTGAACTGTCCTTAAAGGGGAACTCCCTGGTATATCAGTGGTTTATTATCAGATTACTACCTGTATTACTACAAAACGTATCATCCAATCTCATTTATTGATATTAGGCTATGACGCAATAGCTCTGCATTTCTTTTTGGTTACATACGGCTGTGATGCTAGAGTCCCAAACTCCCTGTTTAAGATTGGGAGTGACGCCTGGGGCTCGAACCTGAGAAGCCGTCTCCAACCACCAAACACGTGCTACACTCCGCAGTTGTGAACCCCAATTGCCACTAAAGCAGTCGTGACAATAGTGTTCTGCAGAAATATGCTAGCAGACAGGCAAGCAGCATTTACTCCAGAAGAGGCATACAAAGTCTTCCTGCTAGAATTTTTTTTTTAAACTATAGTTTCACTTTTACACTTTGTAGTAGGGATGCACCGATACCGGTTTTTGGATATGGAGTACGAGTACCAATTTATTTTTCGGTACTCTCAACAAGTCATTACCCACCCCCGGCCTCCTGTTTGGCCAGAAAGGCAGCTCCATGCTTCCTCATCACCTGGTGACGAGGAAGCATGGAGAGGGCTTTCCGGCTAATTAGGAAGCCGTACGGCAAGTTATTACACGCTGCCCGGCTTCCTTACTGGGACTTCTGGTATCGGAATTCAGTATCAGCGAGTACCGAGAAATAAATATTGGTACTCGTACTGTATCCTGAGCAACACATACTCAGCTCAGTGTACAATCTGAGCATGGCTTTGGTGTCCAGGATGAACTGGTGACAAATTATCATCCCGCGCTGGCCAATCAAGATGGCTGAAGACACAGAAACAAAAGAAAATATGGTGAACAGGTTAACGCCAGTGAGAGACCCAATCTACGGTATATTGTGAACTTGCAATCCAAGGGCTCTGAGGCTCATACACTGCTGACAGCCAAATATTAAGAAATACAGTTAAAGGCACCACAGGCTGCCCACATTTTTGACATTACTATTAATTGGATCAACCTCGATTAATTGACGGGCTCACTTTAACCATTTCATAACCAGAGATATCTAGATTCGCAGGCCAAACTTTGGCAGTATGATCATGCGTTGGTTAACGTAAAAATAACACTGACTAATTTGCATACCTAAAACAATCAGCATATTTTTAAGGGCATATAAGGCTTTTATTTGTTGCGCTATTTTATTTTAAAAAAATCCTGCTTTGTTTTCAGTATAGGCTGACAAACAAGCAAAAAATGTAAATAAAAAAATTGATTTGATTAATTTTTTTCTATTTTTAAAATTATAGATTTTTAGTGCATATGACAGTTACACTATGGAAATAGATAGCACCACAGGTGAACATTGCAGTTATAAAGTGGAAGCACTCATCCGTAGGCTGAAGGCTTTCATTTTCATTGATGAAGCCTCCAAATGTGATCAAAGCTGACATCACATGATCAGGAACCACTCTGATTTTATTTATATATTTATTACAGGTATTTATAGTGCGCCGACAATTTACACAGTGCGTTACATAGCTGCACAACAACATCAGTCCCTGTCCTCAAGGAGCTTACAATCTAAGGAATTGTTTCCGGATTGTCAGTGGGGACCCCAGCTGTCAGTGACACCTGAAATTGAGAGCCAGCAGCTGTTTGATGTGTTGGCTGCTGGCTTTCAAAGGGGAAAACATTTATTAACATACACAGGGCATTGTACTGTGGAATGTTGATAAACAGATTGGGGGACGGAAGGCGTTAAAGCAAAACCTTTTATTCAGTGGCGGACCTAGTGAACAAAGGGCCCTGGTGCAAGATTTTTTTTCGGGGCCCCCGCAACCCCCCCCCCCCACAAACCCCCTAACTAACAACCCCTGTAGCAACCACAAAAAAAGTAGGAAAAATAGCATTGCTGTATAAAGTACTGCTGAGATTTGTAGTCCTCTATAGAGGGTTCCATTCTGCATTGGAGAATGGGACCTGCTATATAGCACTACAAATACCAGCAGTACTTTATACAGCATGTCCATCAGTTGGGGCTACAAAAAATAGTTATTTAATTGAATAATTTCAGCACAGCAAGCCAATCAAACATTGCACAATGCATAGGTAGCTAGTAGAGGAGAGCACAGAGCTGACCTCATCAGTATTCTGCTGCTCCTTCACTATCCAATCAGCTGGGATGGTCCCTGACCAAGCTGTATGGCTTTGACTGCAGTACAGAAAAGTGAGGTCAGAATACAAATGTGCTGTTTGACAAAAGTGACTGGATTAGAAGACTGAACTGTATTGCAGATTGCTTTTTTTTCTGTGAATTTTTTTGTTTGGTTCACTTCCACCCTGAATGCAACTTGAATCCTACTTGAATGGTAAAAAAATAATATACTGTTGAATCCCTTATGACCAGGAGCTGTTTGTGTATTGATCATATTGATTGTGGTCTGAGGGTTTTAAAATGGACCTAGCATCTGAAATGTTTATTACAGTTATTTATAGAGCACTGTCAATTTACACAGCGCTTAACATAGTTGCACATTCACATAAGTCCCTGACCTCAAGGAGCTTACAATCTAAGGTCCCTATCGCACACACATACAGGGCCAATTTAGACAGGAGCCAATTCACCTTCCAGCATGTCTTTGCAGTGTAGGATGAAACCAGAATACCTGGAGGAAACCCACACAAGCACAGGGAGAACATGCAAACTCCTTGCAGATAGTGTCCTGACCAGGATTTGAACCAGGGACCCCCAGTGATGCAAGGCAGATGTGCCAATATGCCACTGTGCTGCCCACAATTAAAAGTTAAAGTGCATGTCTGCTACATAATAAGTAAATGTAAAACTTCCAAATATGTAGAAGGAAGGAGCCATCTTTGTTCAGACATCATCAAAAGCCTCCTGAACCTGTTTTGGTGACGTGCTGGACCCAGAGGCGTCACGAGGCCGGGTGTCACCCTGGTGACACCACGCCAAGCTGTCATCGCACGTGACGTCACCTCGCGCATGCGTGGCCATCTAATTGACGCCTGCCGGCGGCCATTTTGGTGATGGACGCCGGTAGAGAGAGGAGGGGACGTTCACCCGGCGGGATGAGGTATGCCGCTGGGTCACCTCCTCTCTCCTGACACTGTTGGGCTCTCAGCCCATGACCGAGTGCCTAACTTTTAGAGGGGGTGACACCAAAATGACTGTCAGTCATTTTGGCGTCACCACTGCAATGGTGTCACCCGGGTGTGGGCCGCACCCCCTGCACCCCCCTTTTGACGCCACTGGTTGGACCTAAACACAAGTATGATCTGGTGTAATTTCAAGTCTTAAAAGGCAGCTCTCTTGCATACAGAGACTCCTGTTGCATGTCCACAGTCTCTGATCATCTCCTCTTGCATGTCTGTAGTATTGGACCATTTCCTGTTGCATGTCTACAGTCTATGACAATCTCCTCTTTCATGTCTGCAGTCTCTGACCATCTCCTCTTTCATGTCTGCAGTCTCTGACCATCTCCGCTTTCATGTCTGCAGTCTCTGACCATCTCCTCTTTCATGTCTGCAGTCTCTGACCATCTCCGCTTTCATGTCTGCAGTCTCTGACCATCTCCGCTTTCATCTCTGCAGTCTCTGACCATCTCCGCTTTCATGTCTGCAGTCTCTGACCATCTCCGTTTTGATGTCTGCAGTCTCTGACCATCTCCGTTTTCATGCCTGCAGCCTCTGACCATCTCCTCTTGCATGTGCACAGGCTCTGACCATCTCCTCTTTCATGTCTGCAGTCTCTGACCTTCTCCTCTTGCATGTCTGCAGTCTCTCTTTCTGTAGCATTGAATTTACTGAAAGTTATTTGGGGTCCTTTGATCATGCCAGGGGTCATACTTGAGACCCCCTATGTCGAGATAGTTGACCACTACTGATTTAGAAATTCAGAACATAGAACCGTGTTGAGATATTTTATCCAAGTTTAATTTTGGTTTTTCTCTTTCAGGGAGAAAGGCTCCTGTTGACTAAAGTTTATAAATATATGAAGCACATCCATAATTCATTACAAGCCTCTGAGGCACATTAGGCATTCATAAATGAATAATATATCATCACTTATTACTTATAGCTGAATCATGGCACTTGTTCTTCTTCGACGAGAGTTAAACTTAGTGTATTCAAGAGCGACCGTTTACTGTTCAGAATAAAACATTCATTCAGATCAACAATGGGTCATAGAGGGTCCATGTCAGGCTATAGAGGTAAAAATTGTTAAGAAAAGAGTTCAACTGTGCTTTTCCTTTGTTGCAATACAGGTACATTTTCTTACCATGTTTTATTTTTAAACACGCTGCAAGTAAGAAAATGAAAACACAGGAAAAATCAAAACAAGTATTTTGTGTTCTGAATTCCATAGCATGTGGTGTCAGCCCTGTCTACTTAATTTCTGCTGCTTTACAAAGAACACAGACCTCTCCTCACCTCTCCTCTCTCCACTTAATCTCCATAACCCCTACTTGTGCACAGGATGTTATCGGCTCACAAGATTTCTGGAAGAATTGCCAGGTTTTTTTTGACTTCTCAAACAGATATAACATAAACCTTTTAATGATATATTTAGCACAGGCTGTTCACCTTGCAAATATCAATGAATGTTTGCTCTGTGCGAATGTATGCCAAACGGAACATTGCTTAGTTTTTTTCTTTACAAATGGAATTTCTTTTTGAATGTTTTCATGCAATATCGCATTATGACCACTAGACGGAGCTCAAGGAGCATAGGAAATATATAGGGATGCACCGATACCAGTTCAGATACCAGTGCAGATACTTGGCACTTTCATGAGAACTACCATGGCTGCAGCGGTTGCAGCTGGGACCTGGCTCTGGCGCTCCACCACTGTCCTAAAATTATTAGTCTGTATTGTTTTAGAAAAACTGTCACATGACAATAAACAAAAATGTACTTGTACTTGTATCTGTGAGTACTTGGGCAAGTATCAGTACTTGTACTTGGAAAAATGGTATCGGTGCATCCCTTTTATATATGTATATAAAAACCAAATCATACATGAAAACAGAGATGCATAAATCCCAGGAGCTCCGTGTGCTCCTTACATGACAGCTGCCTCCTAACTTTTGAGGTTTTCTCTAGTCTAGTCTTGGAGCTCGAAAAGTATCTGTACTTGTACTTGGTATCTGAACATCCCTAGTATTTATTTTCAATGCTCCTCACCACCATCTAGTGGCTTCAATGTGATATTACAAAAAATAGAAAATACGTTCTCTAAAGCTGGCCTTCTTAAACTTTTTCCACTAGTGACCCCTTTAGAAGTTGTTACATGACCCGGGTGCCCCCCCCACCGCACGCGCGCGTCGGTTGGTGTCTCTCTTCTACTTCCCCCCCCCCGCG
>NW_017306291.1:101554-103923 GCF_000935625.1 Nanorana parkeri | reverse complement strand
GCTCTCTCGGCTCCTTTCTCCCCACTCAGCCTCGGTATCTCTCTCCCACTGCCCCCCAAAGTCAGCCAGCCAGCTTCCAAGCCAATCAGGAAGCCAGGAGGTGGGTTATAATCCGCCTGGCTTCCTGATTGGCTGGGAAGCCAGCTGCATGCACCCTCGTGGCATATCAGTTCTGGTATCGGAGGTAAGTATTGGCGTATTTGGGCCAGTACAAGTACTCGGCCAAATACTTGGCATCGGCACCGATACTGATACTATTATCGGTATCGGTGCATCCCTTCTTGTTATAACTATATTTATTAATTTTTCCACATAGTAATCCAAATTTCATACATTTTACATAACTAACAAACAATTAACATTGAATCAAAAACATGACATAACATTAAATGAATCCCTTCTGACCTCCAAGTTTTACCCACTAGTCATAGCTCAAACTATATCTGCATTGTGCCAACCTTCCCATTTTTCGCTTTAATGTCTATATTTTACAATTCATTTTTTGTTATTAGCTATCTATTATTTTAATTTCATTAGTGTTGTACGTATCTTTACAGTTTAGTTCCTTCAACTTAAAGTGACATTAAACCCTCCGATTTTTTAACATAAACCAATACTGTAATGTGTGCCTTACTGTAATCCATGGTAGTTTCCCTTCTCTTTGCTGCTCTTCCTTTTAAATCCTCATGTCTTCTCATGCTGGGGGAGAACTTCCCTTTTCAGCTCAGAGCCTCTTCCTGTAGTGCTGGCTCAGGTTACAAACCTACACACAGACACCATGTATCCATTTCAGAGACAAGGCAGTCTGCTGCAAATAGTTAAATAGATTGTTGGTTTGCTGTATTTAAGTCTTGATACTATCTATCAATAAATGTATGTTATTGTGTTGAGCTCAGAAATCTCATGATTGAATCCTTAGAATCTCATACCTGTAAGTGTGAATGCTTATATAGCGGTTCATAACTTAAAATAGTAATTCAGGTAACACTGATAAGGTCTGTTTGGTTGAGTCTTTAATGATGTGAAATGCCCAAATGCCATCAGGTAGTTACCCTGCCACCCATTGTCCTGGCAGGAATACCAGACCACGCAAAAAAAAAAAGGAACAGAGAGATTTGTGTCCTTGACATGAGTAAGATTTATTCAACATATGTTGGGCAGTATGATGGCCAGCATACTACACCTCAAATATTTTCACATTCATTTTAAAGCAAAGGCATATTAGCATAATTAATGAGACACATCCCAGTGGCATCCCAGACTGGGCAGGCACGGAAATGCAAAATCATCCAATAATATTTGATTATTTGCCACAGCTTTAAAACGGTTAACACTCTAAAACCACAGAGCCACTCCCACAATTGCATCATTTCCCTAATCAAACTGAAACAGTAATAGAGGAACTAATGGTTCTTTTGTGGTGGGCCGACTTGGTCAGGTATCTGAAACTAGACCATATTTGGGAGTACTGGTCAACTAATCATCAGCTCATAAGTTTAACAAGTTGTAAATATAGAAAAGTATGCAAAACCTGTGAATTTATGTACATAGAGACTTTTGTTCAGATATTCAGATAGTCTTCAACACAAAATGGATTCTTAGCCTAATCAACTTTTCCACCTCACCATGCCACCCTTGCCTAGGCTGTATGGACATGATGAAGGTCAGCGCACCATTTCAGTTTAGTTTTGCTTCAACATCCCGCCTCCTATGGCTGTAAATCTCAAAGTGTATGTAAACCCTGACAAACTTCTCTTATTGGCTCCCTCTTGTTAATGCACAGTTGAAAGCTTTTTGTTATGTTTATTCAATAAGAACATAAAATCCTCTTCGTCCTGCCAGAAATCTGGTGAGCTCATAACCGTTCTATAGAAAGCTAAAAGCACAATACCTCTGCTGCTCTGAAATCTCAAGGAGTCTTGGGTCTGCCCAGTTCTCCTCTATGGACCACAGAACAAACCATTCCAGGTTACAGAGATGAGTAGAAGGGTGGTGGTGGTGGTGGTGGTGGGGGGGTTGTTCGATAGTCTGAATCAGAAGCAAGCAGCCTAGGCGGGTGACACAGCTAGGACAGGAAATGTGTTACGGGCAGGATCACCAGGTGGGAATAAACTAAGAAAACAAATACAGCCACCACATCTAAGAACTAGTGAACTGTATTATATTACATTTTTGTTCTTTGGTAAACATACATAATGACTACTTAGTTGTCAGCACCTTGTACTAAAATACACGTTTACTTATATAATTAACAAAGTAGAACATTTCATGATGTTGTTGTTGTTACTAAGCAATGACATTCGCCAAGATAATGAAAAATAAATCTATTTCCTTCCAGAGACTTATGCTTCCATTCCCTTCCTCAGGGG
>NW_017306291.1:86308-101521 GCF_000935625.1 Nanorana parkeri | reverse complement strand
AAATAGGCTTTGACACTTATTAATTAAATGTCTACATTTGGTGGGATTGTACCAAGGATAAGGTTATGCAAAGAACAATGAGAGCATGAACCCTTAACAACTGCTTATATTTTACCTTTGTTCAGCTTAAAGTGTATTTCTGCTTTTGCAGCCAGATTGCTATAGTATAACCCTTACTTTATATTTGTTACATGTTCTCATTCACGTAGCATATTTGAAAAAAATATTTAGCAATTGCTGCTTACTGTTAAATCTTATTAAAAATCTTATTCAGCTTTCCACTACTATGTAATGTAATGTAATGGAGGAGGCTGAGGAGTAATGTTTACCATAAGAAACCCTTTCTGTATGCCCACTAGCAGAATTCATTATTGTAAACTAAGGGTGAAGAGTTTGGAGAAGGCGGGAGAAGTGAACAATCTAGGACAAAATAGCTGATTTGGAAAAATTCTCCAATTCATCTCACTTTCCAGTTCAGCTATGTTGTCCTGGATTGTTCACTTCGGCCTTGTTCACACCGAAAGCGTGTGCGTTCCAGAGCGGCAGCTGCTGGAATGTACCGCAATCGCTGAGAAACTTCCCCCTGTGTTTTGGGGCGGGAGGGGGCATGGTGGTGCATTGAATTCAATGACACCGCTTCCACGCCCCACCCCCGCGCCCGCAGTGTGATTGGACGCGTGGCAAAACTTTGCCAGCGTTCCATTCCACTGCAAACACAAAAAATAGGGCTTGCGATACAGTGTACCACACGCTTTCGGTGTGAACAAGGCCTTCTCCTGCCTCCTCCAAACTCTTCACCCTTTTGTGAATAACCCCCTAAATGTTGACACTGTCTGACCTAAGAAAGGGTTGAATCTGTACTCTGGGGAAAAGAATAAAGGACACTTGCTATGGGGCACCCCCACACAGTAAGGATTAAATGCTCATTTATGCCTAGGGTGCCAGAAAAAAGGAGTTTTGAGCAGCCCCTTGCCATTCTCCCATACAATGCAGGGCTTCTGGCCTGCATTGCACTTGATGACATCAGAGTGCCTCTTACCGATGTAGTGCCTTAGACAAGAGGCTTTGGGGACCGGTCACACAGTGTGGAGGAAGCCTGAGGCAGTGAGGGATTAGGTAAGTGAAAGTGCTTTTTTTTCTGGTACCCTGAAGGCTTGGGTGGTACACTATATGTTAATGATCTCAAGACTTGGGTGGTACATTGTACAGTATGATAAAGTTCCCAAGGCTTGAGTAAGACATTGTATGTTATTGATCTCAAGGCTTGGGTAGTACATACATAGTACTTTAATGATTCCAAGGCTTTGGTGGTACTTTGTATGTTAAAGTGGTATTAAGGTCTGGGCGTTTTTTACCTTAATGCATTGTCTGCATTCCGGTAAAAAACACCCAGAACCTTTTTCTCCCCCAGTCCCGCCCCCCCCCACCCCCTCTCAGCGATGCTCGTCTCCGCCGCTGGTCCCAAAGTGATCCTCCGTTTCCAGTACTTTCTGGTTGCAGGGGGAGGATACTGATGGCAGAAGGAGCCATAGACTCCTTCTGCAATCAATCAAAGAGAGAAGGGCCTGCCACAGGGCTGTGTGTGTCTATGGATGCGCACAGCCATTGCGGGCACGAGCGCACACGGGTGCCTCCATTAGATATGGAGGCACCTGTACAGGGGGTGGGGGGGAAGAACGCTGCAGGGTTCCACTTGAAAACAAGTAATTTAAAGATTTTAAAGTAAAACAACAACAGCCTCAGGCAAAGGTTGGCATCCATATAGAAAATATTTAAAAAAAAAGGAAGGTTTAATATCGCTTTAATGATCCCAAGGCTTGGGTGGTATATCGTATGTAATGATGCCAAGGCTTGGGTGGTATAACGTATGTAATGATGCCAAGGCTTGGGTGGTATATCGTATGTAATGATGCCAAGGCTTGGGTGGTATATCGTATGTAATGATGCCAAGGCTTGGGTGGTATATCGTATGTAATGATGCCAAGACTTGGGTGGTATATCGTATGTAATGATGCCAAGGCTTGGGTGGTATATCGTAGTTAATGATGTCAAGGCTTGGGTGGTATATCGTATTTAATGATGCCAAGGCTTGGGTGGTATATCGTATGTAATGATGCCAAGACTTGGGTGGTATATCGTATGTAATGATGCCAAGGCTTGGGTGGTAGACTTGTGCGCTGTCAGAAAGTTTGTTTAGTTTCGGAATATCCGTTATTTCGTATTTCGTAATTCGTGTCCGAAACTCAATTCGGATTCGTACGAAATACAAATTTTCGTTAGTTTCGTCACATTTTCGTAACTTTACGAACATTCGTTATGATGAAGTTAAAAAGCAAAAATACCTTTGTTAATATTGGAGTCGATGTTAGTTGTTTTTTTTTAATCCGAAATACGAAATTCCGTTAACGGATTTCGGATCCAAATTTCGTATTTCGGATAAAAAAAATCACTACCATCAACTCCAATATATTAACAAAGGTATTTTTGCTTTTTAACTTCATCATAACGAATGTTCGTAACGGAACGAAAATACGTTAACGGAATTTCGTATTTAATTCCTGTATTGTAATGCAACCCTCAGCAGCAGCCGATCCAAATTGAGTATTTGGGATAATAAAAATCTTGTGATGTTGTTCAACCTCATTTACAGGGGTAATATTAGTTCCCGTTTCAACGAAATTCGGATCCAAAATTCGTTAACGGAATTTCGTATTTCGGATATAATTCGGAAACTGCAATTCGGATGCTTCCGAATTTACGAATTTCAGTAAATTCGTACGAATTTCGATTCGTAACGAAACGAATCGCACATGTCTATTGGGTGGTACATAGTATGGTAATGATCCCAAGGCTTGAGTAAGACGTATGTTACTGATATCAAGGCTTGGGTAGTACATAGTACTTTAATGATCTCAAGGCCTGGGTGGTATTTTATATGTTAATGATTCCAAGGCTTGGGTGATACATTGTATGCTAATGATCACAAGGCTTGGGTGGTACATTGTACTTTAATGATCCCAAGGCGTGGGTTGCACATCATATGGTAATGATCTCAAGACCTGGGTGGTATATCATATGTTAATGATCTCAAGGCTTGGGTGATACATTGTATGCTAATGATCACAAGGCTTGGGTGGTACATTGTATGCTAATGATCACAAGGCTTGGGTGGTACATTGTATGCTAATGATCACAAGGCTTGGGTGGTACATTGTTTGTTAAGGGGCAGTTTTTTTTGTAGAAGTGCATTATGTGCAAATTGTTATTCATTCTAAGCAATAGGAGCTGTCCATAGAGTCCCATGGATAATCTTACTCCACAGAAACTAGAAAGGTAAGAACATATAAAAAAAAAAATTATTATTAGGTATGCTGTGTGATTGGAAACACATAACGCGCATAAAGTGCAGGTTTCTCAAATTTGATTGCAAAGGTGGAAAAATACATTGTTTGAGGTCCATAACGCCTTCCAGTCTTAGGAAGTTAGGTGCAAAACGCTGTGCGTCATTCACTCCAGAAGAGGACTGGAATGGCGCGTCTGCGGAGAGCAGCGTCGGAGAAGAGGTGGGTATTGCAGCCTTAGTTCATTTTTCATTTAAACATCAGCAGGACTACTAAGTATAAAAATAACATTTACAGTTAGAACTGATCTTTAAATACATTAAAATAAAGACCTTGGTCAAGACATCCATAGCATTACGTGTCGCCGGTAAGAGCTTTATGACTTAAAATCATGTTCTCCTTTGAGACCAAATCGTCAGCCTAAAATTTCCAAAACAGCTGTACTGCAGCTGCTGTGCCAGCATAGTCTGTGGTTCATTTTGCTGTGCATACATAAATGACAGTTAAGATTTATGCAGATCATACAAAATGCACAGGTGTGGGGAACCCCATCCATCTGGCTGTAATAACGTAGTCTTCCTAATTAATAATCCGTAAGGGATAGGGGTTGAAAGCTCCCAAAAACATTTTTTTCTCATATTTAAGAAGACGTACTCTTAAAGAGAACCAGTCACCAGAGGAAATATGTAGTAATCTTAATTTCTCCTCTTGAATTGTTAAAGTGGTACACCCTTGGCTCTCTGAGATTACTGACTTTTGATTACTTACTTGTATTCTCTCAGAGAAGCCCAGTCTGAGCTCAGTGTTTATACTAGATACTGTTTTGTTTTTCATGACTCATCAGGAACTGATTCATGCAGACTTGTAAAGTTACTTAAAAGGCCACTGGATATGCCCACAAGACATGTTATCATAATCAGTATTGAGCTGAGCATATGAAAACACCATTGCCATTCCTTAAACCTTATATAACTCTTATCAATTGCAGGCTATGTATTTTTCATAACTGTTGACTATGGTCACGGGAAGAGACTCTTTAATACCTGAGGGGCTGACTTACATACCATTCACGCAGCTCCTCACTGTGCAAACAAGATTAACAGCCCTTTATGGCCACTAGAGGGAGCCGAGTAGCGTCAGATATTCCTATGCCCCTTAGCTCCATCTAGTGGTCATACAGAGCTGTGAATCTCGATCACACAGTAAAGAGCTGTGCGAACAGTTTATAAATCAGCCTTGAACTGTGTATTTGTCCTACTGTCACTGTTAAAAAAAAAACAAAGTTTGGAGTTTAAAAATCTAAAAAGAACATTATAGAAAAAAATCAAATGTTTATTTGCAAAAGTTGTTAGTTTAAATTCTCAACAATAACAAAAAATAAAACATGAAAATGTAGCATCGTTTCCCTTTAAAATGGCAGACTAATGAAACTTTCTATTTCCTAAATGGTATTTGTTGATTGATCGCAGATTGCACAGCTAGGACACTCTATATAATGTTATTGCTGGTGCAAGCTCTGGAGCACGGCCTGTGCTGTTCATCCTCAGTGAAAGCTGAGCATATCTTGACATTTTAACCAGCTCCAGAAACAGATCGTTTGCAAGAAAATCCTCTTGAAGTGAGGTCTTATGCTGCCAAAAGACGCAGATTTCCACAAGTTTTTATTTTATTTTTTATAGGTCAGACTAAGATGTGTGAGCATTTAATTAGCATGCGGCTTAATCTGTGGCTTATCATTACCATATTGAATACAAGACTGATTTCCATTTATGTGGATGTTATTTTCAAAACTTTTTCAGCAACTTCAGGCAAAATACAAAAATAGGTAAAACATACAGTATCCATGCAAAAATGAATATATACCTAAAATGTTAATTTTTTTTCTTTTATTTTTGGATAGAATGGGGAAAGTTTACAACCCCTTTAGATTTTACTGCTATCTCGGGCCTATGTTAGAGAGATTTCCTGTCACTTCCTGTTCTGGGGATAACCTTTCACCAGATGGAAAATGAGGGAAAATCTGCATCAGGGAAATATACAAACACAAAAAAAGCTTTTGAGGTTATATAAATTTCCCTACTTAACTTAAAAAAAAGACTTTTGTCTGTGTTGCTGTTAGAGCAGTTCCTCCTCACTTCTCGCCCTGGGGACAACCTTTTTACCGGGCAGGAAGCAAAGGAATCTCTCCAATGGAGCCTCTGACTGCAGTAAAACTTGACAGGCATTCTAATCCTTCCCTGATATATTCAGAACTCAAAAAAATGGGGGTGAAGCTACTAGGGATGAGCTTATATTCAGAATGAACCCTGGTCCCAACCTAAGCTCCTCCTAACCAGGAAGGAGCCCCTCTCGAACATGGAAGGAAGTTTAATCCATGCCACCCAATCAGCTATTGGTGTGGAATTCCCTGTCCGCACCTTGATGTAAACAAAGGGGCAGGATGCAGTGATGTCATTGATACTATATGGCTGCATGCCTATATTTGGTAAATTACGTTTACCTAATATAACTATGTGGCCTATATTAGATAAATGATGACATCACAAGCATCCTGCCCCTGTGTTTACAAGCAACTTTGGGATTGGGAATGCGACGGTCGCAGCTGATTGGATGGAAGTGTCCATGGAACTTCTGTGTTTGGAGGAGCTCAGCTTTGGACCGGGTTCAGTCCAAACAGTGGGTATGGTATTCTTTTGTGATTTTACGGGTGAACGCAATTTTAAAGCTTGACATGTTTAGTATCTATTTACCCCACGTGACCAAAGAAATATAGCAGAATACATTTTGGTCCAAATGTGTGAAGAACAATTATTTGTTTGCAATGTTTCATAATATAATATAAGGAAAACAGGGTTTTTATTTTTTAATTTCTTTATATAGTATATTACCTCAGTGCTGAATACTGAAAAATGGCCTGGCCAGGAAGGGGGTTTAACACCCAGGTCAACAAGTGGTTAAAGTGCAACTGAAGCCAACATTTTTTATTTTAGTTTTGGACAGAGTGGAGAGGAATTAGTACGCCTTTCAAATTTTTATTGCTAGGTAGATTCACCTTCTCTATTTGTCTTGGTGAATGTTAAAAAGTACACACTGAAAGTGAAAGGAAGAGAAAATCCCCCAAAACATTCATTTAGGAGGTGGCAGTATCACCTTCTGAACTCTGGTGACCCGACTCTAAACCAGCTCAGAAAAAACCTCGGCGCTAGGAATTGAGACTACTGATATTTTTATACTTTGCTACACTTTGAATATACTTTGCTATATACTTTGCTATACTTTGAAAAAAGCTGGCAGAGCCATAAAATGTTAAGTTGTTGCCTTTGCCAGCATGACAACCTTCCAGAACATTATTTTCCTTTGTGGCTGCTTCACAACCTTCTGACACAACTAGCAACTATGTACAATGCACTGGTCCCACAACAAGGATTTATAACCTTCATTACAGACATTTTAGCAACTCACAATTAAGGAAACAGCAAATGATCTGAACATTATAATATACTGATTTATTCGAGACTCCAGAGCGTTTCTTTATAGGACAATGTTGGACGATGTTAAACTTTCATATGATCCACATGATTGCTCAATGAGAAATTGCAAAAGCTGTTTTTAAAGTAGAACTCTGAAATTAGATCCACTTTTTTGTTTATAAATGAGGCCTTAGAGGGGTAAGGAGGTAGTACAATTAGAAGAAACTAATCTATCAGCCATGGTATGCCTTTGGAACATCCTGTTCTAGGTCTCGAAACTGCAGCGTTGGTACATTGAAGCACAGACATTTAAAGAATCTTATGTCAATGTGAACGAAGACTCTGCTGATGTCAGCACCCCAATGCCAAGCTGCTGTGGGACATGTGACCAAATATAATGGCTTCAGGTTTCCTGATGTGCAACAGAAGCTCCGTAGGACCTGACTTTTACAACTTGCAGATAATTTGCTGCTTGCTTTACGACTCAACTTTACCTCTTGAATGTCTGGGTCTTTTCAATCAAACTGTGTCATATATCATTTTCTAAAATCCTTTATATTAAATTGGAATACAGTCAAGCTTTATTTTGTTAGATTTAGATGGAGTGGAGAAGGGTCTCCATCTTTTAACGGTAACCCATTGCTTCCCACTGGAGAAAATTCCCCTCACTTCCTGTGTGGTCTCCAGGACAGGAAGTAAGTGGAATCTTTTTCCAACAAAGACAGTATTTTAAAGAACCCTTTTTATGAGAACGGGGAATAGTTAGAACTTTGGTCGGGTTTATATTCCATTGGGGTGATTAGCCCAACAGGGAAAAAAAACAGAAAACAAATATGACAGTTCTAAGCCTTTCCTGCTCTTTCCAGGAATCCCACTTTCAGCAGGACTTGCACTATAAATTTCCATCATCCTTTGTATACGGATTGGCTTTTCAAACACATAAGATGAGGCAGAGTTCAGACATTTCTCAAGGTGGAGTTGAGTTTCCTCAGATGAATAACTGAGGTATCAGAAAACAAGAGTTTCTTCCTTGTGGATTAGGGATGTACAGATACCAAGTACTTTACTCGGGACAAGTACAGATACTTTCCCAGCTCCAAGACTAGACCAGAGAAAAACTCAAGTTAGGAGGCCGCTGTCATTTTTAAGGAGCATTGGTTACGGGGCTCCTGGGATTTGTGCATCCCTGTTTTAATGTATAATTTTATATATATATCTATATTTGGTGCATCCCTAATATATATATCTATATATCTATATATATATAGATATATAGATATATATATTAGGGATGCACCAATATACCTTTTTCCAGACCAAGTGCAAGTACCGATATCTGCCCAAGTACTCACAGATACAATTACTGATACCTTTTTTCAGTGTCATGTGACAGTTTTTCTAAAACAATACAGACTAATGATTTCAGGACTGTGGTGGAGCTCCAGGGTCCCGTCGCAGCTGCAACTTCTGCAACCCTGGCAGAGTTCTCGTTAAGCCCTCGTTCACACCTGAACGTTTTGTAGCGCGTTCTATGCTCGACGAATGCTCTACAAAACGCTCAAACATCTAAATCCCATTGTATTCAATGGGTCTGGTTCACACCTTGGCGTATTTCAGCCCGTCCCTAACACGCTACAAAACGGCCCAGGAAAAGTTACATGTACTACTTTGGGCCGTTTTTGTTGCGCGTTTCCATTGGGTTACAGCCAAGTAGCCCTCGGAAACGCGCGTTTTGTCGCTCGATTTTTTTACAGCGAATCGCGGTAAAAAAAACGCGTGACAGACGCGCATATGCAATACGCCTAGGTGTGAACCAGGGCTAAATGAAAGTATCAGCACTGTTATCTGAACTGGTGTCTGTGCATCCCTAATGTGGATGATGTTGACTGTGGCCACTGGAAACCTTTAGACTGTCTCTTTAAAGTAGTATTAAAATCTCAAATGTTTCAATAATACATCAAAATCAAACAAATATGTATTACCTAGCAAAGTATTTCTTTGTATTTTAGCTTACAGTCTGTACAGCTGGCTCCAACTCTCTCAGCTTGGGTTCCTGGAACTTCCTGTCCAGTAGATCACAAAAGACAGAGCAGTCTCTCCATCTTCTAGCTCAGGGAAAGGAGAAGGGAGCGGGGAGGAGCGGGAAAAGTGGGAAAGTGGCTTGTCTTGCTTTGACTGTGTGTTTGTGGACATACACAGCTTACTAGCACACACAAAAGTGAATCCATAAGACCCTACTATGGAAAGGAGCCACCCTAAGGTGTGTATATTTTTGTGTATGCGATCCCTTGCGTTCCAGGCAAGGGACAGTGCGATCAGCGCACGTGCTGGAGGAAACAAGCCCTAAAGCAGGATATTAGGGCCAGTGCTCATGCAGGGGACCAGATGATTCTGCAGGAAACTAAAACGTTTAAACATCGAGAAGCAGCATCCATTGTAAGTGATTTTATCAGCATGTAAAATAGCTTAAAAACCGTTTGACTTTAATATCACTTTAAACTTTGTACAGATAATGTAGCTCTGGGTGGGCCGGGATGTAAAGTGAGGGGAAGCAGAGTCTGAAAATGAATCCACTAATAGCAGGATAAAGGGTATATGAATTCCCTTGCCTGCCCCCCTTCAATGTTAATGGTTATTCTAATTTATCCTTCTGTAGCATACATGTCCTACGGGCAGAAGCCAATGCGTCTCCCCTGTGGATAAATAATGTTTAAATTGTAAGCATAAGCTCTCTCAGCTTATTCCTCTTCACCTCCTGTCCTCAGTAAATTATAAACATATGGATTATATGCCAACTGTAGATTTCTGCTCGAGTTTAAAACATGCTTACAATTTTCTCTAGGTCTCAGGGGAATCTAAGCTCCACATTGTCTTCTACTAGTTCAGAAAGTCTATCACACTCAGTGCATCTATAAAACACCTTAAGGGGAATTTATCAAAACTGGAGCAGACAAAATCTGGAGCAGCTGTGACCGGCAACCAATCAGCTTCTCTCTTTCATTTTCAAATCTTAACTAAAGAAACTGAAGAGAGAAACTGATTGGTTGCCATGGGCAACTGCTCCAGATTTTGACTGCTCCAGTTTTGATGAATTCCCCTCCTTGTTCTTTGAATATATCCATGCAAATTGAACACGTCTGCAAATATGGCCTTTCATCTTTTCACTTTCTCCTGCTGTCCCATGGGCATTATACTGGGACCATCATGGGTCGTACCGCTTCATATTTTTTTCTATTTTCCACTCTGAAAGCAAAGTTAAAGGAGAAGTGTGCTTTTAGAGTAAGAATTCTTCATAAAGAGACTGTGTCACAGGGGGGAAGGAGGGTTTATATAAAGTCCAATGAGAGCACTAAACAAGGCAGTACAAGAGTGCAAAAACTTTTACTGTATTCTCTTTTTTATTGAAGACCTAAAACAATGCAAAAACCAAGACACATCAAAAGTAACATCCAAAGTATACAACAGGACCTATACCCACATTCCAAAATAATTGCATGAATAATAGAGTGGGTTCCCGAACAACAACACAGAACAGCTAACGTGTTTTTTTGGGGGGGGCCTCAAACACCTCCCTCTTCTTTGGGGCTGCACAGACAGATATGAACACATCTGAATTGCTCAGTTAGCTCATTTAAAATGAGGGTGTAACATCCTGTATAACTAAATACATTTAATCATCGCCGCTTGTTTTGGTCTAGGGTCTAAAAAAAAAAAGGTAAACTCACCTGACCCTTGGTCCTGCCTGGCTGCTAGACCAGTTCCCTACAGCCTCTTCTTCCCGCTTGCAGCTATCTAAGGATTCATGACATCCAGGGGCGTCCCGAGGCTGGGCATGCACGGCCATCTGATTGACGCCTGTCCGGCAGCCATCTTGGTGATGGACTCCGGCAGAGAGAGGAGGGAACGTTCACCCGGCGGGATGAGGTATGCCGCCGGGTCCCCTCCTCTCACCTGACACTGTCGGGCTCTCGGTCCATGACTGAGTGCCCACCTTTTTAGACTGTCAGTCATTTTGGTGTCACCCCTATTTGGTGTCACCCCTCATGTCTATGGCAGTCCACTGACTTCCATTAGAAGTGAGGACGCCGAGGGACATTGCACAGCCGGAGAGGAGGGGGGGGAGAGCACTCATTGCTGTGGGATGGAGTGTTGGGTGAGTGTATCTTATTTATTCTGGCCACTAGGCCAAAACGAGCCCTTAATCCTTGCAGTGCAGGGGTAGGCTCACTGCAGGGGTTAATTCTTACAATGCCTGGAAATGAGCAATGTGATGAGTCTCTGGTGCATCAGAAATAAACCTACATGGACGTGATAAATAACACTGACTCATTGAACAGCAAACGCAGATGTTGGGCAACCAGTGGTGGATGCAGTGTGACCCTTGAGAGCGTGCAAACGGAACTCTTTGATGGGTGCTCATCAATCCTCTGCTTTATAAGTATATATCTCGTAGATGAGGATTAGTAATTCAAGACATGCCATGCTACAATGTGATCCTTTCCTGAGTCTGGCGTAGGATTGACTCACTCAGCGATAACGAGCCAGTTAGCATTACAACCGACCGGGGGATTTCAAGCAAACGGACAGTTATAACATAATTACTCTTCAATTTTCCAATAATAAGTTTTATTGCTGTTGTCAGCTGAATTATATTTCAATTAAACGAGACCGCATTATGAGATAAATTTAGTAACAAGAAAAAAAAAGATCTTCAGTATATCTCCAGTGCAAGCGAACGAAGTCATCCCTTTGTCCAATTTAGAATTCAATTGCAGTAATAGTGATAAAGCCCGGCGCTCTTAAGCCTCAGAAACAATTTATCTAATGTGATGGTTTCTGTTTAATGTTGGTGATCGCTGGCCGCGATTTCGGAAGTCCTGGGTTCTGTGTAAAGCGGCGGAACACAGTTTGATGCTGATCGCTTCTAAACTGCCAAAGTCCATTTAAAATAAAAAAAAGAATAAAATGGAGAGTAACACAAGCAAAGAAGAGACTCACTTGCTGAAGATCTCCCTGGGGAGTGCGATAACGATAACGAGAGCGAAGATTTAGCAAATCAAGTTTCCCGCACTGACCTAAATAGACATTAACAGATGTTTCAATATTTATAGATGGCGACTCTTACAATAAATCGTATTATACTTACCTTTGGCAGCTGTCTACAAGATTAAGGCCCAAAACAGACAAAGGCCTGAATTTGGAGAGAGTGTCTTGTTACAAGCATCTGGTGCTGGGCCCAGCACTCCCACTGTTCCTGTCTGCGAAGAGATGGAGGAGTATTATGAGATAAACACTGGAAACGTGGATATGTTTCTCATGCTTGGGTGTATTTTAAAGGGAAATGGTCAGGGCAGCTGTTACCTGTCATAGCCATGGCTCCAATGGAGAGCTGGAAATGCCTACTACCAAATCTTGTTATGGGGCGGACCATCCGTTATAGCATTACGCACACTGATGGGTCTTCAAACCAGAACTGCATCCAGGAGTGGCGCAATAGGAACCACAGCTTTTGTGTTCTACAAGGGTCACCTAAAGTCGTGTGTGTGGGGGGGGATTTGGTTGGGCTGTGGAGCTGGTGGTATTCTACATTGCTGATTTTTATTATAATGAATTGCTGGGGCTTGTAATCCTGCATGGCTGGTGCTATTCTGCAGTGCTGTATAATCATTATATGTATAGACCAGTATTATGGAGGAAACACGGATTTATTGACAAAGTATTTAGTTTAAATTGTTAATTGTGACCGTTAATCATATGACATCCATCATTTACTGCCATCCATCATTTACTGCCATGGACAGCAAATTATTAATGGTCACAATTAACAATTACAAACTATTAGTTTGTAAATAAATGCCGGTTTCCTCGTTAATCCCGTCTGTGCGCAAGTGCAGATACTGTGTCGGCGTTCTGGACAGAACACTCAGCGGCGTATCTTCGTTGCTGCCTTGCCTAGGGCAGCAGCAAAGGTAAATACACCGCTGAGAACACTGGCACTACATTTTTAAACTGAAGCGACTACCTAAGATCCCGCGCTTTCTAGGGACCTCGGCAGCCTTCCTGTTAACCACACGGTGCCATGGCGGTGGGGGGTTTTGGGGGCCCTTCACGGTTTCTTGCACTGGTGCCCTGAAGGTTCTAGTTACGCCTCTGATCCGGGGACTCCAGTGCTCAAACGCAGATTGGGGATAAATGCTGCACCTAGGAGATCTTTATATACATGCCTGCCGGTTTGCCATTCACTATATAACATAGAATAAGCCCCTCTCTCATTCTGTCTGCATACTCATCAATCTAACACATTTCTCTTAAAAAATCAATACTTTACATTTGGATTAAAATGTTTACTGCCAGTCATGGCATTTGTTTCATCTGCAAGCATGACACTCTCTAACTCCAAATACCACTACTACCCATACTAACAATGTCATTCTGCAATGCTGACACCTTCCCCTGCTGATTAATTCTTATTATTATACAGGATTGATATAGCGCCAATAGTTTGCACATACAAGAAAAAGAGCATTGATCAGTTTTCTGCCCTCGCATTGTACCTGCTGCCTGCAGAAAAAGAAGCCTAAAATAGATCATTCATTTTGGCAACATGAATTGTATCATTTATTATTCTCCTCTTCTGGAATGTTACACAAATCATGATTGAAGATGTGTTTGTCCTGAACACATGGATTATGAATACTCTGAGCCGGCAGAGCTGCAGTACCGCATAGGGGGCAGCATTGTACCGCTCTCTCTGTGTGTGTGTGTGTGTGTGTGTGTAGGGCACTCAGCGTTGCCCAGCAACCGTGTACACACAACAGTGAGCATCTTCCGGCTCTGAGCACCCAGGCAGGTGAGAATTATACATTATATATATGGGACTGGACACTCCATATGGGAGTTAAATTCTATATATGAGGATTATACATTATATATATATGGGGCTGGACACTCCATATGGGAGTTAAATTCTATATATGAGGACTATACATTATATATATATGGGACTGGACACTCCATATGGGAGTTAAATTCTATATATGAGGATTATACCTTATATATATATATGGGACTGGACACTCCACATGGGAGTTATATTCTATATATGGGGAGTATACCTTATATATATGGGACTGGACACTCCATATGGGAGTTGTATTCTATATATGGGGAGTATACCTTATATATATGGGACTGGACACTCTATATGGGAGTTATATTCTATATATGGGGAGTATACATTATATATGGGAGTTATATTCTATATATGGGGAGTATACATTATATATATATATGGGACTGGACACTTCATATGGGAGTTAAATTCCATATATGAGGATTATACATTATATATGGGAATTGTACACTCTATATGGGGATTATACTGTACATTCTGTGTAGGGATCATGCTATATGGGAATTATAAACTATATATGTGATTTATACACTATATATTGGAATTATACACTGTGTATGGGCATTATACACATGTTTATGGGAATTGTACACTGTATATGAGAATTATACAATAATATATGGGAATTATCAACTCTGTATGTGGATTATACAGTCTGTATGGGAATTGTATGCTCTATATGGGAATTATACAAAATTATACAATATATATGGGTATTATAGACTCTGTATGTGCATTATACACTCTATATGAGAATAATACTGTATATGGGAATTGTACACTCTGTATGGGAAGTATACACTCTATATGAGAATAATACATTCTATATGGGGATCATAGACTCTGTATGTGAATTTTACACTTTATATGGGAATAATAAACTCTGCGTGGGCATTATACCATCTATATGGTATTATACACTTTATACAGACATTGCACACTCCATACGGGAATAATACATTCTATGTAGGAATTGTAGGCTCTGTATGGGAAGTATACACTCCATATGGGAATTGTACACTCTGTATGGGAAGTATACACTCAATATGGGAATAATACATACTATATGGGAATTGTGTGCTCTGTATGGGAAGTACAAACATTATGACTCCGATACAAAAGGGAAAAGAAATGTACTTATAGCTCTGGGTAATTTACTCAGCTCTCATGTGTGTGCTCATGGGGAGATGAGGCGAGGACGATCGTGGCGTAAGGTGCCCATACACCTTACAACCGTCACAAGACTTCTGTCTTGCAATGGTTGTAAGCTAATTAAAAGCTTGTACGATCTGCCAATCTTGGACAGGTAGATCGTACTTGTGATCATCGAAAGCCCGCCCCTCTGGGGCAGCAATGCTGAACGGGCAGTGGCATTTGGCTCAACTATTCTGCCCGGTACCACCGAGGTAGCGAGCAAAATGTAAAAAAATAGGAAAAAAAAAGATTTTAAAGAAAAAAAATTGAATATATATATATATATATACATATA
>NW_017306291.1:22680-83628 GCF_000935625.1 Nanorana parkeri | reverse complement strand
AAAAATGGGCAGAGCTAGCGTTGACAGCTAGTTCAGCCCAACTGTTTCCTATTGTCCGGCACCTGCCAGAGTCTTCTAGCAGGTCCCTGCCAATGAATAACAACTGGGCAGAGCTGGCCGTGCTCCACCCAGCTGTTATTGTTTAATGATAGATCAGCGTCCCCAGGTCATTTGTGGCGGAGCGAGCTGTGGGATCAGGCTGGCTCTGACCCAGCTGTCATTTGCGTGGAGATCGGTCGGCTTCGGCCAAACGTTATCCACGCTTCGGGTGTCACTTTGGCTCAGTCGAGCTGAATCATATGCATAGGGGGATACAATCACCCCTAATGACCCCTAATGTCACCTGGGGACCCCAAAAGTACGCCATACAACCGATCAGCGGCTATAGAGCCGCCGATCGGTCGTATGTGAAACAGCCGTTAACTGCTGTAAAAGTGAGCGGGTCTTTCCTGCCCGTGCGCGCGTGCAAACAAGTACAAAAAATGCCGTCTGGAGACGGCAGCCCGCTGATGCGAGTCAGCCGTCCATCCGTTTTTTTTATACGGGCGGACGGCAACTGGTTAAGAACCAGTTTCACCGTCATGTTGGCGGTGTAGCTTCCTTCACATATATAATTACAAACTATACATCAAAATCAGGTGTTTGATGGGTTACTACATAAGATAAGACTATTTGAATTCAGCTGATCAGAGTCACTCGTATATCTGAAAAAACATGAAAAACACTACAGTTCCGCTGTAAAGAACACACAACAATTCAAATGTTTAAAGTGAGAAAAATTCTGTTAGCACACACTTGAAAACAATTCTCAGGTGCAAATTGTAATGAAAAGTTGTAAAATATTTCACCCTGTATGTGAGACAGGAGATCCCTCTGTGAGGTTCCTTGTCAATTCTAGCAGACCTGTGAATAGAGGATTGGGAGCTCTTTATAATAAAACCAAATACATTTCTGACGTGTTTTTGATGTGTTCCAGTTAAAAAAAAAAGAATATATATTTTTTTGGTTGGAGTGGGGCTGTCAGTATGTTAAACTGCAGTGCAGTGCTTTTTCGGCACGTCTTTGTTGCGTTTTTGATGCGTTTGTGCATTTCCGGACCTTTTTCCGGACCGTACAAAATGTGACATGCAGTATTTTTTCTGTCCAGACCGGAACGGACTGCGGTGGTGAGAACTGTAGCCCATAAAACACATAAGGATACATTGGGATGCATTTTGGGTGCATGAGCGCACTGATCTGGTCCGGACAGAATCCGGATGGCGTGTGAACAAGCCCTAAAGCTGAATGGCAGGGCAGGGCGTAGTGTCGTAGGCTCAGTCTAAATCCTGGGTCAAGGATGCCGCGAATGGACAAAGTACTGGTTTTCTATAAAAGAGAAATATTGGGAGGGTAAAATGTACCCTTCCCAAATCTTTGGGTTGGCAGGTGTCACATGCTGGCTCTATGGATTGAGAGCTGAATGATCAGCGGTCTTCTCCCCACAGTGAGCAGTGACTGACCCATGCAGGGATTCCCCCTCCCCTCTCTGTTCCTACTGCACCCATTGGAGGGACAGACGGTGAAGGGGCGGGCACAGCTTGCTCTGGCTCTAGATAGGCAAAGATAGCTGTCAATCAGGCAGCGGGGTGGATCCTGACAATTTTGTCAGAATCATTCCTGGCTGCAGCGCGACTTCGCACTGTTAGGATATATAGCAGGGAGTAGCCCGCTATATGCTGACTTTGTGTCACAGGAGGACATTAGTAAATCTGCTCCTTTAACCTGAAAGAGGACTTAAAAATGATTTGGCTCGAAGTGTGCTAGGTCTACCAAACACCTCCTTCTCTCCTCATCTTCATAACATAAGGAGGGTTTATTCTGCAGTCCACATTGGAAAACTTGGCAGGACTGATAAGAGGAAGCAGATGCACTGTGTTTTAAGCTCATTACATGCTGCCCGACTTCATGATTGGCTGGGAAGCCGGCTCCATGCTCTCTCGTCACTCATCACTTGTGACAAGAGAGTATGGAGCCGGCTTCCCAGCCAATCAGGAAGCCGGGCGCCGCATCATTACACAACGCCGGCTTCTTGATTGGCCGGAAAGCCGGCTGCATGCTTACTCGTCACATAGTGACCAGAAGCCTTGGGATGGCTTCCCAGCTAATCGGGAAGCTGGGTGGCGAGTCATTACACGAAAAAAATATCGGTACTCGATACCGAAATACCGGTATCGGTGCATCCCTAGTTTTTGCCTAGGGGCAAAAATAAAGTTATACTCACCTGATGCCTTGAGCAGGCTTGCTCTTAGACCAGACCCTGGAACATCTCTCCCCCTCCGCTGCAGTGGTCTACGAATCTCGAGTTACCACATCCAATACAGTGTATAGGACAGACTGGAGGGAGTGCTGCCGGCTCGGAGGATCAGGTGAGTATAACTTTTTTTTTTCTACCCTCGGCAAAAACTAGCAGTTAACCCTTGCAGTGCGGGGGTAGCCCAACTACAAGGGTTATTCACATTTCTGTCTGGAGTTCTTCTTTCAACAAACCAAAATGGAGCAAATAAGAGGAGTTCATTGTTAGGGTTTACATACACTTAAGGGATCAGGACAGATTTTTGCAGTATATGTCCATTTTAATCTTAATAGTTGTAAACTTGTACAGTCTGTCTACATTTTATCTCCCAGCACTGAAATATTAGCTTATTGTTGCATTCCCTCATGGTCTCAATCTTCCATGTGTATGTCACTGTCAGCCAGCATTCCCCGTGTCTTCTCCAGCCGCTGCTCAGGCTTATCATTGTCACAAACATAATTGGCTGTTCGCTTGTAAAACCATGTAAATGCTCCATAGCCACGGTTTTGTAGCAGGCCTATCATTTATCATCTTGAAAGGTGAGACATATTATTCTGTCCCATGCAAATGATAAACCGCAAACCTAAAACTCACAATGACACTGTGCCGCGAGCGCGGTCAGTTATGTGGGGACGGGGTGTTTGGTCATCCCTAAAGGGAGCAGAATGTAGAATATTTCAATATTGAAGCATATGAGATTTGTTCTTCCCTATCCAGGTAGAAGAGTGACAATAGCGATGAAATGGTAAAGGGCGACTCCAGCCCATTTGAAAAGGAAATCTTCCTAACAGGTGTCACAAATAGATATAAAAAGCTGACAGAGGTTCTACCCCCTTCACTACTATTGTATTTACTGCCATGTGTTTCCACTGGTGACATTTCCTCTCATTTTCCAACATAGTGGAAAATATTCCAGATGGGGATATGGATAACAATGTATAGAATTGATTTTGGCAGATGTTTTAACACTTTCAGGGCCAATTCACACCAGCCCCAATGCGCTCAGGCCTGATTCGGTGCGGGAACACACCGGATCACATGCCGGCCGGCTCACTGCGTTCTAGGGCGAGAAGGGGCGTGGCGGTGCATTGAAGTCAATGGCACTGCAGCCACACCCCCCGGCCGCAATGCGGGCTGGATTTACTCTCTCTGCTGCCCCAAGGCCAGGTTCCTCAATGCGCCACCAAACCCCCCCCCCCCCCTCCCATGTAGAATGGCAGACCTGCAGGCAGCATACAAGTGATCTTGGCGACATCGCCGAGATCATTTGTACAAAACAGGCGGCGGGTTCATCACTGGACTTAAAAAAAACTCCCAAAAAGCTTTGGGCTAAATTTGGCATATATCAGGGGTAGGCAACCTTGGCACTCCAGCTTTTGTGGAGCTACAAGTCCCATTAGACACTGCAAGACAACCACAGACATGCATGACGGGATTTGTACTTTAACCACAGCTGGAGTGCCGAGGTTACCTGCCCCTGATATGATGCAGCCTGTCTCTAGCAGCTTTTATTTATTGCTATCAGGGACTTGACGAAGGTCAAATATTTTTTGTCTGGAGCTGGGCTTTTTTGAGTACTAATATGTCCAGTATATTATAGCACCGTAATTGATTGTCTTGTACTTTTTTGTAGAATGGGGAAGAAAGTTAAGAAAGAAGTTGTTCCACCAGCAAAGGATGTGGTAAGTTTGTCCCCCGATTAATAACATTGTATTGTACAATTGTGCAGTGTGCTGCCGCACAGGTTCCAGGTACAGAGAGGCACTTTTGTATTTTTAGAATACACAATTAAATAAGCTGAAATCTAAGTGGTCTAAAGAGAATTGAGGAATGTCCTTCCAAATTCCATTTGATTTTAACATTCGATTTTGGAATAAATGGAGTTTCCCGAATGGAAATCACATTAACTGTTAGAATTTTCTTAATTTGAGAAAAAGATTTCCATCCTGCTGCTTCTAATTTTTTTTGTAGATCAAAAACGACCATCAATTTGACCCCATTAACAGAAAATCGAACAAATGTTCTAAAAACAATTCAATCAAACTTCTACTGGTCAGCTTAAAGAAGAACTCTGGGCAAAACGTTTATTAACCCTTGCAGTGGGGCTAGCCTGGCACTTCAAGGGTTAAATGCTTGTTTTCTTATAGGTGCGGGAAAACAAATGCTTTACTGGCTGCCTGACTCTTTGATTGGTCCTTCCAGCCTCTCTCCCCCTTTGCAGCAGCGGTCCAAGGTCCTGTGAGTCAGCACGTGCAGTACACAGTGTATAGGACATGAGGACGCTGTGTAACAGCAACACCAAGGTTCGGGTGAGTATAACTTTGTTATTTTTGCACCTAGACTAAAACGAGCATTATACCTTGCAGGGTGGGGTACCCCATTGCAAGGATTAAGAACAGTTTTCCCCAGAGTTCTCCTTTAAGGATCTCGTAGTGCACTTTTTACTTACTGCTCAATTCAGCAGTTAGTGCCCATTCACACTGAGCGTTTAATCGCGCGATTTCTGCAGCGATATCACGCATATTTGGCGCGCGATATCGTGAGAAGTCGCTCGACCAATGATTTGCAATGGAGCTCCATGTCGCCTGTCACTTGTGCAGGACCCTTTTTCCCAGCGGATGTCACGCGATTTTTCTATTTTTGCATGCAGCCCGACGGTGAAGGTCGCGCGATCGTAGCCGGAACGTCGCCCGAACAGTCGCGCTATCCCGGCCACACGGATATCCGCTTGAGGTAAGTGTCGCTCAGTGTGAATGGGGCCTTAGTGTATACAGAGCCCCCTTCCGGAAGATTTGCAAATTCTTAGAGTTGTCCAGCCTTTACAGCCTCCCAGACTCTTGAAATCTCTGCACAGCAATACTTGCACATTCAAACTGAGGACACCATTCACTTCAGTCCATCACCGGACTGACAGGCTGCATACACGTTCTGATTTGAAGTGAATGTAGACAGTTCTGAACATGCATGGTTTGGGTTTGCACTATGTGGATCTTTGACAAGTTCTAGAGGAAGTCTGTGCTGCACCAGGAAGATAATACAGCAAAAATCTTGTAGGAGCAGGTTACTGGTAAGTATCAACCATGACCATACCACTGGAGAGGGAGTTGGGTAGGAAAAAATAAGGGACTTGGAATGCTGGTCAATTGAAAACACAGTGGGGGGAATTTATCGGCACTGGAGCAGAATATGACGCAGTTGCCTATGGCAACCAACCAGCTTCTCTTTTCAGTTTGTCCAATGAAGCTTTTAAATAAAACAGAGAAGCTGATTGGTTGCCATGGGCAACTGCTTCATATTCTGTCTGCTCCAGGTTTGATAAATTCCCTTCAGTGTTTTCTCCATCACCCGGAACATATGATTTCCCGTTGAGTTTTCTTTACCTAATGCTGCAGAGAGAACTCCAAGATTTTAGGAGAGACTGGACAAAGTACTTTGACAGGTCATGACTGCACTCTTCTCCTCTCTGACCTTTTTGGACTCTTCTCTTCCGTGATAATCTTTTGAATAGTACTTTGCTTGTTTCAGAGTCCAAAAGCAAGTAAGGGGTAAAGTCAGCTCTGTTGGAAGGCCACACCACTGCTTTTCAATTAGGGCCCTAAGATTACTATTATGAAAAATGCATCCTAGTAAGTACCATCTGAAACATAGTATAGGGAATTTATCAAAACTGGAGCAGACAGAAGGGGGAGCAGTTGCCCATGGCAACCAATCAGCATCTCTCTTTCATTTGTTCTGTTAAAGAAGAACGCCTGGAAAAAATGTTAATTGCTTGTTTTTGTCTAGGTGCTTTAAAAAAAAGTTATAATCGCCAGACCACCTGAGCCGCCTCCCTGCTTCTATAATCGCTGAAGCGTGTCTCCTCCTCCACTGCACAGGTGGACTGCTCCTCAGCGTCCTCATGTCTATACACAGTCTATGCACAGTGTGTCATCATGTCATCATGCTGACCCCTGCAGCAGAGGGAGAGAGACATTCTAGACCGCGGTCTAAGAACAAGCTGCCTCGCATTGTCTGGTGTGTATAACTTTTTTTTAGCCCCTAGACACAAATGAGCACTTAACCCTTGCAGTGCTGGGGTAGCCCCGCTGCAAGGGTTAATACATTTTTCTTCCCGGAGTTCTTCTCTAAGCTATAAAAAAGGAAAGATAGAACCAGAGGCGTAACTAGTGACCTCAGGGCCTCGGTGCAAGAATCCACGAAGGTCGCGGATTTTTTTAAACAGACAATAAAACTTTAGACAAAAAAAACACTCGCCTCTTCCATGTCTCCAGCTCCCCATTATCTCCCCCTTCATGTCCCCATTACCTCCTCCTTCATGGCCCCAGCTCTCCTCTCCCTGACCCCACACTCTCCACTTCCATGTCTCCAGCTCCCCATTATCTCCCCCTTCATGTCCCCATTACCTCCTCCTTCATGGCCCCTGCTCTCCTCTCCCTTACCCCACACTCTCCTCTTCCATGTTCCCAGCTTCCCCTCATCTCCCCCTTCACGTCCCCAGCTTTCCGCTCCCTGACCCCACACTCTCCTCTCCCATGTGCCCTTCATATTCCCAGCTCCCTATATCTCCCCTTTCATGTCTGCAACAGGCTTCTCATACCCAGGGAGTTGGAACTTTAGATAGTCAAGCAAAACAAATGGCAAACGCACTCCTCAATATGTTACTAGCTTTACAGCAAGGTGCACATGGAAGGGCTTTAAAGAGTAACAGCAAAAAGTTTCCCAGCACACTCACCAGTCAGCATGCAAAAAAACTTGTCTCACTGCTAAGGTTAAAAACAGAGGTTTCAGATACACGTCTTCTGCAGAAAATGTGAAAGCCGCACAGCCGCGCCAAGGCACCTCTATAAAGTGCGGTCCTAACTCTAAACTATGAGAGTCTCCATCTTGGAGCACATGGATATTCGGCAGCAGTTCTGTGTGATGAGGGGGCGGGAATAACCCCACTTCCCACTCCTTGGCTGCTGCGCCGGCTGAATCATACTTCACGCTGCGCCGGAACAAGGTGAGGGGAGCAGCGTGAAGCATGCAGGGCCCAGGATAGGAGGAAGAGGCCCCGGAAATGACATTAGCAGTTACCGGGGTATTAAATATCCTGGTTATCAGCGGTTACCAGGGGCCCCTTCCTCCTGCCCAGGGTGCAGTCGTAGCTGCGACCTCTGGGACCCTGGTAGTTCCGCCACTGGATAGAACCTGCCATGGGCAACGTCTCCAGATTTTGCCTGCTCCACCCAATGTGTTACCTATTGGCATGGTAAAGGATTTTACATCTCCTCTCATCTGCTTTTCTGCTCTTCTCTCCTTCCAGTTCGATCCATTAGCAATTGAAAGTAAGAAGGCCGAAACGGCGGTGTTGATGCTGCAGTCTGCAGAACAAGAGATTCTCACAAAGGCCTGTGATGCCTTGTATAAGTTTGCACAGAAAGGTTGGTTTTATTTGCGGTAACATCATAAAAATCATGTTTGCAAGTTCTGCAAAGACTTTAATAGGTAAATGCAGGATAAGTGTATTTCACTGTGAACAAAATTCCAATTCACCATCACACACATTTCACCATATCACTATGAGTTAGGCATTTGTACTTGTCCTAACCTCGGAGAAAAAAAAAATATATTCTAGAAAACCTTTGTTGATAAGTCCTGTTCCCAGCAGCATGGCCTGCAAACTTCCAAATATGTTTTTACAGTACATTAAGGACAGGTTCACACCATTTTCTGGACCAGATCTGGAACGCAGGGAACTGCGTTTTTACTGCTATTTTGCCATGATTGTATGCGTTCCAGTGCATTCCAGACCAGACAAGCGCAGTCTGGAACGGACTGCGCTGGTGTGAACGGAGGCCAGAAATAGCATAGGGATACATTAGGATGCATTTTGGGTCCGGAAATAATCTGGTCTGGTCTGCAGATGATCCGGACATGGTGTGAATGGGCCCTTAAAGGAGAACTATGGGGTTAAGGCTTTTCCCCATAGTTCTCCTTAGGGTAACGGGAGGACACAAACTAGCGTCCTCCCGTCACCCTAGGCTCAGTATACTGCGAGCTGTAGCTCGCGGTATACTGAGACGCCGCAGCTGAAGCGGATCCCGACAATTATGCCGGGATCCGCCCAGCTGCGTGACTGACAGCTGGCTCTGCCTATCTAGAGGCAGAGCCAGCTGTACCTGCCCCCGTCCGTTCCGCCAGTCAGCGCTGGCGTATCGGAGCAGGGAGGGGGGAATCCAGCCCCTCCCCTGTCACGGCAGAGAGCCGTGACAAGATCGAGAGGTGAGCGAACGCTGGTATGTGTTCGCTCACCTCCCGATCTACTGAGCCGACCTGTGACAGTCTCATTGTCACAGGTCGGCTAGAACTATGAGGTGAGTGAAAAGCACTCACCTCATAGTTCTCCTTTAAAGGAGAACATGTGGCTCCCAGCTACCACAAGAGGGCACTGTTTGGAGACCAGGGATTGTCTCTGCCTTACAGCAAAACTAAACCTTCTGCCTTGTTATAACCAGTGTGGCCTCGAAATGTCACCAGTTTGGTTTTTCTTACCATTTTGCTGGTTTCCTGCCTGTTTTATTTGTCCGTATCAATGGCCAGGGACAAATGTTGAGCTAGTTTATTAGGAACTCTTAATTCTGCATCTTTTCAGGGCTCAGAAATGTTTAAGCCTTTGTATTAGCCTCACAGCCAGACAACCAGCATTTTAAGAAATAGGCCAGCCATGGCAGAGAAGGTCATTATCTCCTAACAGTTTTCCTCTAAATGCAAAAGCAAACACACGAGGTGGCACAGCTTGAATCAGTGCAGCAGTGTTGTCATCCCATCAGAAGAAGCAGTATGAGGTGGAATAAACTGGCAGCATCAACCAGGTATTTGGGAGACTTTTAAGGGGGACTAAGGGAAAACTATAAGTGAAGATGCACTTACAATTAGGTGCTGCAGCATATTTTTTCATGGGAGACCATATTTCCAGTTTAATAATGAACTAAACATTCATGACCTAGCTATGCAGATGCTAAAACACTTATGTGCCATACTATATACACAATTTGTAAAAGATGCAATATTGCAAGATTGCTAATTGTTGAATTAATGGCTTCATAACAATTTCATGTTGACATCTATAACGATCATCAATGAACATCTATAATGATGTTGCTTACTGCTTCATTTTATACTTCAGCGTTATATAGGTCACCCAACTTAGTTTTATTGATCCTGTAACAAGCTGTGATTTCCTTTCAATAACACTAAATTATTAAATCCTGTTCCTCCAGGAGTTGAAAATAAGGTAAAACTTCTAGGATTCGGTGCGGTAGAATCATTATCGAAGCTCATCTCTCACGAAGATAAGACAGTTCGCAGAAATTCTGTCATGGTGTGTGGGATCATGGCAGCACACAGTAAGTTATTATTTACAGGGATTTCTAAGACAAACTGAAATCTACTCTTCGTTTAGCACCCCTCCTTATAGTAACATGTAACCCACGAATAAATGGGTTTATTCATGGGTTACATGTTACTAAATAGAGGCTTACATCACTTGGTGAACTGGAGCCTAAGGGCAATCCTGATGGCAGCGACAATTCACTAGCAGCAGAATCGCTCATATGACGTGGCTCTAATAGTCAAATGCAGTAATTCCTGTAGAAAAGCATAGTATTATATGGTGCTGTAAGTGTGCAATGGAAGATATCTACTTTTAAAAAACTAAGGTGGGACTGCCCTTTAAACTTACAACACATGTTGCATAATATTGAAAGCAATACCTGTTACGCATATTAGGTATCTTACTGTATGGATGTTGGACAGGCATCAAATAATATGTAAATCCTGCAAATAGTCAAAAGTGGGCCTGGTGAAGCCCTGATCCTGGGTGCACTGTCAATGCTCTGTAGACATCAACTCTGCTGAAGCTTCAATCAATATAGAGCGAACAACCCAATACCAGAGCCTCAGCAGCTAATGGAGTCTTTGGTAGCGGATTGGTAGACGACATGGCTTAGCTCTATAGGGGGGAGTCTTTCTGCAGAGTCATAGAAGTTAAGGACTAAAAAAATAGAAGCAGTAGGCCCGGTTTTGAGGACTTCCCTGGTGCTTCAGAGGATCTTGCACTTCTGTTGTATTTGTTAGTTTGGGTACTTAAAAAAAAACACCATTCTGAAAAATATAGTTTTCTGAAAACTGAATAAGGTTTATACATTCAATGTATGTATTATTTTTTTCATTTCCCATCCTTGTATTTATATTGTTATCTATGTCTACTTGCTAAGCTTGGGAGCAAAAGTGACAGTTGGGACACAACCTATAAAACGGATGCAAACAGAATCTGGAGCAGTTGTCCATGGCAACCAATCAGCATCTCTCTTCAGTTTGCTCAGGTAAGATTTAAAAATGTGAGAGAGAAACTGATTGGCTGCAGTGCAAATCTGCTCTAGATTTTCAGGTCTATTCACAAAAGGGTGAAGAGTTTGGAGAAGGCAGGAGAAGGGAACAATCTAGGATAAATTAGCTGATTTGGAAAAATTCTCCAATTCAGCTCACTTTCCAGCTCAGCTATGTTGTCCTGGATTGTTCCCTTCTCCGGCCTTCTCCAAACTCTTCACCCTTTTGTGAATAACCCTGATATTCTTCTCCAGTCTTGATAAATTCCTTGCATTGTGTTAAAGTAGAACTTAACCCTCCATACTCACCTGCCCTCCAGTAATACGATGTCACCATCTTCTCCCTGGCTTCTTCTGTGTTTAGTTCTACTTGAAGACAGTCCATTTATTTGAATGGGATGTCTAAAGCACCAGAACAAACAAAAAAGGTGCATGCACCATTTTTAGCAATGCAGCACACCACAACATACAGTAGTGTTGTTAACTGCAGGTGTTTATTTCAGAATGAATTACACTGCAGCACACCAATGTGCATAGTGTACGTTGCCGCATGTTGTGGTTACATGCATGGTAAAAGACATGTGACTGCAAAGCAATAGTGGAGATTCAGCCTTACGCCCAGTAAATCAAAGGTGACCATTTTAAGCATCTCTGGCAGTATAAGGCTACATTCATACCTCTGTGTTTTCTATGTGGTGTAATTAAAGAACAGCGTGGGGATTTATCAAAACTGAAGCAGACAAAATCTGGAGCAGTTGCCCATGGCAACTAATCATCTTCTCTCTTCAGTCTGTTCAGTTAAGATTTGAAAATGAAAGAGAGAAGCTGATTGGTTGCCGTGCACAGCTGCTCCAGTTTTTGTCTGCTCCAGTTTTGATAAATTACCCCCAGTGTGTTTTAGACATTTTAGGCCCTTTCTGCATGCCTTTTACAAGCATTTTCCTCAATTTACACACGTTATCATTACACTCTGTGTAAACTGTGTCAAAGATGCAGCAAGTAGTCTATTTTGAAGACCACTTCAGCACTGAATTGTTAATGCACCATTTTCGGTTTGTTCCATTACCTACTACTGCCACTTTTGCTCTATAGCTTTGCCTGCAGGTAAATGTAGAAACAATATGAGCACAGGAATGAGGTTCTATTCAAAGCTGTGCATTACAGTAATGTGATAAAACTGGTGGTTAATCATTGATTACAGCATTGTGCATTACATACGAAACTGACTGCTGTGCTTTCCAGTGCCATTTATTTTGAATGGCACCCCAATACACCGTCAGGACACCAGAACCCATGTGCTTTGCAATGCACCACAACGCACAGTTTTGAATAATCGGTGGGTTGTGGTGCACTGCAGTAAAAAATGCTGCGGGTTTGTTGAAACCTGTGTTGTCGTGCATGCCAGTCTACTCAAAATGAATAAGCTGCCATACTAAAGTGTGTTAGTGTGCAAAACATCAGCAGGGAGATCTCTTTGCTCATTCCCTAAAAGATATTAGATTCCGGTGAGTGATTAAAACCACCATTGTTCAGGCAAAACTAATATATCAGGTTTGGGAAAACTTGGCCTTTAACCAAGGGAAATGGACGCTGTCCATGCAGTTTTTCCACAGCCATCTGCTATTTTGGACATCGGAATTTCAGTAGAATTTAGAAAACGAATCCAGTGGGCACAATGGAAGGTGTTCAGTGGAGTTTGTCTCTGTCCAACCATCCAGAAAAATAATCAATGGTACATTGATGGACTAGAAAAACCTCAGTGTTCTATGAAGACATTTTACAACTCACCAGTTCTGCTTCCGAAAGGCTGAGCGTTTGTAGTTTAACTCAATTAAATCAGTAGCCGGCATAATTAGACAAGAAAAGCATTGACCCTGCTTTCATATCGCATGAAGCTTCAGCAAATGGTTACATTAATAATGTTAATCTGTGCTCCTAACATTCATTAGATGTTTGAATGTGATCAGCTGAAAATGAATTGACTTATAAATGTGCCTTAATGTATACAAAAAAACCTTCTCTGTGTTTATTTTATAATTATATACACGGCACAGTCATACTTGCCTTACTGCTTAGCACTGTTGCACATTTGTTGGGCCCTATTGTTCCCTTTCCCATTATGGGGTTATTCACTTAGATGCCAAAGTGAGTAACCGAATGAATAACCGAGCCGAAGTGAAGCAAGCCAAACGCTGTTCGGCTATTCACGTCAGCCTTGTACGGCTGATTTCAGCCATACATTGGCTAAAATCAGCCGTACATCAGCTTCCTTTGGTCAGCCGAACATGCTCTGCATGTACGGCTCTGCCAAAGTGCAGAAGGACTTCGACTCAGCCGATCCAACATCTAGATCGACTGAGCCGAAGCTCCGGCATCTCACTCGCTGCCGTGCGCCCCTATTCTCATAGGGGCCGAACGACAGTAAGTTAATAGCCAAATCCAGCCGAGCTGCACTCGGCTCGGCTATTCTGCTCGGCACCTCCGAGGAAGCGAGCAGAATAGCAAAACAGTTAAATGAATAAAAATAAAAAAAAGTAAAAAAATTATTTTAAAAATGTAAAAAATAATTGGGCGGAGCTAGCGTTGACAGCTAGCTCCACCCAACTGTTTCCTACTGGGCGGCACCTGCCAGTCTTCTAGCAGGTCCCAGCCAATGAATAACAACTGAGCGCAGCCAGCCATGACATCACGACCAGCTCTGCCCAGTTGTTAATGTTTAATTACAGATCAGCATCCCCAGGTCATTTGGGGATGCTGATCTGTCATTACAACTGGGCGGAGCCAGCCGTGAGATCACGGCTGGCTCCGCCCAGCTGTCATTTGTGTGGAGAACGGCCGGCCCTTCGGCCGACCTTTCTCCACGCTTCGGCTGTTACTTCGGCTCAGTCGAGCCGAAGCATAAGCCTTCAGCTCGGCTGCCTTCGGCTGCTGTACGGGCTATTGTGAATAGCCCCTACAGAAGCCCTTCGGTTCGACCAAAGCGAGCTGAAGGATCAGCCGAAGCTACGGCTGGATCCTTCAGCTCTTTAGTGAATAACCCCCTAAGTGTTATTGTTCCCATGGCCATAGAATAAGATGTTCTTTGGCCAGAGCTACATGAGAGCAATTTTTAGTCACTTATACATGCTACTAAAATCATTAATCGTGAGTAAGTCAGAATAGTGACTGAGCCAAACAGATTAAACAAATTTCTACCTATGGTCGATGCTACACTATTTGGCCAAAAGTTTTTGGAAACCCGACCATCATACCAAAATTATGTGGACGCCCCTCCAAATTATCAAGGTGTTTCCAGTGAAGGATACTGATAATGCTACGGTATACAAAGATGGTTAGACAATTGTGCGCTTCCAACTTTGTGGGCAACAGTTTGGGGAAGGTGTTGTTCCAGCATGACTGGGCCCCTGTGCAAAAGGCCAGCTCCATAATCACATGGTTTGATGAGTTTGGTGTAGAGTAACTTCAATGACCTGCACAGCCCTGGCCTCAGTCCTATTGACTACATGTTGGATGAATTGGTCTTCTCGCCCAACATCAATACCTCAGTTTACAAAAGCTTTTTTTTGGCTGAATGGGCACAAAGTCCCACAGAGGCACTCCAAAATCTTGTGGAAAGCCTTCACAGAAAGCTAGAAGATGTTATAGTCACAGTGGGGTGGGTGGCGGAGGTATCTCCATATTATTGCCCATGGTTTTAAAATGGGATGTCCAACAAGCTCACATAAGAGGGATGATTAGGTGTCCACAAAATGATGACCATATGTATATCAGTATTGATGTACACAGCGTTCCCCTGTTTTAAGCTCCAACAGGGAAACATGGTAGGGTGACAACCCAGAAGCAGAAATGGGAGACATTTGCCACCCCATAACAGATAGTCCCTGAACAAGCACAATCGTCAGGTAATATTTTAATGAAAGCAATCAATATGAAGATTGAACAACACATTTAGAATTATGTTGACAAGTTGAAACCTAGATGATATACGAGTGATTGTGTTTAGATCTATCGTGTTTCCCCGAAAATAAGACACTGTCTTATATTTTTTTTGGCTCAAAAAAACACACTAAGAGCAATTTGCTAACCAATTGCTGGCCAGAACAAGCGAAGTGCACTTTCACTATTGATTTCTCACAGGCGGAGTGCATTTGGCATCACTCCGTCTGTGACAGAAGTCGGCACTATAGAGGAGGCATTGGACTTATGCGGCTCTGATCCCTCCGCTGCCGCCTCGCTTCCTCTAGCGCTGGCTTCGTTGGCAACGCTGATTCTCTCCTGCGGCTCTTCAAGATCCCGCTTATGCCACCACCGGCCCTGGGAATGGTCACAACTAGGTCTTATTTTCGGGGTAGGTCTTATATTTTAGCAATTCCCAAAAATAGTATTAGGTCTTATTTTTGGGGTAGGTCTTATTTTCGGGGAAACAGGGTACTAAGAATTAAAAAAGAAAATTGACCCAAAACCATTCTAGTTTCCCTTTAAGCTACTGTCTCTTCTCTCTGACATCGCCCTATTTATTCAGCACTCTGGCTGGGAAGAGAAATGTCATGTATGAGGGATGTTGTATAAAGGACAGTGTGCACCAGAGCCTCAGCCAAATGTCAGCCCAGCTGTTTCTATGAAACGCTAGCTGTGGCAAATAAAGTACAGAAAATTTGGCTTTTTCTTCCTTTTGCATTTGGCTTTTTTCTTCCTTTTAGAGATTTGTAGGGGGTTAAACCAGTGGCTTAGGATATTGCACCCTATAAGAAACTTTGGGACATAATTATGAATCTGCAAATGGTTTGTTTGTCAGTTATTCCCACTTATGAATGGTTGTTGGGTTGATCACCCCAGCTAAAAAGTACATCGGCAGTCCACTTGGAGGGTGGCTACTTTTGTTCCCCATGTGTGTGTTGTAAAGTAGCCTTCGCACTAATCTCACTCCCGTGATGGACTATAATCTCACATTTAGTTTACTCATTTGTATTGAGATTGTAGTCCATCATGGGAGCAAGCTTGGAGCAGTGGCTACTTTACAACACACAGGGACCTTGGGGAAAAAAAGTAGCCCCCCTCCAGAAGGAAGGAGAGTGTCAGCACCAATTCACAGTTGATTTGAGGATCTACAGCTGAGTAATACACAATAAGATACATTTTTGTTAATAATTAAGGTATTTGAATGCAATTCTAAGATTTAACTCCTGAGTTTAGTGTCACTTTAACAGATAACCTGCTGCCTGTCCTTGATTTAGACATACTTTTCTATTGTCCCTATTAACATTGCCAAGTGCCACAACTGCAGTGGGGCCCCCCCTGGAGTGTTCCTGGTTCTGGGGTTGAATTACATCACTAAATAAGTGCTTGCAGTTGCGGCACAACAGAGAAAAGCAGTGGACAGCCATTACGTAGCAGGAACTACAACTGTAGCTTTGTTTACCAAACGGAAGCAAAGATTATTGCTAACAAATTTGCATGCGAGCATAAGCGTGCACAGCCTATAGCATTAGGGTGTGCACACATGTGACCACCCGCCTGGATTCCTGATTGAATGGGAAGCAGCAGGCACACTCCCTCACAGTTTCCCAGGCACCGAGGGCTTGGGCTGTTATGTGAGGAATGCAAGTGGCAACTGCTGCTGTGCTCTGGATCATTGAGTCGGTCACAGGGAGATCTTTCTCCACTGGCCCAGTGACTAAAACACCGGACCCGCTGTTGCGGTTTTGGTGTTGTGCTTGGGGTGATTAGGGTGTGCCCAGGCACACCTGGCATACCCTGTGCGCACGCCTATGCATGCAAGCTGCTGATTTGAGAAGCATTGCATTAATGTTCTCCATCCATTTTGTCTCCTCCACCTAAAGTACCCGACCTTTTAAAAAGTTTTATGTTTTCATTTCATATTTTGCAGTGTTGCACATTGCATTCTGTTCTAGAATATGACTGTGTTTATGCTGTGTATGGCTGCTTTGCAGTTTGATGAAAGATGATAAAAAAAGAAGAATGTTTTGTGGCTTTAGCAGATGAGACACATAGTTGTGTTTATTCATACAGCAACCTTAGAGCCCTGGGGCGCATGTGCGTTTCGCTCCTGTGATCGGGGAGGGAGTTGCTGCTAAAAAAGAATGAGGTAGAGATTTATTTATTAGCATGCACTGGAGTTACTAAATTATTTCTTCCTATCTCTTCATGTTTTCTCCCAGATGACGTCCGGAAACTGATGCGGAAGCTGGATATCATACCTTCTTTAATTGCTCGTCTTGTTCCAGAAGGTAACTCTGTGATCTGTAAAATATTCTGTTGACAAACCCAGCCATCTGCTGCGAAGGCTCCAATGTAACTAATATCTGCTTCTAAGGATTACATTAACTGGTGCTGCAGCCTCCATAAAACTATTACACAATTTATAGAAAATAACACTAAAAAGAGCTTTACCCAAGGGATTCAACTTACTGAATGTGTAGGTCAAATCAGGCTTGTTTCACTACATAGTAGCACCAGCATACTATTATTTTGTATAGGGATGCATCGATACCGATACTAGTATCAATGCCGATACAGAGTATTTGGGCGAGTACGCGTACTTGCCCAAATGCTCCGATACTTACCCCTGATACCAGAACTTCGCAGTGCCGCGAGGGAACATGAAGCCGGCTTTCTGGCCAATTAGCGTTGAGCCGGCCAAACAGCATGGAGCCAGCTTCCCGACCAATCAGGAAGACGGGCGGCAGGTAATGACCTGCCTCCCCGGTTCCTGATTGGCTAGAATTCGGCTCCATACTGATCAGCTTGGAAGCCGGCTTTCTGGCCAATCAGCATGAAGCCAGCCAAACAGCCGGCTAGAAGCTGATTGGCTGCGAAGTTGCCTTCCCAGCCAATAAGCATCAAGCTGACCAAACAGCATGGAGGCGCCTTCCCAGCCAATCAGGAAGCATCCCTAATTTTGAATATTAATATCAGATTTAATAGAGACTGTATAACATAAACCCTTTATAATTTGAGAAAAAAACTAAAAAACTACAACCTTTCCTGTAAAGACAGACTGATGTTTTTTTGTGGTCTGTCCTAAATTTTAACTGTTGTCCATGCAGGGATTTTAATCTTGGGGGTTCAATTTATAAAAGAATTCCCATCTAGGGGTGCTAGTGCCTTGCAAACAGCATCCGTCTGGCTGTTCACTGAGCAAAACCTTTATATATGAACCCCTTGGTGTGTGTTTGGCCAAGCCTTTTTTCAGCATGGTAAAGCTGGCCATACACATAAAGATTTCCCTTGTTCAGCCAAGTCAAGGTGTTAATCCATAGCAGTCATTCATGTTTTAGCTTTCTTTTTCATTTCATTGCTCTGGTAATTTCATTGTAATAAAACAGATGTGCAGATTTGGTAAAAATCGAAAAACCATTACGGTTTTCCTTTGAGATAACCAGTCATGAACAATATGTGCATTTCATGTACTTGAAATAATTGTTTTGACATGAGCTGACACTTAGGGGTTCTTTTATATGCCGGATAAATGTCGTTCGCATGGCACTAGCGCCCCTAGATGGCACTGACAAGCATGGGGAATTCCTATAATTGTCAATGCCATCCAGGGGCGCTAGTGCCATGTAAATGGCATCCAACCAGGTGGAACTATGATAAATGAATCCTTTAAAACAGGCATAGGGGGTTGAGGGAGAGCATTTGCCATAATGTATTAAGCTGGCCATACACTGCTTGAGTTTCATCTGAGTCCTGCTGATTTGGCCCAAATTTGAGCAGCGTGTGACCCCCCTCTGGAACTACTCCCCGTTTGTCAAATGTGCCTCCTATTCCCTACAACATAGACACTGATTATTCTCTAGTTCAAGATAAGAACTCGGAGCGTGAATTAGACTCCTTGTGATAACACATGAAGTGTGCATTGAACACATGACAGCTGTTAAATTCTGACATGATCAACAGGTATTTTTAGTGTTTATTAAACAGCTTTAGCAAAATGCTTTCAATGGTATATTTACCAGACCAAAAGGTAGCAAACAACAGAAATGTATTGTTAGGGATTAAATACCGCATGCTTTAACTCTAATATTTAGCCTTAACCCCCTAACATTTGACCCTACAACCTACGGTAAACTCTTTGAGGTTGCTTTACTAAATGCAAATAGGCTCTGCATATTGCAAGGGAATATGTCCTTAGCTTAGTGATCGTGGTGAACATTCTGAATTTGTTCATTGTGTGAACATGTTTTAGATATTAGGTGCAAGCTTTTTTTAATTTTAGTCAATTGAGTGAATTATATTTACATTTTTATCTGTGCACATTCCTATTACAGAGGAAGTAGTGGTCCATGAGTTTTCCACTCTTTGCCTAGCACACATGGCCACTGACTATTGCAGCAAGGCAAGAATTTTCGAGCTGAATGGCTTAGGGCATCTCATCCGTTTACTAGGCAGCCCTGATCCAGATGTGAAGAAGAATTCGGTTGAATGTATTTATCTGTTGGCCCAGGTAAAGGAATATTCCCCATATTAGCAGTATTGTTACTTTGACATCTCGTGATTTAATATCTGGCTACCTATCCCCTGTGTTGAAATAAATCCAGGATTTCCAGAGCCGCAGTGCCGTGTGTGAAAACGATGCTGTACCCCCGTTGTTGGAGCTCTTGAAGTCAGACTACCCGGTTATTCAGCAGTTGTCTCTGAAGGCTCTTGGCAGTATCAGCTGTGAAGCAGACTGCAGGCTGGCTCTCAAGGAGAACCAAGCCATGGATCATCTCATAAAAATCCTGGAAGCAAAGGTATGCAGCTGACAGACTATGTGCACCAAGGTTGACCCTAGTGTGTGTTTTCTTTAAAATAAGCATATTTTATGTCCTCGCTTAGTCTGACAATTGCAGGGTAGCACAATGTGAAAAGTGCCCTATGGTCCACTTCTTGGCTGCTCAGTTGTATGGGCTCACTGGAGGACAAGCATATGGAAAGCAGCGAAGAAACCAGTTTCCAATACAGTTTTATATTTCTCTGCATCTGTCTTGTTGTTCCCCATTCTTTTACAAAAATGTAAAGGGGTGCAGGTTGGTAATAGGTTTACATTGTCTTTACTAACCACACTGAGATGATTTCTCTTTTAATCCAGTGTACATAAAACTCAATGTGTAATGAGTTCAGTGGCGTAACAACCGGGGGGGCAGCAGGGGCGCGGACCCCGGGCGAAAAGTGAAGGGGGGGGGCGCCGGCCGAAAATGGCACTTTCGGCTAAATGCCGAAAGTGACATTTTCCTGCTGTTTTGTCGGCGCGGCCGTGATTCCTTTCATCCCCGCTGGGACACAGAGCAGTGCCCAGCAGGGATGGAAGGAATCAGAGAGAAAATGACAGCCGGCCGAGCGCTGCGGGACGAGCGCTGTGAGCGGCCGGTGTCTTTCCTCCCACACCGCTCGGCCGCCTATCACAGTGCAGCAGAGCGGTGTGGGGGCGGAGACAGCCAGCGCTGTCACAGGAGGCTGGGCTCTCCTCTTGCAGCCTCCTATGACAGTGTGTGTCAGAGAGGAGAACGGGTACAAGCACTCAGTGATCAGTGATCGCTGAGTGTTTGTACATAATTGAGGACCTGGTATGTATACTATATCCTCAATTATGAATGAATGGGAGTGATCTACATCTCCTCCTGTTCATTCATAATTGTAGTTATAGTAAACATACCATGTTATCAATGAACAGGAACACTCATAAAGGATTCCTGTTCATTGATAACAGGGGACACAGAAAAAGAGATTGAGGACTCTGTGTCCTCAATCTCTTTTTCTATTTTTAAAGGGAAATATCAGGGGTCTGTTTAGACCCCCAATATTTCCCCGAAGCCCCTAAAAGTAAAGTAAAAAATAAAAATATTTAATAAAAAATTAATTAATAAATAAAAATTGATTTAAAAAAATGAAAAAGTTTCAAAAAAAATAAAATATTAAAATTTGAAAAATTAAAATAAAAACATGTGTGTGTGGGGGGGAGGTGCAGGGTACAGTTCCAGTGGTTGTTTATATAATGGGGGGAAAAAAATTTCTGCCCGGGCGCCCAGAACTCTGGTTACGCCACTGAATGAGTTCATATATGGATATCACAACTCAGATTCTAGCAGCAGGTATCTTTTGGCACAGGGATGTTAGTCTTCAGTGCAGGAGTGTGAGTATGAAAGGGTGGATGAGTTTTAGGGTTACAGGAAGGGTTAGTGTCAGGATTATAGGGAGGCTTAGTGTGGGGGTCATTTTGAGAATTACACGGTTCGTATGAGGGTTAGTGTTAGGATTAAAGGGAGGATTCGTTTTAGGGTTAGTGTTAGGATAACAGGAATGTGGAATGAGTCACTGTATGGATATCACAAATCAGATTCTGGCACTGGGACTTCGGCATGGGTACATTTGGGTACAGAGATAGTCTTCAGTGCAGGAGGAGCTAGCATTGCGAACAAGGGGTTAACGATACATAACAGAAAGTTAATGCTGGTTAGTGTAAAGGTCAATGTGAGGATTACACAAAGGGAGAGTGTTAGAGACAGGAAGGGTTAATGTCAGAATTACAGGGAGGGTCAGTGTGGGGTTCAATGTCAAAGTTTTTTTCCCCCATATATCTACTGCTTGCAAGCAATAGGTATATGCAAAAACATTGAAAAAATAAATACCAAATAGGTAATTACTTACCTGTGTCTCCGCCACCCGCTCCCGCCTGAAGATCTGAAGGATCATATGTGCATGCTCGGTAGAGATCTTCGGCAGGGAGAAGTGGAGAGACACAGTGTAAGTCCATGCACGCACCCAGGAGCGCGCACAGACATTGCGGGACACAGAAGACACAGCAGTCAACACTGGATGAGAGACCGGCACCAGCGCTGGAGGGACTCCTGAAAACTACTGGAAAGAAGAAGATGATCGGATCAAGAGGCATCACTTAAGGTAAGTCCTTAAAGCAGCATGGGGAAGGGCAATTGTGACTTTATTTTCACTTTAGGATTACAGGGGGGGAAGGGGGGTTAGAATTATAGTGAGGGTTAGGTATCAGAATTATAGTGAGGGTTAGTGTCAGTGCTGGGCTTAGGGAGTGTTAGGATAACAGGGTTTGGGGTTATATTAAGAGTTAGCTTTAGGAATTCAGAGGGGGTTAGTATGAGAGTTGGTGTTTGATTTACCGGGAGGGTTATTATGAGAATTAGTCTTACAGTGAGGGTTAGCATGAGAGCTAGTATTAGAGTTACATAAAGGGTTAGTATGGAGGTTAGTGCTAGGGTTAAAAAGAGGGTAAGTGTTAGGGTTACAGAGAGGGTTAGTGTTAGGATTGCTGGGAGGGTTAATATGAAGATTGGTGTTAGCATTATAGGTAAGGGTAGCATTGGGGTTGAGCTTACAGGACTGTTAGTGGTAAAGTATAGTATCAGGCATACTGGGAGGGTCATACTGGGAGGGTCAGTTGAGGAGCCCCTTTGGGTAGGCCATTGCTCTCTGCACTCAATCAATGCTGATCTCTCAGCGCTGAAACCTAATGTATTATGGATTTCAGCTTTAGAAATATCTAAAGTTGTTTCCTTTAGAAGAAATGCATTCTACATACAGTATATATTTGTAAATTTGTTGCATACAGCTCCAGAGGAAAGCACATCTTTACTGCACAACAAAATATATGTGTAAACAACCCACACATTGAAACCAAACTAAGTAGTATGAATGCTTAGTGTGGCACCTGCAACATTCTTTCTACACACTGTTTGTGCTATATTGTATATCTCCAGATCCTATTTCTGCATATGCGCTTTTTATGTCTTCATAGGAGCTTAATGACTTACACGTGGAGGCCCTTTTGATAATTGCTAACTGCCTTGAGGACGCAGATACTGTGCAGCTTCTCCAGCAGTCAGGAGGACTCAAGAAGATTCTGACCTTTGCGGAGACATCTCCCCTGGCTGACATACAGAGGAATGCCGCCAAGGCCATCGCCAAGTCAGCTCACAATGGTGTGTGACATTCAGTGCAAGATTACATTCAGAATAATTCAGAATAACACATATGAATAGTCACAGTTCAGAACGATTTCTCTGACACTTGCCACTGGTTAATGTCAATCGTTTGACAGTTTGTCTTTTCTCTACATCAGATAATGGTATTAGTTCATTAGTGCTGGTTGGCTTATAAATAAGAGGGCAGAATCATTTCCATACATTAATATATATCAAATGAAGCTTACACGGCATCAGGCTAAGACTTAAAGCGGACTTGCGGTGTAATATACAGTATATATATATACCGTATGTGCAGCAAAGGCATTGTTGTCAGCTCACTACATGAAATTAGTAGCTCACTGGATTTCTGGCAGGATGAGCAGGGTTCTTTCTTCTGTACCTGCATCTTTTTTTAAAGAAGCAAAGCATGGAAAACTGTCCATCTATAACAGAAATGTACTGAAGGTGTTTATTTTTTATTTTTCCCTGACATATACTTTAATAGAATGACAAAATTATGAATGAGCAAGCAAGAGCAAGTGTAAAAATCACATCAATAATTATGGAATACTAAAATAACTCAAAATATGTTCTCACTAGATATGCACAATACTGTACATACCCTTATCTCCATGCTTAAAAAAACTAGTATACATATCAAAAATATAAAAAATGATTATGCATTTAATAAAAGTAATGACTACCTTTACTCTTTCCCACAGGCGCCAACCCCCATACACCATAAATGCCGACGTTCATACGCATGCGTGTGTTTACATAGTGCTGGCATATAGCCACCAACAACAATGTACAGCCATTGGCTTTATTGTGAGGCTGTATGGTGCACTTGGAGCTCCCTGCCAGTGGTAATATGCCGGCATTTAAAGTCTATGGGGGCCAATGCCTGTGTGCAAGAGAAGAAACCTTCTTATGGCTTTTAGATCTGTTGTAGCTGCTACTTCCACCGGTCACTTCAGGGCTATTACTATTTACTACTAAAAAATCGGGTGACGCAGCCCAAACTACCAAAAAAAAGCCTTTTTTCCAAGCTGAAATGGATCAATCGGGGTGCTACTCCTGCAATTAAGCCAAGCTAAATGTAACTATGTAAAAAATGAATTACACATCCAAAATATGTGATGGCAGAATACGGTGTCTCTGATGCTGTAAGTGAAAATTGTATGTTTCTGTAACACAACATACAACTTAAATGTACAGTATTTTCAAAGCATGTATTTTAATGGATCCGTGTTTTTTTCCATGTTGCCCTTCCTCTTCCTGCTGTACCGTATTTAAAAAAAAGTTGTTTTGTTAAATGTCCTCTATGTCAGTGCCCAGCTCCCAATCAGGGGCGGACTGACAACACATAGGGCCCCCGGGCAATATGAGTTTATGGGGCCCCTTTGTGCTCCACCCATATATAAGCCCCACCCACATGTACATTCTTGTGTTACAGGAATTATTTTTCCATACTATTTTTAAAATAACAGGTCTATTCACTAAAAAGTGAATTGCAGGGGAATCGGTAGGAGAATCTCAAATCTAGACTAATATACAATAGGCAATTTGGAAAGTGAGCTAAATGGCAGAATTTTTCTGGTTTGACTATTTTGACCTATAATGCCAATTATCCTGAATAGCAGGATAATCAGTAGGAGAATGTGCTTAATATCAAAGTGACGAGATGCAAAAGAAGCATAATTTGTAGGTTTTTGCTCACCTTTTCTCCTTCTTTGGAAAATGTAAATTGCTGGAGAATCGTGGATGCTGCTCTAGAGCTGTGGAATGTCCCCTGCCAGGCCCCCCCTGGTATTCACACTTGTGCTCCCTCTGCCAAAGCCGTGAGCAGCAGTGAGAGATAACTGTGTGCCAAACTCCTCTCACTGACAGGCAGCTCTGCCTGTACGCTGCATTCCTCAGTGAGCCGTCGGCCGTGACATAACACAAAGGACGAGTGGAAGACGGCATTGCAGGACAGTCAGTAACCCAAAGAGGGTGACAGCTGCCACGGGCCCCGTCATGGTCGCGGGCCCTCGGGCTGTGCCCGAGTGCCCGAATGATCAGTCCGCCCCTGCTCCGAATGCCCAGAATTTATCGGCAGGATTCGTCCTCCATAGATTTCATTGAGGTTCACCACAAAATCTGGGTTTACCGAACCCTCGGTGAATCACACCAGGGAAGGTTAGCCCGTCAAGAGCACTTGCATAGCATGAATCCTTTTCATCTGATTTAAATGGGTTTTTTTTCTCTTTTTTTATGTTTGAAATGTTCAAATCTAATTTGTTTTCACTTATTTGCTTCTCTTGATTCATCTGTTAATTATGCCCACTCTCTGTTAATGAGCCATCACCCCCGTAGAGCTGCTCAGGGGGAATTGTGGGTACAGCATGCTGCCAGAACATCCCCAGAACGATTATCACGCTAATTGGCTGACACTATTGATCTGGAGGCAAAGTGTCAGCTCCATACATGCAAGCCTGTTTGTTTCACAAAATCCTGTTTGAGGACTTAAACTCTGACACTGGGGGTTATTTCCTGGGACTCAACATGAAAAGGGGGGGGGGTCTGATTTGTAATAGTGTCAGTAAAGATTTGATGGTTCAAGTATGTAGTTGCCTATCTATCTATCTATCTATCTATCTATCTATCTATCTATCTATCTATCTATCTAGCTATCTATCTATCTATCTATCATTTAACATGTATACATATAAACATATATACATGTGCAACATCATATAAATGGTGTTGTATAAACCTACTCAATAACAGGACTGCATCATAACTGGAAATGAACCTGTCTATCCATCTGTCTATATTGTAAATCTATCTATCTATCTATCTATCTATCTATCTATCTATCTATCTATCTATCTATCTATCTATCTATCTATCTATCTATCTATCTAATTTATGTGGGATTCTTCATTCCACAGACGCTTTTGTTCCCTTCCACAATCCAGGTTAGCCCAGTGTGTGTGTGTGACCATAAGATTCATTGCAATAATAATAAGTTAAACAAAACAGACATCCATATGGAATATAGAATCATAGAAGTGTGATCCCTATAGGCGGTCCCCCTTTTTTTTCTTTAGCCATTGTTCTGAGTTTATTATCCAAAGCATGTTTAAAATAGGACTGACTTACTACTACTGGAAGTCTGTTCCAAGCATCAACTACTCTTTTGGTAAAATAATACTTTCTAAGGTTAGTTTTGAACTTTCCTCCTGTTAGTTTGAGGTCATATCCTCAAGTTCTTGATCTTAGCTTGATATTGAAGATCCTGCTCTCCTGAACCTTGTTCACACATGCTATGCACGTGAGCACGTGTACCATATTTGCCTGTTTGTTGTGTGTTGTCATAGGGCAGCCTATTTATTCCAATGGGCTGCTCTACGTGTGACAAACAGAACAGAGCATCTCATGCAGCTGTGAGCTTCATGCCTTTTTTTTCACCTTGTATTTATGCATGTGTGCAGAAACGCACATCTTGCTTGCCATGCTTGAGATGCCATTAACAATGAATGGCACAGCATGTGTTTTTGCGCAAAATAAAGCTTGTTGCAAATGTGAATGGGGCCCCAATATATGTAAACATTTCAGTCATGTCCTCCCCTTCTCTCCTTGAAGTTGTACATATTTCATATTATCCTGCGGTCTCTTTCTGTCATTGCTCAGATCTTTCACTGTTTTTGTTGCCCATCATTGCACTCACTCTAATAACTTGTTACCGATTGATACTCGTAAATGAAGCAGAATTAATTTATCCAGTTTGTTGCGATTGTTCACAGCCGAGAACAGAAAATTCTTCCATGAACAAGAAGCCGAGAAGACTCTATTGAACTTGCTGTCTACTGATAATGATGGGGTTAAGACTGCTTCATTGCAAGCTATATCTGCCATGTGTGCAAGTGAAGCCAGCAAGGATCTCTTCGGTGAGCATGGTACGTTATCAAGCTGGGTAATGTAAAGTGAGTGGTACGCACCAGCCCTGCACACTGAGCTAATAAGCTGTATTCTTCATTTAGGAATCCCTCAGATAATTCATTTATTGAACAAGGACAGCGCAGAGCTGCGAGAGGCTGCAGCATTCACCATGGCCAATCTTACCACCGGTTCCCCGAGCAATGCCAGGTAATTATCTGTCCTTAGAGTTACCAGAATGCTGATGCCTTGTATGCCCTAGAGCATCTGCCCACGGAGCAGCAATATATAGAAATCCCCCCAGTGTTCTCTACTTGACACCTGTGACATTTGCCTGACCTTTATTCCGTGTGATGGGAGAATTGGACAATATTTGACGTCTCTACGCTGGATCAATTTTAAAGCCAGCCCTCGTCAGCACATGTCACGGGGAAGTGTGTTGTTCCATACAGAAAAGGAGCCGCTTTTATGAAAAGGGGTCAGGAAGGTGGAAGGCTTTCCTTCTGAAGCGCTAATATGCTTTGCCTTCAGGAGTTTTGGCGAAGGTTTAGTTACAACACAATAATAGTCTGACATTTTTTCCACGCAAGGTCAGAAAACCTTTCAATTTCATGCGTGTTATGGTGCTCGTGTGTGGAAAGTTCTTTTTAAAGGTACACTCCAAATTACATTTGTGCTTTTGATCTGGTTTAGGTTGTGACACAATTTACCTGCTAAAGCAGTAGTGATCCACAAACCTAAACACAACAGTGAAAACTATAAGCGACCAGCATGCCAAAGGTTCTCCAAGCAAAGTTCTTTTTATTCCATGTGTAAAGTTACATCACTAAGTGTAGCAACGTTTCAGAACACATCCAGTTCCTTCATCAGGCAGAACAAAAGTTTGTTTTGTCTGATGAAGGAACCGGATGCGTTCCGTTACGTTGCTACACTTGGTGATGTAACTTTACACATGGAATAAAAAAGAACTTTCCTTGGAGAACTTTGGAGTGCTGATGACTTACTGTTTTGTTTATCTGATCCAGCGGCGCCATCCGCTGTCATTTTAGCACCCCGCTTTGGATGTTGGGGAATTTTCGGTCAGGAGTGCGGTGGGTTCCCCTTCACGACTAAACAAATTAGTGGGTACCCAGGAGGTGTTTCCATAATGCACAGCATATTAGCACATTATGGGCCACATACCTTACAGGCGATCCCCGCCAGAGGTGCCATGTCAACACTCTCTTCCTTCACCAGCGCTGCCATCTTCACCGGTCTTCCTTTGGGTTCAGTGTCTTCAGCCTCTTGATTGGCCAGGCCAGGATGATGTAACTTTCATGTATGCGCACAGGAGTTAGTTCATTTCAGCACAGGACCTTGCCAAGCTTGTGCACTGACATGCGCTTGCGCGGCTCAGTGCACACAAACGCTGACAGGCAGGAAGTGAAAATGTATGACAGAAGAGAAAGGATCTCTAGCCTACCTGTCAGAATTTTTTAAAAACCATTTTGTGTCCTGATCTTCTGAAATATGGTCCTGAAATATGATGTGATAAAATGCCAACCAAGGGTTCTGTGGTTCTAGGATCACCCCATTCTGTGTACACACACAATTGTGCTGGGTGCAAAAGCATGGTGAAGATACTTGTGTCAAGCCAAATCTTTCTGGTTATTGCAGAAGTGTTCTGTACCCCAGAAATGAACCCCAGCACGTACAATGACTTTGGTGTGTATTGAGCAATTAAGCTCAATAGATTCTTATCCACACTCAATTTCAGGGAGCATCATTAGGTTGTCAGGGATGTATACAAAGTAGCAAACCTTGTACAGGCCTTGAACAAACTATAGGGCCTCTTTCACACGGGCTGATCAGGATTGGATCCATGTATGGATCCCCTTCTGATCAGAGCGGATGTCACTGCTGATATATCTGTGTCCGTAGAGTGTTTTCCCCCATCTTGCGATGGAGGAAAATACTGAAACTGACGGACACCATGTTGGTCTATTGGGAATCTGATGTAAACAGGCATGTGTCCGTGTACATCAGATTACCCCTGACCAGGTCCGGCGAAACGCATCTCTGATCCGTTTGCTGTTTTGGACCTGGCGGGGGTAACCGGGTGTAAACTGATGCGTGTCTGTTTACACACTGCTGCTCAAAGACTTACATTGGGCATCTGGGTCCGCCTGAAAAACTGACAGGTGGACCTTATCGGACCACCCATGTAAAGGGGGCCTAAGGCCCTGTTCACACTGCCTAAATAGGGGAGGATCTGTGCACCGATCCCTTCCTGATCTGTTTTTTCCTCCATCTTGCTGAACTTAGCAGACCCCATGTCCGTCTATGGGGAATAGGATGTAAACCGATATGTGTCATTGAACATTTCTGTGAAAAACAGCAGAATTAAAGCTATAAAAGCTGGCAGAACCTAAATAGATTTATATAGATTTTCATTTCCTCTCTGGTAATATGGTGACATTGAGCAGCTTTATAAATGAATGAAACTGTCGGAGGTCCCTAATAGGGGAGAGGTGTAACAATGTGCAGGTTATGAAGTGTGGGAATGCTTTAATAATAAGTAAATGACGTTAGATTAAAGTATGTGTAAATGGAGCGCCAGGACAGTGACTTGAGTGAAATCATTTTAATTCACCACTGAAAATGAATGAAAGAAAGTAACAATAAGTAATAATCATCAAAGACATTCAATGTCTTCGACATTCATGGCTAAAGGAAAATGGCCAAGATTCATCTTTTATATTTTAGCAATTATAATTTGTAATTACCTTTACCATGAATAATACAGCGAGAGCTCATCTTAGCGGTCCGTTATGCTGCAGTCAGCTGAGAGTTACAAATCTCAACAGGAATGTTTTTCTTTAAATTGGGACGTTATTGCCATCTATTGGTAGATAGGCAGAATAACACTTCCCCAACCTTCCCATTAAATACAGTACATCAGCAGCTACTGCTCAACTGCTTTTGACTGTCAAGCTGATCCCCTGGCTTCAATACTGGACCAATGAGGCCCTAAGTAGTTAAGGAAGGATGAGGATGACATTCCTAAAGCTTGCATCTTTAAACACAAGACAGTAGTAGAAGGTCCAGTTTTTGTCTTGACAGATTTTCTTGAAGGTGAATGTCAGTCACTGTAATAATCACCGGTAAAGTAATGCAATGTCCGCTAATGTGCAATTGATCTTTTATTGCAAGCTGTAGCAGCAACTACATTGAAGCTTACAATTCAGTTCTCAGCAGGTTACAGTTTGAGGAAGGGGCCACTGCTGGATAGGTTTGCATTGTGTGCTTTAGAGCCCCCAAAAGCTCAGTCTGGTGCAAAGAGATGTTGCCTTACAAGCAGACTCAGAATTACAGAACATTGAAGCTGACCTTGGAGCTAAACACATAGTGGTGTATTTTTTTTAAACCTTTGTAGAGCCATTCATCCTGCAAAACTGCATGTACATTTCTTTTGTGTGAAAGGGGGCAATATCGAATGTTATTGGTGAAGTTTCTTTCCAGGTCAAATGTAATATTAGGAAAATGCCAAATTATGGCCACTAGATCAGTGGTTCTCAACCTTTCTAGGGTCGGGACCCCTTGGTAACAATTGACAGGTTGTGGTGACCCCCAATGGTAAAATTTAGGAATGCACCAATACTAATATCTGTGTGATCATTTGGCGACCCCCTCAACTGTAGGTTGCGACCCACTTTTGGGTCGCGACGCATAGGTTGAGAACCACTGCACTAGATGGAGCTGAAGGTCATAGGTAATAAGTATTTATTTCCCATGCTCCATCTAGTGGCCATAATGTGGTATTTTCCTGATATTACATTCCTTCTGGAAATAAACTTTACTAATTGTATTGTTTTTAGCCAATTTGCAGAGGGCAGACAGCTCTGTGATTATTTATAAATTATTTATGTAATTGCCTGGGCTGATTCGTTATAGGGACGGCCCTATTTTGTTGGATGGATGTCAGTCTGGAGGACCAGACCAAATTGCCCCAGGTAATGCCTACATGTAATGCTGAGCCTCCATCATTGAAAGAAATGAAATTCAATGAATGAAAGGGGGAACCTGGGAAAGTTAGGCTGGGAAGGAAAGTGCTAGATAATACTAGATGTCCTTCAGTTGGGAAATGAGGTTCTATCTCACTTGCTGCAGCTTCTAATGCACATGTTGAGAAGCTCACAGTGTGAAGTGAAATCAGAGTAAAGTTGGCTATACTAGTAGATTTTTTGCATTCACCCTGGGGGCTGGACAAAAAAAAAAGTAAACAGCGTGGATGTGGGAATCCCCCTAAGCCAGGCTGTTGTATTCTGACAGCGCAGGTGCACCACTGTCACAATACCCAAATACTGACTGCAACTGGTAGCTGTCATTGTTCGACGGACAATTTTCCACCCAGCCGCTTCAGTTTCCAGATCAAAGGCTGTCAGGTGGGAGTCACCTATGGCCACCTATGGAGCGAATTTGAGCAAGTTCATTAAGAAAAGACGAAATTGGCTCCGTGTATGGCCAGCTCAATCAATTTCATTACCAGAAAGGAGTCTGTTCAACTGTACAAGCCTGAAAGTAAGGCCGGAGTTCTGTTTTAATTCAGACTGTTGACTATCGATCTGCTTTGATTACATAACTACTTTTCCGGTCATGATGCTAATTTGCAGATTTGTTAGCTACAGAAATGTATCGCTGAGATTCCCGTCTCCAATTGTCAACGAAACAGTTTTCCGTAGTCTAGGCTGTCACCTTCATACATCTCACATCGCACCATACTTGATAATTGAATTAGCAGCACTCATCCGCATGCTGTTATTATAGAACTCCAGCTTATTTGAATTCTCAGCAAGCATCACCTGGAAATGGTTTGGTGGATTCAGTTCCATACAAGAACGGACACTTTGACTAATGGTAATATTTCAGCGCCACAAATTAATTATCACCGGCTTAGATCATTTGTCAAGTCCTGTATTTAGCATGAAAATTAATCTGCTCATTTAGATCGTCGTGTGTTAAATATATGCAGTGTATTTCTGGAAGGATTCTGCTGTTGTGGAATGAAAGTTTCTCTTTCTTCCTTTCTTTTTAAAGGGACAGACAGCTGCCTTGTACCGTGATAGTTTTCTATGGTCCTCTGTAGGGATGTCCCAATACCGATACTTGTATCGGTATCGGGGGGGGGGGGGGGGGCAGCAAAGATGGGTCCCTGCTGGGGAGATTCGCCTGGTTTGCCCTGCTGACCATTGACACCGGGACAGAAATTGATGGCACAAATCAAAATGTTATGGTTGTCCCACTGAAAATGTCAAATAAGGACCCTGTCAGAGGGTATTTCCTCTCAATTGGAGAGATTTCCTCTCACTTCCTGTTAAGTCTTTGGGACAGGACATGAAGATAAAAAAAAAAAAGTAGGGATGTCCCAGTACCGATACTGGTATTGGGGCTGATACCAGGCATTGACACGAGTACCTGTACTCGTGAAAATGCCCCGATTTTGAAGGCCAATGCCGGCCGTTTAAATTATGTGTCGGGACATCGGCAGCCTGCTGGGGTCGTGGCAGTAGCTGTCCCTGGCAGTGCCTTTCCGTTTCTATATCTCCTGCTCCTTCTTCCTGGCACAGGCACAGCCATGGACAGCCCCACACGCAGCACAGTACAGCCCTGGACACCGGCACCCGTCCGATCAACTGAGAGCCCTGCAGAGATCCACATGCTGCCCAGTTGAGACTGCAGCCTTCTGCTCTGCTGGGATGTATTGTGCTGCTGTGGGATCTATTGTGCTCTGCTGGGATGTATTGTGCTGCTATAGTGTAATCTATTGTACTGCTGTGGTGGGATATATTGTGCTCTGTTTAGTTGTTTTTTGCTCTCCTGGGATGTATTCTGCTCTGCGGACATGTATTGTGCTCTGCCGACATGTATTGTGCTCTGCCGACATGTATTGTGCTCTGCCGATATGTATTGTGCTCTAGGGACATGTATTGTGCTCTGCCGACATGTATTGTGCTCTACCGATATGTATTGTGCTCTAGGGACATGTATTGTGCTCTGGGGACATCTGTATTTAGCCCGGGTGAGAAACTGCCCTAAAATCATTAGTCTGTATTGTTTTTGAAAAAAATGTCACCTGTCCCTTTAAGAAAAAGTATCCGTAATTGGTATCGGCAAGTACCTGAGGGCAAGTACTTGTACTTGGGCTTAAAAAAGTGGAATCGGGACATCCCTAGTCTTCTGTAGACTGTAGAACCGTGGTGGGTGACAAGTTGCATTTCAGGGGGCTTCATTGTGTCCCCCAACTTTTCTAAAGGACCACAAAAAAAGAATATTACTTTTGTTTTCAAAGTTACAATCCTGTTAATATTAAGGCTTTCTTTACATTGTTGCAATGTGTGCGGCACCACAGCATCCAGATGTTGGGGCATTGTGGTGCCATTCATTTCCAAAGGCATTCCAAAACACACTAAGGCAACGGAGCTGTGTTGCAGTGCATTGTAGCAGACTACCGTGTGTGGTGGTGTGCTGCATCAGGGAGAAAAGGGGCATCTCTGGTTTTGGTGCTCTGGGGTGTGATGGCCCATTCAAAATGAATGGGTTGCCTTGAGACCCCTTTCACATAGGTGCCTTCAGTTCCATGCATGGATCCCGTACTGATCAGGGCAGTTCAGAAGAGATGCCACAGTGGTGACATCCGTGTCCATCCAGTTTTTTTTTTCAATCTTGTGATGGAGGAAAGAAAATGAAATTAATGGACACTTGTCAGTCTATGGGGAGGCAGATGTGAACGGCCCTCAGATTTCCCCCAATCCATCATGATCAGGAAAATGGAACTCTTTTCCGTTTGGTTTTCCAGACCAGGCTTGGGTCAGGGGTAATTGGATGTAAATGGACACATGTCCAGCACTGAAACTTCTGTACTTGTCTTCGGCGTTCAACACTTCCAGAAGTGTCAGAAGCTTCTGTCTCCTTCTGCATGCCATGGTTCCTTCTTCTGACCCCTACATCACATCTGTGTCCTGTTGTAGGGGAATCAACCAAGGTGTGTGTTTGGAAAGAGTAGTCAGATAAAGTAATTAAAGCTAATTTGTAAAGCTGACAAGTTAAAATAATTGAAATCTGAATATTCACATTTTCCATAAGCCCAGTCATCTCTTTATCTCGTGGTTCTCTTTAATGTAATTAAATCTTCAAATGTAAATTAGATTTTTAATCATCTAGAAGAGCCAAAAATTAAAATGTAATTATATGCAACTGTGGCAATAAGAACTGTGTGTACACAATGCTCCAGGAATCTCATACCCTCATAAAAGTGGATGCTGGTAACAAGGTCACTTCCACCCCTCGATGATGCTGATGAAGAAATTCCTGTACTCGTCAGCATCATGCCATTTGAGCGTTTCGCTTGAATGGCATCTCTTACAAATGAACCCCTTAGTAAATGATTGTCTTGTAACAAGTATGCAGCCAGAGAAGTAGGAACCCTGGACCTGTGTTACACAGTGGCATCACTAGGGGGGTGCGGCCCGCACCGGGTGACACTATTGGAGGGGGTGTCACCCCCTCTGAAAAGTCAGGCACTCAGGCATGGACTGAGAGCCTGGCAGTTGCATGAGAGAGGAGGGGACCCAGCGGCATACCTCCCCCTCCTCTTTCTGCCTGCATCAATCACCAAGATGGCCACCGGCAGGTAACCATGCATGACATCATCACGCACTTGCGCTATGACATTGCACCTGTGCAATAGCCTCACCGCGCGTTGCCACCCGGTGGCCACTCCGGGTGACACCACGCCTCGGGACCCCCCTGGTATTACATTTTCTGTGAGAGAATCTGAAGGGTAACTCTTTCCTGTAGAATTTAAAATGTTTAATTTGCATTGCCTGACAATTTGTTCTTTTCTCTTTAAACTCAGCAAAGCGGCTGAGGCAGATGGACCCGCGACATTCATTCATCTGTTGTCAGATAAAAGGGATGGAGTGGTTACTAACGCCTGCATGGTTCTCATCAACATGGCCGCACAGGAGTCTCTTCGGCCCATTCTACAAGCTCAGGGTGTCATGAACGCTTTGGTGGAACCGTTACAGTCCTCCAGCAATCTGGTGCAGAGTAAAGCAGTGCTCACCGTGGCCGCAGTGGGGTGTGACGCAGAAGCCAGAGCTGAGGTGAGACACATTTCCAGACAAGTCTGAGGATCTCCAGATGTGGTGGAACTACACTGTTTTCTGGTCTGCTCTGTAGATGTATAAGAAAGGCTTTCCTCCTTCACAGGACTTGATTTGACACTGACAGAGTTTGGAATCTGTCACTTTTCATGTGCTGTATGTTGTAGACTCTGTATCAGCTCTCTCCATATCTACCCAGGCATGAGTAGGGATGATTTTCCTGCAGAATTACTGATTTTTCATTCACATTTGCTTGGGCAACAAAATCTGTTTTAGAATTTTAATCGATCAAAAAGTTTAACGATTAATCGAGGAATTAATCGTTAATTTCCGCAGCCCTGCTTTTGTCACACATTTTTTTAGTTTCAGAGTCCATTGGAAAAACTGTATGTGTGAATCCTGGATAAAGCTTCCCATACACCTTGCGATCATAGGACGAAAATTTTCGTCCGATGATCGAACTGTCGTACGATTTTCGAACGGCAGTCCCATCCTGCCCCGCAAGGTTCAATCAGCGGTAGTTTTAAAAAAAAACAGTTGGACGAAATGCGGTAATCGAACGCACGTATTTTCGTTTGCGCATGAGCAGTGTTAATCGTACGAATTTTGACATATGGAGACGCCACCAACCTTGCGAAAATCGTATGATCGACCGAAGTTTTCTAACCTGCTGGATAGTCAAAAGTCAATCGATTGTACAGTATTTGCAGTTATACACTGCCCATCAACCTTACGTATATTGGACGAAAACGCAATTGCATACGGAAATCAACCGATAATCGTAAGGTGTATGGGCACCTTTAGAGTTGTGTGACTCTTGTATAAAAACATTTATAAATGGACCCTTTAAGCTGGTCAACACTGGTTGAATTTTGGCCAAGTCCTGCTGACTTGTTTTATTTTTTTTTAACCTGGTGATCCTGCAAATAATACACACTTCCTGTGTGGCTCTGCTGACTCACTCTACTGTATCTATGGAGGCAGCTGGACTTCAAACATGTCTACCCTTGTTCATCTCTATTACATGGGGATGGGAAGATTATAGACAATACAAATACGTCAAATGTTTCTAACAAGTGGATGTGATTGTATAACAAAAATATACAGAAGGGAATTTATCAAAACTGGAGCAGACAGAATGTGAAGCATTACATAGTAACCAATCAGCTTCTCTCTTCAGTTTGTTCAGTTAAAGTAGTATTAAGGTCAGCCCAGTACCTTTTTTCTCCCCCAGTCCCCCCCTGTCTTCCCCACACTTACCTGTCAGCTGCGCTCGTCCCCGCCGCCGGTCCCGAAGCGCTCCTCCGTACCCGAACTTCCGGGTTGTGGGGGAGATAATGATGGCAGAGGAGCCATAGGCTCCTTCTGCCATCAATCAAAGAGGAAAGGGGCGTGGCCTGCCACAGGGCTGTGTGTGTCTATGGATGCACACAGCCGATGCGGGCACGAGCGTGCACGGGTGACACCATTAGAACGATGGTGGCACCCGTGCAAGGGGCAGGGGGAAGAACATGGCGGGGACCCACTAAAAAATGAGGATTGAGGTACTTTTCCTGTACCGCAGCGCTGAATACTGAAAAATGGCCTGGATGGGAAGGGGGTTTAACACCGCGGATGTCAACTGGTTAAAGGAGAAATAAACAAAATCTGGCTTTAATATCACTTTAAGCTTTGAAATTGAAAGGTGGATTACTATGGGTCACTATTGGTTACTATGGCACCAGATTCTGACTGCTCACAGAGGGTTAACAAGATACAGAAGGAGAGAGAACCATTGCTTTTAACAAACATATCTTCGCTCAGGTGGTACCTGCATTAGAAAGAGCACCAATGATGGTAGTCAGCATGCAGACTGACATCTGTCTTTATTATCAACTGACAGATTGCAGCAGTTGGACAATGTGGGGAACCAAATGAATGGGTCGTGTGACCTCTCATTGTCAACATGTTCTAACATAACTACTTAAGTAGAGTTCGTTCATCCAGCTTTTAGGGCCTGTTCACATGATATCAGGTCCTGATCAGGTGCAGATCTGCAGACGTGGTGCTACTGATGCAGTGCGTTTTTGCCACGTTTTGGCCGCGTTTTGGATGCGTTCCAGTTAAAAAAAAACTGCTGGAGTGGGGCTGTCAGTATGTTAGCTGCAGTGCAGTGCGTTTTTGACGTGTTTTGCGTTTCCTGACCGTACAAAATGTGACATGCAGTATTTTTTCTGTCGTTACCTGAACGCGGACTGCGCACGTGAGAACTGTAGCCCATAAAACACATAGGGATACATTGGGATGCATTTTTAATGCAGGAGCGTACGGATCAGGTCAGCACAGAAAACGGACGTCGTGTGAACAGGCCCTTAGGGACAAATGATCAATTCACTGATCTTTTAACTCCAAATGCCTTTTGCCCATTTGCCATGCTTATAAAATGTATCTGTCAGCAGGATTCAGCCAATCAAGGCACATTCAATCCCCTTTGCCCAACAGCTTTATTTTATTTCTTCCATTGGTCATTGCGGGTTTCAGTAACATTCACCATATTTAAAATAGGTTCAGTGCTAAATTTGCCAGCATTGATTGCAGTGAAGCACTCAGTAAGTGGTGAATCACTAGTTTGATGAAGGATTCACCATTGATATCTATAGAGGCCCTCCATTCTTGCTCCTGCTCAGTCATCCATATTCGCTGCACATTTGATGCACCGCAATTGAAGATCTTCATTTGCATTCACCCTCTTCAGCCACTGCCAGAAAACTATAACAAAAGGGAATAATGAGGATCAATCTAGGCACAGCAATCCGCATAGATGTATCCGACTTTTTAAAATTACGCTTCTATTTGGTAGCTAGTAGAAGTTAGTCACATTCAACGGGAGTCATGACATTCAAGATGTTTCATATCCTATCTAAGCCACTTCTTCAGTTCTAATGAGTGTCAGGGACATGCCACATCATTTATCTACACAGGTAGCGCAGACTCCTTAATCCAAACACCATGGAATGTGTCGAGGTCAAGGTAAAAGTTGTAGAAACCCTCTGTTCTAGTTAATCCCATCCTTGGTGTCAGGAAGTCTGCATATGTGTTATTCCTTCAATTTTCATGGCTATGGGTGTGAATTGTTGTCAGATCACTGGGGTAGAGATATTAAAATGCCATTATGTATGGAAGATGGGATTGTTGTTTCAGTTTGACGTACAAGGTTTTTTTCCACGCCTCTTGTGGACCAGTTGTCCCCTCTGTATAAATTGAATTGTACAAAAGAGTGAAGACTTTGGAGAAGGCAGGAGAAGGGAACAATCCAGGACAATATAGCTGAACTGGAAAGTGAGATGAATTGGAGAATTTTTCCAAATCAGCTACTTTGGCCTAAATTGTTCACTTCTCCTGACTTCTCCAAACTCTTCACCCTTTTGTGAATAACCCCCTTAATTATTACCATTCTGTATCTAGTCTGAGCTCCGTTGGGAGGGGTAAGGATGTTTAAAATTAGAAAATTATCAAACTAATTTAAAGGCGCTGACTGTATAGGAAATCATTGCAGCTTTCAGGGCACTGAACATCTTCCATCCGTCAGATTAGTACAATAAATCAATCAGCGGTAATCTGCAGTAGCCTGAAGGCGTAAATTGATGTCCTGTATTGTTGGCTATTAAACTGACAAATTCATCGGTCTACCCTGATGAATATGTTTTTAGGGCAATGTGATGTGTTTGCTTTTATTCTTTCCAATTGTATTTATTTCATACCTAAAACTGCAACAAGTATGTTACTAGAAAGTAATATTGCAGGCTGAATTAGGCCTTAACAACCCCAAATGTTCATTTACAGATTAAGTAGCTGGCATATAAATAAATAAAAAACAACTGTAGCTAACACATTTTAATGCTTAACGAAATCCAAAATGTATTATATTGCAGCTGATAAGACACTAGGTGCGGTGACTGCATTCGTTTTCATATCTCAGGCTTTTTTCCTATATGTTCACTGGTAATCCTGTGAATGACACACTTCCTATCCCTGGGTGGCTACACTCATTGCACTGTATCTATGGAGGGAGCCATGGTTGTCACAAAGGCTGGACTTCCATCATGTCTCAATTCATCTACATTACATGGGGGAGAGGAATGATGCGTTTACAGAAGCTTGTATGGAGGGAAGATAAGATTGTTTTTGTTTTCAGTTCAGCTCATAGCTAGTGACAAGGATACTGTATTTTTGGCAAGTTCATCTGTTTTTTTTTTCTGTACTTGCTGTAAATGTTCCAAGCCTGAAACATGAAAATGAATGCAGCCATAATATCTAAGGACTGCTAAGCTGCAATATGAATTTTAGCCTTTGGATTTAGATATCCTTAGCAGTTATAGCTACATTTTTTGGTCTATTGGCATAAAAAGTTTAAACCATATGAATCAAAGCTGAGTCTTGTAACCACCCCCCGCAGTGTTAGGTGGTTTGTCCCAACCTCCGTAACTGTCTCTTTTGTTGGACAGCTTGGTCTGCGTGTAATAGTGGAGACAATATAAATAAACGCATGTAAATATATATAAAAAAGTTTCTTGCTCTTGCGGTTGTTTAATGCAAAGAAAGTATAATGTACCAGGTAACAATTGCAAAGCTGCATGATTGCTACAACATCTGCATTTTCTTACTTCATTGTAATAATAAATACATAGTGAAATATGCAGACTGACATTGACTGACATTCCTTAAATGCTAGTTACCTGGCTGTCAAACTGATCGGACGAATTTTCCGAAATTCAGACATTCGGACGCATCCGAATTTCCGAATCCCAATGCATCCAGATGTGTCCGAATTCGAATTTCCATTTCAGAATTTTGGGTCCCGTATGAATTTCGTACAAAAACGAATCAGGCATGTGACTTTTCTGGCCAGTCAGATGTATTTATCGATGAATGAATCTGAACACGAATTTTCTTTACAGCAACATGGGAGCCATCTGATTCGTGTTCAGTATATACACATAATACTAAAGCTGATATACATATAATACTAAAGCTGAGGCTCCCAGACCCGAATGGCATTTGGGAGCTCCCGAATGCCATTCGATAATTCGGATCCCGAATGCCATTCTGGTCTGGTCATATCCAAAACTAACGAAAATTCGGATTTCGTCTGAAACCGAAACCCGAACCGAATTGAATTTCGGATCTGAATTTCCAAATTTCGAAATACCTGAAACTAACAAATTTTTCCGCAGCTTACATATCTAGTACATTCGGAATCACATGCAATCACCCTGCACATGTATAGAGATAAGGAATTGCAGCATTTATTTGCTGCATGTTTATTCCAGATTTGTTACTCACAAGTATGGATGGGCTCAGGCGTGTATGCAGCTCTACGTGCCGAGCCCGCCAGGAAGCTGACAACGCACAGCGTCAATACATAGTTAGTCGGGTTGAAAAAAGACTCAAGTCCATCGAGTTCAACCTAAAGAGATACAGGCAATGAGACATTTCCTGATCTTTGCCGCTGCGGACCGGGAAAATGTCTCAGTACCTGTGATTGGCGCTGCGCGCTGTCAGCTTCCTGGCGGGCTCGGCACGTGGAGCTGCGAACACGCCCGAGCCCATCCTTACTCACAAGTACTAAACCTAGAGACAGTCAAGCAATTTTCAGGTCAGAAACAGACCTTTACTTATTTATCTAATGACAGGTGCACATTAATAGGTATATAATTAGAGAAAATAAGCCTTTCATTTTTTCACTTTTTAATGTGTATGACATGCTGACTAGTAAACCATTTTTAACTTAAACGTATGGTGTCTAGTTTAGGAATGCTGGTGGATTGACCCATCTTGTTAAACTTCTAAGCTCTAACTATGATGATGTGCGGAGAAATGCATACTGGGCCGTCGCTGTGTGTGCAAATGAAGAATTGACTGCAGCTGAACTCTATAGATTGGGGTAAGTAAAAGATTAACACTAATAGAGATTGGTTGATGTGCTTCATTAAGTGCAGTCTTTAAATTAAAACTGTAATCCCAATAATTAAGCCAGATCCACATTTATTATGTGTATGAATGTGTTGTCGTGTGTTAATATTTTAAGCATTATATGCTAAAATTAAGTGCCATGGACATAGTGAAAGACTACAAACGATGTGCTTTTTAAAGTGCAAATCCCCTTTTTTTAAATTAAGGAGTTATGTTTGCAGGATGGGACGCAGCCTTCCTATCTGCTTTTTCCCATAGAATATAACATGCATTTGCTTTTTTATTATTCTTTAAATCCGGTTTGCACACAATTGCAGAAAAAAAGGAGTGACTTGTAGAAGATGATCTTTTACAAGTCACTCCTTTTTTTCTGGAGTATTTTGATTTTGCTTTGCCTTTAAAATTGGTCGTCTTTTTGTTTTTACGTGTAGGGCTTATGACGTTCTCCAGGAGATAAATCTTTCAGCAAGTCGCAGAAACAATTTTAGCGAGCTGGCTCTGAACAAGATGCTGGATAATAACCTTTCTCTGAAATACAACCAGAAAGGATTTTTATCCTACACCAACCTCATAAATGATGGATTTTATGACCACGGCCGGGTACGTTGGAACACGAGTATAAGTCATGTATAGGTGTGTGACTACTTTGGAGTACATCATGAGATTGTCACAAAATTAGCTGTGTAATTCAGTTTAGGGATGTACAGATACTTTTCGAGTACCAGTGCAGATACTTGGCATTTTCATGAGAACTACCAGGGTTGCAGAGGTTGCAGCTGGGACCTGGCTCTGGCACTTCACCACTGTCCTGAAATCATTAGTCTGTATTGTTTTAGAAAAACTGCCACGTGACAATAAACAAAAATGTATCAGTACTCGTACTTGTAAGTACTCGGCAAGTACCAGTACTCATACTCGCAAAACTGGTATCTGTGCATCCCTTTATTTATATTTATAAAAACAAAATCGTACATTAAAACAGAGATGTACAAATCCCAGAAGCTCCGTGTGCTCCTTACAAATGACAGCTGCCTCCTAATTTTTTAATTTTTCTCTAGTGTAGCCTTGGAGCTCAAAAGTATCGGTACCTGTACTCGTACTTGTACCGAGTACTGTACTTGGTATCTGTGCAACCCTAATTCAGTTAAATCCAAAGGTGTTAAAAGTACATTTCCTATTTAAGCCATGCCACTGCACTTCCTGTTTGTCAGAATTTTGTGCTCTTGCCAATAGCTTGCTTCCCGCTCACTCTGTGATACAATCTGCTTATACTGCTGTACCGACCTTTGGCTGCTTATTCACCGACTACTCTCATCGTCTTCTGCTTCATACCTTATACCTTTGGCTACTGACCTCAGCTTTTTTGCTGACTAAGGTTCTGCCTGCTCCTATACTTCTACCATCTGCTTGTGTACCAAACCCGGCCTGTTATACCACGAATTTGCCTGCTGTTTCAGCTACTGGACTCTGAGCCTGATCCCAGATCGTGACAAATTGAGGATAAAGGTAGAAAACAAAAAAAGAGGATAAAAAGTCCCAGAAGAGATCTGTCGGATGTAGTATTTTAGACCCTTCAAGGAAGATGTGATAGATGATTCAAAATAATGACAGAGAGTCTGATACTCACATGTGTTGGGTTGCAGGATGCCCAAGGAGGGGATCACGCATCCAAACAAAAGGACGTGCGGGGAATATCTCTCTCCCTGCAAATATGCAGGTCGTGCTCAATGCTCATCACGGCTAGACTCTGATGAGCCTGTGCTGGGGAGAAGATGGAACCCATTGTGTAGTGAAGATGAGGATACAAGCCCCTGAAATAGGAGAGAGGGAGTCTGCAGAGACAATTGTAATTAAAAAAAATTTGAATAAGGATGGTACACCGTCTATGCATTTCATGGATCTAACATGGCCACTTCATCAGGAAGATGTAAGAGGACACTTTAAGGCTGCAGAATAGGGGTTTTCTATGGGGCTTTCATACTGCTCACTATGAGAACTCCAGAGGAAACCCCCACTCTCCTGAGGAAGTGGCCATGTTAGAGCTTTGAAATGCATAGCCAATGTACCATCCTTATTATTTAACCAATAAAAATTGTCACACAAGCTTCCACAAAAATGTTTTTCAATTACAGTTGCTTGTGCATAGTTGGTCAGTACAGCAGTGAATGGTCACTCTACATATTCCCTATATAGAATTATTGTAATTGGAATTACAATCATTTCACCTAAACTATTTATTGGTCTTAGCTACCAAAATCCTATAGGAGGACAATGCTGCTGTCATTTTTCTGATATGTTTTTAGAATTTACACTGTTAATATCAGTGCCAATTTCTTTCCTACAGATAAAACCTGATGCAAAGTTACCATCTCTGGAAGAACTTAGCAAACAGGAGCTGAACCAAAGCCGGGCAGTTATTTTAATCAATACAAAATTACCTGAACTGTAAGTGCTAAGCTGAGCTGCTAAGTCACTTCTGGAAGTGGGGACAGTAGGTAGATGAGCTGCTAAAAAAAAACAATTTCAGTGCCTTATGCTGTACACTTTGAGAATAAATTGCTCCACAGTGCCTGCAGCTACAGAGGGCAGCCAGGGCTTGTTTTAACTCTAATTAATGGCAGGTTAAAGGCAAATATTTAAATGTCCTAAACCTTTGTTTACTTTAAGGTGAACCTATAACATAGTACCATAGATTTTAGCAGCAATACCATAAAGGGTATTAAATTACTAATAATGTCATTAAATTACTTCAAATAAATAAATACTTCAAAGGCTTTTCGATTTAGAATATATATCCCTTGGCATGGGTCACATGGTGTACTAAGCACTTTGGCATTTAGTATTTAGTAGGCCTGTATTTCTTCCAAGGGATGATGATTAATTGAATAGAAAAGGATTTGAGTTATAGAGTGGAGACTCCTGTCACATGTGAGCCGCTTGAAGAATTTTTAAGGTGAGTGAATGACAACCGGGCAAACAGACTCTTTAATAACTATTATTAAAAAATATAGAAATGTAAAACAAAATGTGATTTTTGAAAACTATTCAGAGCAATAGGTGTGTTTCTTAATTTATATCTAAAGTCAACATTTTTTGTTAGTTTCTTCAATAGCGTAAGGAAGAGTTAGAACCTCTGGCTTCTGCTGGGGAGAGTTGCCCTCCACCACTCCATTGTCTTCCAAAATTTTCAGTTGCCACTGGGTCAGGAATAGAGGGCAAATCTTCCTATGGAGACACCAGTTCCAGTTACAACTGTTCCCTCTCAATCCCTTTTTGTGTCTCAGGACAGAAACTGAAAGAAAATTACCGCAATTGGAGACAAACAGCAAACACAAAAACTTGTCAGGGTTTTTATCTCCGCCTGCATTGTCCAAAAACTAACATCAAATGTTTAGACTTTAGATCTACTGAAAGCCCAATTGAATTCTCAGTTTAAATTAGGTACATACATTTTAGGTGCAGCAAAATGCAAAACTGCATAAAGACTTGCAGTTGATTTTGTTTAGAAAGCAGCCACAATCTGAGTAGAAAAGCCTGTTCCCTGCCAGCATGCTGCAGAGAAGAACCATTCCTCTCCGTATAGAAGCAGTGATCGCTTTGCAGAGGTCCAACATGCCACTTGCTAAGTCAGAGCTCTACAAAAAGCAGGCAGTGTTTGCTAATTGCAGAGCTATTGGCCTGATTTAGTAGCAGGTTTGTTAGACCTCTGCAGAGAGATCACTGCTTCCCTACAGATAACAAAGGTCCCACTATGCAGCTGCTTGCAGCAGTCAGGCTTTTCTACTCAAAGTTCAGTTGGGCTGTAAACTGTGGCAGCTTTATCTTATATGAATGTTATTCTTTTAGTGCTACCCCATCACCCCTTCCAGTGGAGGAGAAAACAGAGCCAAATATCAGACAGTCTCCATCTTCACAGAGCAGAAGCGCCTCTAAAGAAAAAGGAGGGTAAGTGCTGGTATTCCTGTCCTTATTACTGTCCTCTTCAGATGTGGCCAGATGAATGTTCTTGAGGTGAACAGAAGAGAGCAATAATATGCAGAAAATGTTATCATAGTTTTTACATTTTGAGACTTGGAGATGCCTTATGGTAGATGCCTTATGGTAGTCACAGTCCTGATGATGGAAGCAGAATTCACTAAGTTATTAAAACCGGTTTCTGATTAGTTCATTTTGTACATCCTATATTTAGTAAACAGGAAACACAAAAACAGCGCGCCTCTCTTGTTCAGAAGTCTTTAATAAGTTGAATGTTAAAAGCAAGAAATGTACTCGCAAACAGCCGGTGTAAGAAAGCCTGTAGTGACAGGGGTGCATCTGCACTGTCAGAACATCACAAACAGCACCGGCATAGGCATGCAGTCTGGAGCGTACATCCTTCTTCCTACATGACAGCTTCTCGTTAACACGTTTCTGGGCTACGCCCCCTTTGTCAGAACCTAGCAGCCCCCTCCTCCACCGTCCTCTACACAAGAGAGGGGCACTGTTTTTGTGTTTCCTGTTTGCTAGATTTCCAGACACCCTGACTGTCAAAGTGCTGCCCACCTGTGTGTCATTACACTTGTACCCCGATGGAGGATGAACTTTGGCGGTAGTGACATTTACTATCCTATATTTAGTGGCAAAACTCCAACGGTGATGGGTTCCCTAATATCTTATTGCTTTTTATTGTCAGTCGGGGTCAGTCACCAGTAGAAGACAAACAAGAACATTCTTCGGGGCGATCTCCTTCTGTAAGCCGTAGTAGGACGAAGGAGAAATCTTCCAGGTAATTTTCATTTTTTAGGTAAATACAACAGTAAAAGCCTTTTATAAAAATTGTAATTACTTATGTAAGTCAGTTTTCCTTTGTTTTATAAGTGAAAATTTCACATACATGTACCCTGTGCAATGTACTCACACTGTGCAGCCATATTGCTGCACAACTTTCTTGCTAAAAAATATTAAACTTCAGTTTTGCAAACCTTAGTGCAGGGGTGGGCATCTCCAGCCCTCCAGCTGTTGCGAAACTACATGTCCCATGAGGCATTGCAGGTTTGACAGTTACAGGCATGATCTATAATGAATGCTGCTGCTAGACTCATTCACCTAACCAACCGCTCAGTGTCTGCAACCCCCTTCTGCCAATCCCTCCACTGGCTTCCAATCACCCAAAGGGTAAAATTCAAAATATTAACAGCGACCTACAAAGCCATCCACAACTCTGCCCCCGGCTATATCTCAAACCTTGTCTCAAACTATCACCCTAACTGCCCACTCCGCTCTTCCAAAGACCTCCTGTTTTCCAGCTCCCTCATCAACTCCTCCCATGCTTGCCTCCAGGACTTCTCTAGAGTCTCTCCCATCCTCTGCAAGTCTTTACCCTAACCTGTCAGACTATCTCCCACTCTGACTGCCTTTCGGCGATCCCTTAAGGCTCATCTCTTCAGGGAAGCCTATCCCACCTCAACCTAACCACTCAACCAGCCTGTTCTCAAACAATTCATCCCCACACAGCTACCTCCTCATGTATCACTTGCCCCTCCCTTTTAGATTGTAAGCCCTCAGGGGCAGGGCCCTCCTTAACATCGTGTCTTGAATTGTAATGTCTTCCTTATATTGTAAAGCGTTGCGCAAACTGTTGGCGCTATATAAATCCTGTATAATAATAATAATGACTCCCAGAGGCATGTTGAGATTTGTAGTTAAAGTCCAGCTAGAGGGTCAGAGTTGCCCACCCCTGCTATAGTGTTTGTTAGAGAAATGGCACCTAGTCACTCAGGCTGGCCCTATCACTCTTCTGTTGCAAATTTGGAGAAGACATCCACTTTAAATAACTACACAGTGGATCCCTCTCACAATGAGTTGTTTCCTGCAGTTACAGGATGTCCGTGACATCAGGTGCTCCTCAGACCTCAAGGTCCATTCACACTCATGTGTTGCGGCAAAGCGAGCTTAAATACATAGGTTAATGCCCATGACCACAACACACGGCAATGCACTTGCTCTATGTGTGGTGTGTTGTGCTGCCATTCATTGTGAATAGCACCCCAACGCAGTAGAGTAGCATTCAGTGCACCACAGCACACTACAACATCTACACTTATACTGTGTATTGCTAAAAAAGGGTCATGTATGTTTTAACATCCATCATGGTAAGTTGGCAGCCCATTCATACTGCGTGCCATACTAATGTTCCATGTGCAATAATGTACCACAACAAAACACTTAAAGAAGTACTCCAGGCAAAACAAATGTAACCCTTGCAACGGGGCTACCCTTGCACTACAAGGGTTACGTGCTTGTTTTGGCCTAGGGCTGCTAGACCGGTCCCTGCAGGTTCTCTCCCCCTCCACAGAATGTCCCTATGTGTCCTTGTTACACTGTATTAGACGAGATGACTCACACATCCTTAGATCGCTGGAGCAGAGGGGGAGAGAGGCTGCAGGGACCGGTCTAGCAGCCAAGCCGGACTAAGGCTCGGGTGAATATACCTTTGTTATTATAGACCCTAGTCCAAAATGAGCACTTAACCCTTGCAGTGAGGGGCTAGCCCCACTACAAGGGTTGCGTTTTATTATGCCTAGAGTTCTTCTTTAGGTCTGAATGGGTCCTCATAGATTTTAGGCCTTCAGGAACCACTGAGGGTGGGATAAATTCACAGAATGTTTCCTTTTTTTTTCTTCATAAGCCACCCAAGACAGTGAAGCGAATGTAACGCTGGTCTCCAGCCTGCAGATGTTTTTACTTTGCACTAATTAATATAAAACATGCACGGCTTAGAATCAAGTGGCGTTTTCTGGAGAGCTCAGAAATCCTCCACTGAAAGACAGACAAGCCATGGAATGTGTCAGCCAATTCTTTTTTATGAATGAGCGGACGCCTAAATCGAAGCAGATGTGTTTTCTAAGAGAACGCCTCGTGTGACGGACTTCAGGGCAACAAACTGGGAGACATATATAAAAGTAAAAAATGAAAGCGTGTGTCATTTATATCACGCAGGTTCACACTTTTTACTGTGTTGTAAAGATATTTAATCAGTTCATTCATTTTTAGTAAGCAGAGATTTTCATCCTCATTCTCTTAAAGAAAAAGTATGCTGGCCAGTCATATATAATTTTAAATGTCCCTCTAATGGCATTTCATTGGCTGCAGCCTATACCCTCCACAGTTTTGTTGTTTGAGCGTTAAGGCTGAACTCCAGGTATAAATATTTATATGTACACTATATTGCTAAAAGTATTGGGGCGACGGCCTTTACACGCACATGAACTTTAATGGCATCCCAGTCTTAGTTCGTAGGGTTCAATATTGAGTTGGCCCACCCTTTGCAGCTAGAACAGCTTCAACTCTTCTGGGAAGGCGTCCACAAGGTTTAGGAGTGTGTCTATGGGGAATGTTTGACCATTCTTCCAGAAGCACATTTGTGAGGTCAGGTACTGATGTTGGACGAGAAGGCCGGACTCGCAGTCTCCGCTCTAATTCATCCCAAAGGTGTTCTATCGGGTTGAGGTCAGGACTTTGTGCAGGCCAGTCAAGTTCCTCCACCCCAAACTCTCTCATCTATGTCTTTATGGACCTTGCTTTGTGCACTGGTGCACAGTCATGTTGGAACAGGAAGGGGCCATCCCCAAACTGTTCCCACAAAGTTGGGAGCATGAAATTGTCCAAAATGTCTTGGTATGCTGATGCCTTAAGAGTTCCCTTCACTGGGAATAAGGGGCCAAGCTCAACACCTGAAAAACAACCTCGCACCATAATCCCCCCTCCACCAAACTTTACACTTGGCACAGTGCAGTCAGTCAAGTACCGTTCTCCTGGAAAATGCTAAACCCAGACACGTCCATCGGATTGCCAGACAGAGAAGTGTGATTCGTCACTGGTAACAAATTGTTGAGTGCTTTTGTCGTTTGTTTTGCTCGTCACTCCAGAGAACACGTCTCCACTTCTCTAGAGTCCAGTGGCGGCGCGCTTTACACCACTGCATCCCACGCTTTGCATTGCACTTGGTGATGTAAGGCATGGATGCAGCTGCTCGGCCATGGAAACCCATTCCATGAAGATTTCTACGCACTGTTGTTCTGCCAATCTGAAGGCCACATGAAGTTTGGAGGTCTGTAGCTATGGACTCTGCAGACAGTTGGCAACCTCTGCGCACTGTGAGCTTCAGCATGCGCTGACCCCGCTCTGTCATTTTACATGGCCTTCCACTTCGTGGCTGAGTTGCTGTTGTTCCCAGTTGCTTTCACTTTGTTATAATACCACTAACAGTTGACGGTGAAATATTTAGTAGCAAGGAAATTTCCTAGAACACCTGAATCCAATGATTTGGCGGGTGTCCCAATACTTTTGGCAATATAATATATATACAGTGGTCCAGCTTGCCCCAGTATTTTATTATTTTATACCTGGAAGGGTGTAAAAAAACTGTAGTTGCCTGTGCTATGATCTCCCAGGTCCTATACTGCCTCTGCTGTGAAAACACAGGGTATCGCTCACTCGGCACAGCGGCCATTCAGTGAATGCCTAGTATTTTTATCAATGAATACAAGGTCTTCTCTGGTCAGAGAGGTGATGACCTGAAGTTCAACTTTAAGGACCATAAAGTGATTAAACATTGTGAGTGGCCTGTTGCAGAGGACCCTTCAATTGCCATGTGATCATTTCTTTGATTTTAAGTCAATAAAACGCTTTTGAAAATGCCACATGTATTGTCAACATTAGGCAGGACTTTTCCTCTCAAAACTTTAAGGGCCATTTACATTTTTGTGGTGCTGTAATGCACGAGCATTAATGCGCAATATGTCACATGATAATGTGCATTGCATTAGGGCAGGCCATTGAACTGAATGGGCTTTTGACGCACCAAAATGTCCCAAAAATTGGACGTCACCAATTTTTTGTCGCACCAAAACGCATTGCAATGAATGTGTATTGCTATAGTGTGTTGGGGTGCTATTTAAAATAAATTGCAACATGTCAACACATGTAAAGCAATGCATGGATGTAAAACAGTACTTGGAGTGACACTAAACTCAGGAGTTAAATCTTAAAAATGCATTCACAATAATGTATCTTATTTGTGTATCACTCGGCTGTAGATCCTCAAATCATCTCTGAATTGGTGTTGACACTGTCCTTCCCATGGTCCCTGTGTGTGTTGTAGTTGTTGTGGTAGTTTCCATTCTTTCTTATGGGACTTCATATTCGTAGCACAGTATTGGCACCACAACTGAAGCTGAAAAGGTTCAGCTTCGCTTCTCCATAACTATATGTAGGCCTAGGTGTCCAGAAAGCAAAGCACGTGCTAACATCACATTCAGCTATATCTCTGCCAGGTGTGCATTCATCTATCACCTTTTATTCACATTTAAATATGAAAAAGAACTCTGTTGCTGCAATAGATTAAACCTCCCAGGCATTGTTCAGGCCTGAGTGGACGGGCTTTTGTTTCTATCAAGGGGGTTTTGTATTCCCATACACGTTTATGGGAATGCAAAACCTGTATGATGCAAGTCATTTGCAGGTCAGAAGCAGGTCAAATGCACACGTCTGAATTATTTTCCAAAGCGTCTCAAACTGATCTCAAACTAATGCCATCAACCCAAGGCCACAGCCCATCCACACATACCCTTGGGCCCCATTCACACTTGCCATGCACTGTTTGCACGTCAACTTAGAGCAGCCTATTCATTTCAGTGGACTGCCCTGTATGCAACAAACACGGCAAAAAAACCTTTGCTTTATGTGTCTTTCTTGTCACGTTTGGGGTGCCATTGGCAAATATTGGCACCGCAAGCATGGCACAGGCTTTTTGCATGGTCTTGAGTACCAGGGATCCTTTGGCCAGGGAGGCAAAAACCGAACCAAGTGACCTTTTTATGGTAGGGACAGTTTCCTAGAGCGTGTGTAGCACACAAAGTGCGCCGTGGCCACATGGTTTGGTGACCTTGGTGGGTGTTGTTCTAAAGAATATGATTTATTTTGACACTTTTTCACATGTATATGCCAAAAACATTGTATTGTGAGGGATGAATTGTAAAAGTTGTAAAGTACTTTATGAGCTGAACAAGATGGCCGCTGTTCTGTGATCATGTGATGGATTCAACGAAATAAAACTATAATAAAATGTTATCAAAATTTTACCTTTTAAAGGCTAACTAACCTTTAGTTAGTGATACTTATAATATGACTTACATTAGGCTGATCACTTCCACATGTTTATCTTAAAACAATACAGAGATTATACATTTCCCTTTAAGGAACACAGTGGTGCGGCTTCTCATAGCATCCCAGGGGTCAGATCCTAGCTTTGTCATTTAGATCTGTCTGTGGGGTATTAATTCCACTGTCCAGTGGCTGGAGATTTATTGATATGGATTCTAATTTCAACTCAAATTATTCACTTAAAGAAAACACTGCTTGTGTATGTCTGTGCTTTCCCATATATGTTTTGGTGTTTCCTATATTGCATGGCTGTCCTACATGATTCTTACTTAATAAATCACAACACAGAGGCAACAGTGAGTTCAGGCAGCTAAAAACCTAGTAAGTCTTAAAGGAAACCTGTCATGAGAGTAATAGGTGGGCCACCATTGCTGTCCTCCTGAAAATGCTGGTTGTTGGTTGTCATGATGATCCTCTGGTGTCACTATGGTCTAAAGCTGGCCATATATTAACCTCCCTGGCGGTCTGATTATGTCAGTATTTTTGAATGTCAAAGCGGTACATTGTTTTGCATGGAAAGTTGTTGTTTTATATTGTAGGCCTGTAATTCTTAGGAATAACTCACTTAAATCTGTCCAAAAAAAGAGTCTGGTAGACAACCCGGGTATGATAAAGTTTGAAACACGAAATCATAAATTATAATATAATAAATAATTATAAAAAATTATAAAATAATAATAATAAATTTAACTCAATAATGTAATCAAACCAAAAAAAACCCTGAATAATTTGCCCAAACAAGGGTTGCCATGGACGTTCTCAAGTTTCCAGGCAGAAAGAACGGTAAAAGTGCAGGCAGGGCACAAAACAAAGCTCTAGGGACAAAACTGAGGTGAAATGGTTTGATACAGTAATGTAATCATTACAGATTACAATGTATTGTGTGCCATATTGTGTTTACTTTTCACTTTTGAAATTGCTGCCGGTTCCGCCCCCCTGCGACGCCGACACTGGCAGGGAAGGAACCCGGAAGACGGATGCCGGCATCGGCCGGAGGACACAGCGGGAGGACACCAGGGGCTCGTAGGGACAAGGTAAGTGACACTACAGTGTAATCCCGTGTGTGGCTCGGGGTTACCTCTTTTGGTACTGAAAATTAACCCCCCAGCCACACTCGGGATTACCGCCAGGGAGGTTAGATTTCTTACAGATTCCTCCATCCACCCCTAAACAACTTAGATGGAGGAATCCCCACTGACGCTGTCAGAATACCCGAACATTTACTGCAGTCACTGTTTGGTCAACAATTTTTAGCCCAGCACAATCGACTTGTCAAGCCAGCATGGTCACCCACTGTGACCCATGGTCACATGGTCACGGTCACCCACCCTTACTCCTAGAATGAGATCCTAATAGGTTGGACTTGATGGACTAATGTCTTTATTCAACCTCAAATACTATGTAACTATGTTACATTTTTGGATGATTCCTGCGAGTCATTCGTAACTCTAACAGTGTATGGCCAGCTTCAGTCATAGGTTTTTAAAATGTATGCAGATTAGGAGCTCAGACTTGATGCATACTTGAAGTCAGAAGTAGGTTAGTATGACAGCTAGCGTTTTCAGAGGGATGTCACTGTATCCAAATGTATGTATGCAATTCAGTACTGTGTGCTGACTTTGTGCATCTCTAATCAAAACTTTTTTTAGTTTTGGATAGAATGATTCAACTATCAGTTTTTATTGCTGTCTGTGTCCTTGCCAGTGAGATTCATTCTATTTGTCCTGGTGATCAAAAAGTGATGGTGAATCCAAATATTACAGTTGTCACTGGAACAGAAATAGAGAAATCATCCAACAAGGACAGCTAACAACTGACAAAATAAGGTTTCTACTCACTTTGAAGAGATTTCCCTGACAAAATAAGGTTTCTACTCACTTTGAAGAGATTTCCCTGACAAAATAAGGTTTCTACTCACTTTGAAGAGATTTCCCTGACAAAATAAGGTTTCTACTCACTTTGAAGAGATTTCCCTTCACTTTCTGCCATGTGTCCAGCACAGGAAGTGAAGAGGACTTTCCCCAATGGCACACATCAAATAAACCTGACAGGGTAACCATTGCCTACTCTGTCCGAAACAAAAAAAGTTCTGGTTTTAGATGCACTATAACTATTTCCATACAACACCTCTGTAAAGAAGACTACATCTGTGTAAATATCTGATCTATTTTCAGCAAAGGAAAGGGCAAAGCGAAGAAGGAGGAAGAGAAGGTGAAAGAGGAAGATGAGGTATCCCGGGTCATAGCTCAACCAGACCCCACTCCTGAGACCCTGCACTGGTTCCCACCATGTGACAAGGAATTAAATGACTATATCTCAGAGGCGTCCACTACAATCCTTCCTCTTCCACACCTCCGAGAGCAAGTGGTAGCTCTGGCACAGTAAGTAAGACACCTGCTTATTAAGGCAAAACCAGCCGATATGACTACATGTGTTTGTAGTTAAACTCCGGGAACCAAAACTTTATTTTTAATGTATTTTATTTACATAAAGAATATAAATCGACTTTGTGTGCACCAAATGCCTTTGAAATCCCAGATGTTGCTATATAAATGTAGTGGTGACATCATCACTGGGTTATATATAGCCTGTGGCAGAGCTGTGGGAGGGGCCCGGCATATCCAACCAGCATAGGCTGCCTGCAGAAATCTACAGGAGGGGGTGGAGATAAGACCAGTCACCCTGCACAAGAAGAGAGCACAGCAGTGCCTGGTCTTATTACAGGAGTCTCCTTTACAGAGCCAAAGTTTCACACTGGGTTACTGCACAGATCTGGAAGAAATACAAAATCATGATTCAAACAGGAATATACATGACTCTTGTATTTAGACAATATTTGCTTAGTCTGGAGTTCTGCTTTATCAAGGCAGTGCAAACAATGGCAATGATGTGCATAGTGTACTCACCCATAGCAACCAATTGCTTATTGCTTCTAATTACTTATAATTATGGGTTACTTTGGATACTGCCATTTACAATATTGAGTAAACCTAGTCTGATAAAGGCTAGGCAGTATGCAGCATGTCACCTTGTCTTAAAGGTACACCCAAAACTGATATTTAATTTTTTGCTAGATCTGGAGAATTAAAGTGACACTAAACTCAGGAGTCAAATCTTAAAAATGCAAGAACCTTAACTATTAACAAAAATGTATCTTATTTGTGTCACTCGGCTGTAGATCCTCCAATAATCTCTGAATTGGTGCTGACACTGTCCTTCCTCCTGGAGGATGCATACTTTTGTTCCCCATGGTCCCTGTGTGTTCTAAAGTAGTCACCACTCCAAGCTCGCTCCCGTGATGGACTACAATCTCACGTTTAGTTTACTCATTTGTATTGAGATTGTAGCCAATCGCGCGGTAAAAACGCTGCAAAAAAGCATCAAGAGCTGATCGAGAAAAAGATGTGAACTTGCCCTAAATGTCGGAGATGAAGGAACTTTAGGATATCTGGCGATGGCGTGGGGGGATACAATGTGCCTGGCTAGGGCACATTACATTTTCTTTCTACAGACTTCAGACCAAAACGGATTTCATTTTAAGTTTTTATGTCGGCTTTAAATCTTCCATAATATGCAGCTGAACAGTGAAGATACTGAGACGGCCGCATACATTTCCATTTTAATTCTTGTAATGATCTGAGAACAATTGCAGCAATCATTGGGGGGCTGTATATAGTAAAACATCTTTTTTGAGACAAAACTCTGTAGTATGATGGATCCTCTCGTATTCCACTCAGGTTTGTGGCTGAAAGGATGGGCGGTGCGATAGAGAGAGAAGGAGTGCATGAATTCAGCTGGGAGCTCCATATCAGTGAACTTAAATTTGAGCTGAACAGTAATGTTGTTCCCATCGGGAAGATTAAGAAAGGGATATTCTATCACCGAGCCCTGCTGTATAAGGTATGCATTCACAGATATGGATTTTTAAAGGACTTTTTAACATAGATCTAAACCCAGTCATTATAATCACATATAAGCTTTGACATGTTCATGCAATTTCACATTTTTCATGCGGTTTTCAATCTCTATAAATCTACAGCTTCTGTTAAAATAATACCTGATGATCTTGTCATGCGGGTGCTTCCTGTTATAGGGTGTTGTTTGTCTCCCAGCTGCTCCCCTGCTGCCTTCCTACTAAAGGTAGTTGCTCTGACACACATAGTGTAGGCATGGTCCACAGTTCTCACTATCAGGAAGGTGGTCCACAGCAATGATATTCAGCAGATGCTGGATCAAGTGCATGAAGACAGAACATGGCTGAAAGAGGCTGGAAGAGATCAGCAACACCCAGTGATTTAGCAGAAAAAAAATAAACTAGTTGAGGTTTAAAAGAGATCTAAGAGGTGAGGGATTTCCACTCATCCTCATAGTTAGAGCCGACCTGTGACAAAGAAGCTGTCACAGGTCGGCTCTATAGATCGGGACTAGAGCAGAAACATGCACCGATCTGCTCACTTCCCGATCGTCTCCCTGCAGTGAGCAGTGACTGTCAGTCACCGCTCACTGCAGGGATTCCCCCCCTCCACAATCCTACAGCGCTGAGTGGAGGAACGAACGGAGGAGGGGGCAGGCACAGATGGCTCTGCCTCTAGATAGGCAGAGCCAACTGTCACTCACTGTCAGTCACCGCTCACTGCAGGGATTCCCCCCTCCCCAATCCTTCAGCGCTGAGTGGAGGAACGAACGGAGGAGGGGGCGGGCACAGCTGGCTCTGCCTCTAGATAGGTAGAGCAAACTCTCACTCACGCAGCTGGGTGGATCCAGACAGTATTGTCGGGATCCATCCCGGCTGCAGCGCTCTCAGTATATTGCGGCAATAGCGGGAGGGCATATACTAACCTCCTCCCATGACCCTAAAGAGAACTATGGGGAAAACACTTACCCCATAGTTCTCTTTTATGTCTAAAACCCAACCCCAGTAAAAAAAAATTTTTTTATGATTATCCTCCAGGCCTAAAAATACAGCTTTGGCTGCAATGCTCACCTCTTCTCACCCTGTCCACTGCAGTAATTATTTTCTGTCACTAGATGTCACCAGTCTCCTGGGTTAAATGACGCTCTGGGTCATGTAACCCTCTTCATGTGTCTACAGGGTGTCATGCTGTCATACACATGTCCCTTGTATGGACATCAGAATGGTACCTGCATTCAACAGTATAAAGATGCAGAAAACTGTGCTGAAATAATCACATTTGTGCCGCCCCTTTCATCACTGAAGATTGCCTAGGATTGGAGAAGTGGCAAACAGGAAGTGGACACTGCCTGCCATGTCACCAACCGTAAGACATCAGAACAAAGTAAATACAACAAGAAACCAAAAATACTTGCTGATATAGAGGGCCTCATGTGCAACCCCTGACATCAACAAAGGGCCACATAACATTTTCTGCAGAAGACGTGTATCCAAACCTCTGCTTTTAACCTTAGTGGTTAGACAGGTTTTTTTGCATGCTGGCTGGTGAGTTTGCTGGGAAACTTTTTTCTGTCTTACTGTTTGAAGCCCTTCCATGTGCACCTTGCTGTAAAGCTGGTAACGAATTGATGAGTGCGTTTGTCATTTGTTTTGCTTGACTGATTTATAGACTGGAGACACAATACATGAGACTGCTAGAGATTACTGCTATAACAGTTCCTTTACAGATCAGTCCTTTCACATTTGCGCTTCCTACATCCCTCTTAAAATGTATTTGGGACACATCTGATATTCATTTGATATTTCTCCTAAAATGATCAATGGAGAGAAAACATATTACAAGAGAAAAGAGTTGGACAACACAGAAAAAAGAAAGCTAGCATTAAAGAGATCTGCCCAGCCATTAACTTCTAGTACTCAGTGTCGTAAATATTTTTCCCTCACTGGTCTGAATAAGCATCTAGGCAAGGTAAACACAGACTACTGTCTGCAAGGGCCCCTGAGGGCCACACAGTGAGTGTCAGATAGGCAACAGGCTATAATGTGTATATATTCTACTCTGTAGCAGACAGGATTTGCGTTTCTTGTACTCTAACGTGTGTGTTTTTTAGGCTGTAGCAGACAGAATTGGCATCGCTTGTACTCTGGAACGGGGTGACTATGGTCGTGCTTGGAATGAAGTCAAGTTGTTCAGTGACTCACTGAGACCAGGGACAAAAGCTCTTCCAGAGAGTTACATTGTGGATCTCATGCATGAACCAGGCCGCCTAATAAAGCACGGAACTGCGCAGGCCGAGAGCTATCAGCAGATATGAGAATTATATCCAGCTAACCGCTCAGGATTTTTTTTCTTGATAGCTCCATTATTTATTAGGACATCGGTTCCAAATGTATACATTTCCTGTCACCCACATATGTATCACAACCGTATGTAGCCAGTGTACAAGCTGTATGAATGAATTGAATGCAATTTATTTCAGAGAATTCTATAAATGTATCTCTTTCAGTTCCTCAAAAGTGGAAGGTGATACAACAAGCTCTAGTTCTCCTGCTCTCTATGCTATGCCTGGCGCTGACATAGAAACTGGAGCAGATCACCCCCTTGTTAATAAAGATCAGAATCTGCTCCATTTTCTTAGTTTAGAAAAGTGTGCCACTCTTTTTCTATTCCTCTACTGTCTCTTTAAAGTATCCCAAAAAGTGCAGCCAATCAGCTGTAGACGGCTGTCAGAAAATAGTAGCAACAGCTGAATAATATTCCATCCACATTGTTTAGTGTGGGTGAGGAGTCTGATAGTGTGTTGCCAGCTTAAGTAAGGTGAAAGCTCTCTAACCGGGCTTTGAATAGTAGTAAAAACCTGACACGGGTTCCAACCTGCCCTACTACAAAGCACAAAGGGAAAAAAAAAGTTTTGGCTGGACATACACTTTAAGGTTATAAACAGCTGATCATGTTGATAAGTATTAGATATTGAGCAATTTGGGACAAGTTATCCAAACTTTTCATGCAATAAATTGAGAACTATTTTCTGTCTGGCCTTTTTTTTTTACTTTCACCTCACTAAACAGATTACATCACAGTGCGTTACTCTACACACATTAACATACGTCATGTGAAGGCAGTTTCTTCACTGTTAATTGACTGCAGTTTTTCATATAGAACTGCTGAAGATCCCCACCAGATTGGACCTGGAGAACGGGATGTGAACTGTCTGCCAGCTCACATGCTTCTCTCTGCCCATGCTGTGAACACACTACATGGACAGAGTATGCATATATGCACTGGAGCTCCTCGAAAGCTCACTGAAAGCCTATATGCCCTGCTGTTAACCCCGGCAAATGCAAGGTTAACAGCCTGCTCCTCCCTTTTATTCTTAGCTGACAGGGGATAGGTGGGCAGACAGTGGGAGGTGGAGTAAGCAGTTCCAGGTCTCTTGCTCTTCATGCTGTGCCTGGCACAGACATAGAAAACGGAGCAGATCCCCCCTTTGTTAATTAAGAACAAAATCTGTTCCATTTTCTCAGTTTAGAAGAGTGTGCCTCTCTTTGTTTATTTCCCTCCATTTTCTCATTAGAGTATCCCAAAAAGTGCTACGAAGTATCCAGATAAATTTACATTTTGGCACACGAGGTCTGGAGCCTGACCTCATCTTCACCTCCTGTTACACCAAGCAATACAAATATTATAAAATGCATTATTTAGGTTTATTTGTTTATTTTTAAATTGTGTCTCAAATATTATACTGGCTATATACACTACTATATTGTCAAACGTATTGGAACACCCCTCCAAATCATTGGATTCAGGTGTTCCAATCACCTCCATGGCCACAGGTGTATAAAATCAAGCACCTCGGCATGCAGACGCTTCTACAAACATTTGTGAAAGAATGGGTCGCTCTCAGGAGCTACGTGGATACAAGCGTGGTACTGTGATATGTTGCCACCTGTGCAATATCCATGTGCAAGTCCATCTGTGAAATTTCCTTGCTACTAAATATTCTATGGTTACCTGTTAGTGGTATTATAACAAAGTGGAAGCAACTGGGAACAACAGCAACTCAGCCACGAAGTGGTAGGCCACGTAAAATAATCAGAACGGGGTCAGCGCATGCTGAAACGCACAGTGTGCGGAAGTTGCCAACTGTCTGCAGAGTCAATAGCTATAGACCTCCAAACTTCGTGTGGCCTTCAGATTGGCACAACACCAGTGCGTAGAGAGCTTCATGGAATGGGTTTCCATGGCCGAGCAGCTGCATCCAAGCCTTATATCACCAAGTGCAATGCAAAACGTGGGATGCAGTGGTGTAAAGCACGCCGCCACTGGACTCTAGAGAAGTGGAGACGTGTTCTCTGGAGTGACGAATCACGCTTCTCTGTTTGGCAATCCGATGGACGTGTCTGGGTTTGGCGGTTGCCTGGAGAACGGTACTTGCCTGACTGCATTGTGCCAAGTGTAAAGTTTGGTGGAGGGGGGATTATGGTGTGGGGTTGTTTTTCCAGGGGTTGGGCTTGGCCCCTTAGTTCCAGTGAAGGGAACTCTTAAGGCATCAGCATACCAAGACATTTTGGACCATTTCATGCTCCCAACTTTGTGGGAACAATTTGGGGATGGCCCCTTCCTGTTCCAACATGACTGTGCACCAGTGCGCAAAGCAAGGTCCATAAAGACATGGATGAGCAAGTTTGAGGTGGAGGAACTTGACTGGCCTGCACAGAGTCCTGACCTCACAAATGTGCTTCTGGAAGAATGGTGGAACATTCCCATAGACACAATCCTAAACCTTGTGGACGCCTTCCCAGAAGAGTTGAAGCTGTTATAGCGGCAAAGGGTGGGCCAACTCAATATTGAACCCTAAGGATTTAAGACTGGGATGCCATTAAAGTTCATGTGTGTGTAAAGGCAGGCACCCCAATACTTTTGGCAATATAGTGAATGTGGGCGCTGCACATAAAGGTTGAAAGAAATGCATACATTTGCAGTAGTTGTCCTCTACGGATTATAGTTAAAATTTAACAAAATAAAAAAGCCTCTTTTAAGACTAATCCATTTTTTTTGGTATTTTCTGGTATGTATATACTTTTTTTCTTGTAGCATGCAGAAATATCTTCTATCAGAAACATTTCACTTACAAAATTCCCTACTGCAGGTGCTAGAGTGCCACCTAGTGGATGTCCTGGAGAAATGTTTGTGGTAACACTACTTCAATTTATTGTATTCATTTATCCACAAATGCGATATTGTTCAGTGCTTTGGGGCTGTTTTACACTTATTTATATGCAGTGACATGCTTTTATAACACATACTCTGGTACAAGTCTTTGTAAGTAGTAATATTTGGTTCCACACATGCCGCACATATTCATGCAATGTTTACACATAAACTGACCCCAGAAAACCTGCAAGCTTGCAGTCTTATTCAGTTAACCAGTGAGTTATAAACTGCCATGTTGTCTTTGGTTTATTAACAGTGGACACAGTACATCTCCCAGCTGCTAATGACTGAGATAAAGGACAAGCCAACCTTTGGTCTTCCTTTACTACTCGTTCCATTCAGGGTAACTGTCAACTCTCAGTGCATGTGTCTACAATTTGCTATGGCAAAATGCTGCACAAAAACAGCACATCCTCTTCTCACTGTCTCTGCACATCCTCTGTTCTCGTTCTCTCTCTCTCTCTCTTTCTCTCTCTCTCTCTCTGCACATCCTCTGTTCTCTCTATCTCTCTCTCTCGCTCTGCACATCCTCTGTTCTCTCTCTCTGCACATCCTCTGTTCTCTCTCTCTCTCTGCACATCCTCTGTTCTCTCTCTCTCTCTGCACATCCTCTGTTTTCTCTCCCTCTCTCTGCACATTCTCTCTCTCCCCATCCTCTGTTCTCTCTCTCTCTCTCTCTCTGCACATCCTCTGTTCTCTCTCTCTCTGCACATCCTCTGTTCTCTCTCTCTCTCTGCACATCCTCTGTTCTCTCTCTCTCTCTGCACATCCTCTGTTTTCTCTCTCTCTCTCTGCACATTCTCTCTCTCCACATCCTCTGTTCTCTCTCTCTCTCCACATCCTCTGTTCTCTCTCTCTCTCTGCACATCCTCTGTTCTCTCCCCCCTCTCTCTCTCTCTGCACATTCTCTCTCTCTCTCTCTGCACATCCTCTGTTCTCTCTCCTCTCTCTCTCTCT
>NW_017306291.1:19218-21283 GCF_000935625.1 Nanorana parkeri | reverse complement strand
TATGAAGGGGGATTGGGGTGAGTCCATGTTGGGGATTTATAAGTCCGGGATCTCTCATGTTCCTCTGTCGGTGACATTCTGTGACGTATTGTGCAGATATTTTCACCATCGGCTCCTCTTCTCCCAGTACAATGCAGAGTCTCCTCGTCTTCCTCTCTCTCTCTCTGCACATCCTCTCTCTCTCTCTGCACATCCTCTCTCTCTCCACATCCTCTGTTCTCTCTCTGCACATTCTCTGTTCTCTCTCTCTCTCTCTGCACATCCTCTGTTCTCTCTCTCTCTGCACATCCTCTGTTCTCTCTCTCTCTGCACATCCTCTCTTCTCTCTCTCTCTCTCTCTGCACATCCTCTGTTCTCTCTCTCTCTGCACATCCTCTGTTCTCTCTCTCTCTCTCTGCACATCCTCTGTTCTCTCTCTCTGCACATCCTCTGTTCTCTCTCTCTCTCTGCACATCCTCTGTTCTCTCTCTCTCTCTGCACATCCTCTGCTCTCTCTCTCTCTCTCTCTGCGTACACACTGTTCTCTCTCTCTGTGCATCCTCTGTTTTCTCTCTCTGAATATTCTCTGCTCTCCGTCTCTGTCTTTCTCCGCACAGCCTATGTTCTTTCTCTCTATGCACATCCTCTGCTCCCTGTCTCTCTCTGCGCATCCTCTGTTCTCTCTCTTTGCACTTCCTCCATTCTCTCTCTCTCTCTATGCACATCCTCTGCTCTCTCCGCACACCCTCTGTTCTCACTCTCTATGCACATTCTCTGCTCTCTGTCTCTGTCCCTCTCTACACATCCTCTGTTCTCTCTCTTTGCACATCCTCCCTTCTCTCTCTCTCTGCACATTCTCTGCTCTTGGTCTTTCTCACTCTCTGTGCACCCTCTGTTCTCTCTCTCTCTGCACACTCTGTTCTGTCTCTCTTTGGACATCCACCGTTCTCTGTCTCACTCTCTCTGCACATCCACTGCTCTATAGGCACATCCTCTGCTCTTTCTCTCTCTCTGCACAAACCTCTGCTCTCTCTCTCTGCACATCCTCTACTCTCTCTGAGTCTGCTCATAAGTCATCAGCTTTCTCCTCCTATCAACATGCTCCCAGTCATCACATGTACATGCAGCTGAGCCTGATTGGCTCTTAGTGCTCCCCCTCCCTCCCTCCAGCCCTTTTTTTTTAAACAGATACAAGCTATTAACCTCTAGTTAACCCTATTTTAAACTTGTAAACTTTTTTTTATTTTGCAGTACACAATGTTTTTAAAAATCAGCCTCTGTTTTATTTAAAAATACTTTTGCCATGCTTTGGACCAGACACATATAATTTAAACATATCAATAATAAGGACATTTAGATATATCCACAGTTTGATTAGATTGAATGCGGGGCCTGAGCAAGGCATACCTTTTCTGAAGTGTTGGAAGGTATGCTATCTGCTTCTCTATATGGATCGTCCTATAAGTCAGAGCTGCTGTGCTGAGAAGTGGAATTATTGTTCAAATATGGGGACGCTATATAATAATAATAGAAAGTAATAATGATGCCGCATAGCAATGCACAAAGCTAAATGCAGCATATTCAGTGACCCACGCAATGCACCTTGCCAGCGGACAACAATGCACCACGATGCAAAGATATGAAACATTTGTGGGCTATGGTGCTATGCATGAAAAAAAAATGCTGCAGTTTTGTTAAAACCTGTTTTGACGAATTGGCCAGTCTATTGAACATGAACAGGTCACGTTACAGCACAAAATACCAGACAATAACATGAGTGCGGTAACACATAGCGACACAGTAGAAATGTCTACAGTGGCCCTAAACCTTTCATCAAATCTCACAATCTAACAGCTGCATTTGTTATTTTGTGAAAAATTTATTTTTTGCATATGAATTGTTTATGGTATGTGTAATTAGGGAGAGTGGTAGAGGTGTGTGGTTTGCCTAGATTCTTTGTGCTATAATTCATTCGTATCTCAAAAAGTTGGTAAGAATAAAAATGACAATAATAATATAAATAATGATGATAATAATAATAATAGTAATAATAATAATATTTTTTAAAAAAACTAATAATATATAC
>NW_017306291.1:0-16958 GCF_000935625.1 Nanorana parkeri | reverse complement strand
TAATATTTTTTTAAAAAACTAATAGTATGTCCATCTCAGGCAAGTTGCCATTTTGAGATCTGCCCTCAGCCCCCAGTCACACCTAAGAATTACTAGAAGGAGGAAACAGTTGTTGTTGGTGCAAAATCGCACGAAAATCGCACAGAAGCACAGGTTGCGCATGTTTTTCAAACACTCCAACATAGGTGAATGGGGCTACAAATGTGTGATTCTGCACACAAAAAATAGCTCATGTACAAGTGACACAATGCTCAGGTGTGAGCAGGCACCATTGACGTTGATGGAACGCTTTATTGTTGAGCATTATTGCAATTTGGGAAACGCACAACAAAATGCTCATTGCAAGTCCCCGTTCACACATAGGCATTCCGTGAACGCGCCCCAATTCGGGGAAAAATGCACGCTTTGATGCCCATTCATGGATCATGGTAAAAATGTAAAAACCTCTTGCGGTGCCATTACTAGCTAATGGCACCCCAAACGCATCTGGGCAAATGTGCAGGAAAAAAACGTGGGACGCCTGTAGCAGGGTTTGCTACATGAGCAACTTTCCCACGCTTGTGCGTGCAGGAACCCATTGAAATCAATAGCTGAAGCGCAGAAAACAAATGCCTGCGAAGGTGCATGAACACAATGTGCATTCTCGCTACACTAAGGTGTGAATGGGGACCAAATTGGGGCTGAAGCTCAAAAAAGTATATGAGCTTCTATCCGGGCAGAATAGTGCGTTTAGGGCTCCATAACTTTTATTGGGAGTGCCCGGAAAACCACTATTTGGCGCCTAATGATCGTCTCCTAATTCTAGTAACAAGCTTTCCATTGGCTAAAACAAAAATGCTCAGGCTTGAAATGTTTATTGCCTCTGTATGTGGTGGGCAGACGCAATCAGCGGTGACACTGACAGACCGCCGGGTGGAGGAATGTGGAGAGGGGATCCTCTGCCCTTTGACCCACATACTAACCCAGCGTGTAGATGACATCACAGCAAGGGGGGGAGTGCCAGCAGGGAGAGCTGTGCTCAGTACACACATCTGAGCCTGCAGCACACACAGCCTGTCCTTCCTCTGATTGCAGCCTTTGCTGGGATTCTCCTTCATGGCCAGATTACTGAAAAGCTTCAGCATCCTTCTGATGAGACAGAGGGGGATGTCACCTGTCACCGGGAGCAGAGCCTGGAGCAGAGCCAGGATGGTGCACTCGGATGCTGGTGATCATTGTGTATGGGGCACACAGGTAATAAATGACCAGGGTGGATGCTGCTGTCATTTGAATTGTATATGCAGATCTTCTGTTACGTTGACAAGGTGTCGAACATTTACATCTGTCAGAACTAGCAATCACCAAGAATGCTCAAATCTGTTGTCGAATTGCCCATGTATGCTCTTCTGTAAAGTGTCGATAGAAGACTCTTCTGTGCTGGCCTGACAGGTTCTCTTTAACCAGTGACTAAAGCTGGCCATACACTCTGCACTCTGATGGTTCTTGACAACCATCATAAATACTCCTTTTGCCAAGCTAGAATTGGCTTGGCAAACTTCAATTGAAAAAAAACAAAGTTGGCCAAAATTGGCCAAAATTGTTGGCCAAACACTGCACTCTTGCAGTCACTGTTCAGATATTCTGACAGCTGCCTGAATACAACAGCCGGCAGGGAGATTCCTCCATCCACACTGTCTAGTATGGACGGGGAATCAAATGGGCTGCACAAGAAAAAAAACTATACATGTGTGGCCAGCTTAAAGATCAGTGTGCACAAGCAGCCAAAGTGCAGCTTTAGATGGGACCCCTCTACTATCTGTAATAATAATCAGTTAGTGTAGGACTAGATGCAACACCAATGCATACAAGTAAGCCTGACATTGGAAAGATATGAAGGCTGTCTCTGCAGACCTCCTTGACTGAAATCCCTATTTGCATGGTTGTCATGCTTTGGCTTTAATATATGAGTGTCACTAATCCTGACACCTATATATTAGGTATAGAATGGTATAGTACAGTAGTGGTATAGTATAGTATTGTGTCGTTTAGTACAGTATAGCAGTACCATAGTAATAGTATAGTAGTGGCATAGTATTAGTACTGTAGTAGTATAGCATAGTGTAGTATAGTAATAGTACAGTATTAGTATTATAGTAGTAGAGTATAGAAAGGTTTAGTATAGTATAGTATTGGTATTTTACAGCAAACAGGGGAGCATAAGGAGTTACGCGAAAAAAACTTCTAATAAACAATATGATACACCAAACTCCAGGGTTTCGACTGATTTTTGGTATTGGTATTTTACTAGTATAGTATAGTAGTGATATAGTTTTAGCATAGTAGTAGTATAGTATATAATGCTATAGTAGTGGTATAGTGTAGTATGATAGTATAGTATACTATAGTATAGTAGAAGCATAGTGTTAGTATAATATAGTAGAAGGATAGTATAGTATAGTATTAGTAGAATATAGTAGAAGGATAGTATAGTATAGTATAGTAGAAGTAAAATAAAGTGTTAGTATAATATAGTAGAAGGATAGTATAGTATATTATAATACAGTATAGTATAGTAGAAGTATAGTATTAGTATAATACAGTAGTAGTATAGTATAATATAATAGAAGGATAGTGTAGCATTAGTATAATATAGTAGAAGGATTGTATAGTGTTAGTATAACATAGTAGAAGGATAGTAGAAGTATAGTGTTAGTATAATATAGTAGTAGTATAGTAAAAGTATAGTGTAGTATTTCTCAACAGCTCTGCTATGACGCTTCATGTCAAGTTTGAATGCATAGTCCTTATGAAAGCTTTCCTTTGGCTTTTTCAAGGTGACAACGCTCACTGAACTCCCTCCAGTCTAGCAGAGTGTTGTCACCCATCAGGTAGACAATGCACACAACGCAATCATGAACTGCCGTAGTCACTGGAGAATCAATCGGTTGTAAGTGATAAGCCGCTCGCTGATGGCTGTCTTCTCCCTTAGCCAAGAACATTCCTGAAAAGGTATTAAGCTGCATTTATTTGACATATTAGCTGCATGTTAGCAATGCTCCATGCCTTCACTACACTGTCTTTGTTTAGTGGAGGATGTACAGAAGCAGGAAGTGCCCCACTGACATGACTGTCCATAGATGTTAGATGATCATCCCCCAATACGGCCTCTTCGGTCAGATCAGACAGAAGAGCCTGTAGGGTAGTGGCCATAGCCCCAAAACCTTTCCCTGGCCCTCGTACTGGGTGCGCATGGTTCATTAGACATTGTGCGATTCGTTTCGTATCCCTATCCGAATTACAGATATAACGAATGCAAACGAATCCGAATTTCCGTTTCCGAAATTCATTAGCGGTAGTTCGTTCGAACGTTCGTTTCTTATTCATTTCGTTTGTTCGTTGCAGCAAAGTGACATTAGAGGAGAAAAACATTTTTTTTCCTCAAATGTCACTTTGCTGCAACGAACAAACGAAATTAATAAGAAACGAACGCTCGAACGAACTACCGCTAATGAATTTCGTCCGAATTCCGAATCTGAATTGGCTTTCACACCTGAATCCCAAAAAACAAAATAACACAAAATCCGAAGTGCCAGTGCACATGTCTATGGTTCATCCTCACTGGTCTAAACAAAACGCATCATGAGACAGTCCGTTCCAAATTAGCGATTTCTTGACAACCATCATAAATACTCCTTCACGGTTTAGTATTCACACTTTGTGCCCGCGATTGGAATTGCCTAGAGGTGGCGGATACATCTCGTATTCTGTAGAGCGAGGCTGCAGAAGAGTGTTCCTAGAGATTGGAGCGTATGTGAGGAGGAACGCTCCGTATATATGGACTGGAAATTTCCACTGTCTTCCCAGCACCATCTGTGGCTATTTCCAGAGAATTACATCCAGGAGGAAATTACGCTTTAATTAAGTGAATTCATGGATGACGAGGTATCTGCTGTGCACACAGCTCCGCATCTCAGTACAAGCCGGCGATGCGTAATGTTCTCTATTGATTCCGATGGGTTTTATTGATCGCAGGCTTGCAGAATTCAAGGCTGTTGCTGTCTATATCAATCAAGGTAATGATCTGAACCTTTTGTCCGATAACACATAGGTCAAGCTGGCCATAGGCATTAGAAAAGGGATGGTCATTGGTGCAGGATCTCACCGCCTGTCCACCCTTAGGTACAAACATAGTGATTGGGAAAGGTTGTTTCCCAAGAAAGCTCATTCAGGCCTGTCAGGTGCTATAGACAATGGATTGTCGCCAATATACATATGTGTGTAGTGATGAAGGGTCTCTCATGGATCCATTGGCAATCTGGTGAATCCAAACCTACAATTCACTTGGCAGGGCCGACTAGTTTCCCTGGAAGTGATCCAGGATCTCCCTGGCACCAGAGGTGCATTCAGTTCCTTAGCCTAGCGCCGAGTAGCTGTTCTCCAGCACTTCTGTTCCTTGCAGCAGCTTCACTGAATGCTTCGGCTGCACAGTGCTGAACAAAATGGCGGAGGATAATATTTTTGACTAATAAATACCATTTTCCAATGAATATTTGGTGTGCTCGTCCACCAAAACATTAAATTGTAGCTTCCCACACTGAATCGATTTCCTCCATCGGGGTTTGGGCACCTTTCTCCAGCGCTGCCAGGTGTACCCACAGTTAAAATGGCCGCTGGTGCTCTGTCTCCACCTTCTCCATCACACTCAGCGCTCTGCATCCACATTCACTTCCACTGCAAGTGCTAAGTCAACAGTGCCGAGCGCTGACTTGCAGCACAACGTTCAGCGGCGGTTTGCTAAGCCACCGCTCGCAGCGGCTGAGCAACTGAACACGCCTCTGCACTTCCTTCCGCAGGGTGCACGGCAAAGCTACATACATGTCTAATATGTTTCTGCACGGTTATCATCACTCTTAAAGCTGAATTTAAGAATAAACAAATATTGTCTAAATACAAGAGTCAGGTGTATTCTTACTGGAATTTTGGAGTGCTTTGTGTATTTCTTCCATATCTGTGCAGTAATCCAGTGTGAAACTTTCCCTCTGTGCAGGAGCTTCCTGTAATAAAGACCAGTCACTGCTGCTCTCTCTCCTTGTGCAGGGTGACTGATCTTGTCTCCGCCCCCTCCTGTAATAAAGATCGCTCAATGCTGCTCTCTCCTTGTGCAGGGAGGCTGGTCTTTTCTCTGACCCCTCCTGTAGTAAAGACTGGTCACTGCTGCTCTCTCTCTCCTTGTGCAGGGAGGCTGGTCTTGTCTCCGCCCCCTCCTGTAATAAAGACCGGTCAATGCTGCTCTCTCCTTGTGCAGGGAGGCTGGTCTTTTCTCCACCCCCTCCTGTAATAAAGACCGGTCACTGCTGTTCTCTCCTTGTGCAGGGAGGCTGGTCTTGTCTCCGCCCCCTCCTGTAATAAAGACCGGTCACTGCTGCTCTCTGCTTGTGCAGGGAGGCTGGTCTTGTCTCCGCCCCCTCCTGTAATAAAGACCGGTCACTGCTGCTCTCTCCTTGTGCAGGGAGGCTGGTCTTGTCTCCGCCCCCTCCTGTAATAAAGACCGGTCACTGCTGCTCTCTCTCCTTGTGCAGGGTGACTGGTCTTGTCTCCGCCTAGGGTTGCCACCCGTACGGGTTTCACCCGTACAACCCAAGTTTGGAATCACGTGCCCGGGTCTGTGGCCACCTCCCGCCCGGGCACATGATTCAAACATTACAATGCCGCATTATACTTGCATTTCTTGCGGCGGACGCCAGGTGGCGCTGTCTCCTGTTCCTCGACTCTCCCTCCTCTATTTCCTCCGCGGCTGTAGTGGGAGGAAGTGACATCAGGGAGAGAGGGAGCCGTGAGGGACGAATCTTCCTCCGGCAGCCAGCCAGCCAGCAGGGGTGAAGAGCAGCGTTTTCGTCTGGCAGACGAGTTTGGGGCCGACCCTTCTCATCTCCTCAGCGACCTGTCATCTCACCTTTGAAGAAAAGCAGGTATTTATTACATTTTTATCAAATGCAATATGAATTGGAAGGGGGGGATCAGTATTGCACATTAAACATGCCCCCCAAAAAAATGTTTTGTGGGGGCATCTTTTATGTGCAATAGTACACATCAAGGATACAGGCAGGGGAACAAAACCTGACACTATTTCTTTATAGGTGACACAATAGGAAATGAAGGTCGGGGACACAGATGTTATGTGATATATTTTAATACACACAAAACAAATAAAACGTATGTCTGGTGTTCTACTTAAGGGCTTGTTTCCACCTGCCCGCACATCTACCGCAATGTCCCGTGCCCGGAACGCGAGGGACCGCCTATATAAAGTCTCCCTGCGCTCTGGGACGGGGGCGTGGCAGTGCCATTCACGTCAATGGCACTGCAGACCCGCCCACAGTACGATCAGCCGCACGTAACTCAAGTCAATGGCACTGCAGAAATGCCCCCCGCCCACAGTACGATCGGCCGCGAAGGAACGTGCGGTAATAAAATGCCCTGCATTCCAATGCGGTGGGATCCCAAAAAATCGTTCATGCACGATTTTTTGCGATTCCCTCTACACTGGAACGCAGTGGATTTTATTACCGCACGTTCCGCGGCCGATCGTAATGTGGGCGTGGGGCATTTCTGCAGTGCCATTGACTTGAATGGCACTGCCATGCCCCCTCCTACCCCAGAACGCAAGGAAACAATATCGCCCCCTCCTGTAATAAAGACCGGTCACTGCTGCTCCCCCTCCTTGTGCAGGGAGGCTGGTCTTGTCTCCGCCCCCTCCTGTAGCTTTCTTCAGGCAGGAAGAATTACACAAAGCACCTCATGATTCATTAAGAATACACATGACTCTTGTATTTAGATAATATTACCTTACCCCAGAGTTCAGGTTTAAACATGTCTGTGCCTCTGAGAGACGTTTATGTTGTGTCTGTATCTGGTTATATAAAGACGATGAAGTTCCTTATTTCATAATCTCCTATGACATAACATGTGACAGAAGCTGAGCCATTAGCAGTTGTCTGTCTTCCCTTGATAAAGTTATCTGCCTCCTGACTATGTTCAGACACACAGCTAAGGAGTGGCCAGCAAGGCCTGACCTGAAATGACACTTCTTGCACTGCAGAATGGGAGGCACGCAGCTGAATGTTACTTTAACCCCTTCCTAAACCGCTCCCAGGGCACTCATACAGTAAGCGCGGTGCCTTGTAAGGATCTTGGGGAGGAGTTTGCAGATCTTTTCCTTACATTTTACTTTTTTTTAAACCTTTCGTGACCAGGTTTTTATGTTTTGTTAACGCTCAGACCATGTTTAGCAGCATTGGTATTGGAATCAGTTATCTTGACAATCACTCTATGACTTATTTGCCAGCGGGTTTGAGAACTAAGCCCACAAATTGTGACAAACTCCAAGCATTGATTATGCAAGAATGGGCTGCCTTCAGTCAGAATGTGGTCCAGAAGTTGGTCCAGAAGTTTTCAACCGGACAGTACGGTTTTGGCATCTTGTGTCCGGTTTTCCGGCCACCGTAGCCCCGTACACAAGATGTCACAAGTTCAGGCAGACAGGGGCAGCCCCGGGGTCCTAGAGAGGAATATTGCACTAACGTGGAATCTTGGTGCTGGTGACATCTGTATATGAGTTCTTTTGTGAGCGGTGCCCTCCGCAGTCATTGCGAGCACCCGTTACTTTTGGGATATTCGGTAAAGAGTGCGACAAGGTATATGGATGCTGCTTTGTATAGTACATATGTGGGGTCCTGTGGCACACTGGCATCTTTGTGATTACCTCCAATGTTATTTAATCACAAAATACATGCATAGTGTACTTTACCAAACAATTGCCGCAAGGAGCTACAGTGTTCGGGTTTGGCTTGAAGAAAAGGTGGCAACCCTACCGGGGCGCATTGCAGAGGTCTGGAATAAGAAAGGTCAACACTGAAAATATTGACTCTTTGCATAAACTTGATGAATGACGGGGTCATTCACAAAGCTGCAGAAGGAAGCCAAGTAAATAACCGAGCCGTAGTGAAGTGAGCCGAACAACGTTCGGCTATTCACTACGTCTCAGTATGGCTGATTGCAGCCGTACATCGGCTGCCTTCAGCTGCACTTTGCTCTGCATGTTCGGCTGTGCTGAAGTGCAGAAGGACTTTGACTCAGCCGATCCAACATCTGGATCGGCTGAGACGAAGCTACGGCAGCTCACTCGCTGCTGTTCGCCCCCATTCTCATAGGAGCTGAACAGCAGTGAGTTAATAGCCGAATGCCGCCTGGCTATTCTGCTCGGTACCTCTGTGGTACCGAGCCGAATAGCAAATCAATGAGAATAGTTACAACAACAACAACAAAAAGTTGAAAAAATAATTTTAAAATGTTAATAAATTGAAAAATTAAAAAAATGAATAAAGATTTTTTTTAAAAGAAAGAAAAAAAAGATAATAAAAAAAATTGTGAGAAGCTAGCAGTGACAGCTAACTCCGCCAAACTGTTTCCTATTGGCCAGGACCTGCTAGAGTATTCTAGCAGGTTCCGGCCAATGAATAACAACTGGGCATCACAGCTGGCTCTGCCCAGCTGTCATTAGCGGGGAGAAAGGCAGCGTTCGGCTGGCCGTTTGCCCCGCTTTGGGTGTCACTTCAGCTCATTCAAGCCGAAGCATATGCCTTCGGCTTGGCTGAGCCGCTCGGCTGCCTTCGGCTGCTGTATGGGCTATTGTGAATAGCCCGTACAGCAGCCCTTCGGTTCAACTGAACCAAAGGGCTCTGGCAGCTGAAGAGTGCCGAAGGATCAGCCGAAGCTATGGCTGGATCCTTCGGCTCCTTTGTGAATAAACCCCTAAATGTAATTGTCAATAAAAGCCTTTGACACTTATGTAATACTTGTAATTATACTTCAGTATACCAGAGTGACATCTGACAAGAAGATCTTAAAACACTGAAGCAGCAGACTTTGAGAAAATGAATATTTGTGTCATTCTGAAAACTTTTGGCAAGGACTGTACATTGCTAGGCATTGTATACTTCTTTAAGTTGGATTCATTATTGAAAAAGGGTGTATGAGTTTAATATTACTTTAAGTATAAGTCACACTGGGGCACATAGTAACTCCATAACCCATGTAGGAACCCTCTGTGTGAACTTGTTGTGGGGGAAAAGACTTTTTATGTTACAGGACAATTATTCCAAAGTGCATAAGATTACAGTTTTCCATCTGTGCCAAGAAAGCTTTCAGGAAAATGCTATTTATAGCAAAGAGATAAATGATTCCAAGAGAATTCTGCTTCCCTTTCTGAGCAAATAAAGTTGGTTGTAGAAGGAAAAGGGAAAAAGCTCACCTCATCAGGTAACCCCTCAATCAAACAGTCCATAGATCAGCACTTCTATAATAATGAAGAATACAAAGTCTCTATTGGTATACAAAACAATGTATAAAGAAAAAAAAACATTTTTGTTTCCTTTTGGGATAAAGGTTTTCCATAAATGAATAAAAGCCGACCATTGGTTCGACCTCATCTGGAGTACGCGGTCCAGTTCTGGTCACCAGTACTAAGAAAAGATGTCCTTGAGTTGGAAAAAGTCCAGCGGAGGGCAACCAAACTAATTAGGGGTATGGAGGACCAGAGCTACGAGACAAGGCTACTAAATGTAAACATGTTCACATCGGAGGTGAGGAGATTAAGGGGGATATGATCTCCATGTACAAAATGTTCAATGGTGACAGCAACATTAGCGATAAACTGTTTAAAATTAACTCCATTACAAAAACTAGAGGCCACCACCTAAAATTGGTGGAAGGGGCGCAGGGGGTTCTTCACAGTAAGATCAGTTAGGGTCTGGAACTCACTGCCACAGGCGGTGATTTCAGCAAATAATGTGGAATTGTTCAAGAAACTTTTGGACGATTTCTTAAAGGACCGTAATATACAGGGGTACAGGTAATATACAGGGGTACAGGTAATATACAGGGGTACAGGTACTCCTAGAATGAGATCCTAATAGGTTGGACTTGATGGACTAATGTCTTTATTCAACCTCAAATACTATGTAACTATTTAACATTGTAAGCACCTCTGTCAGTGTTAAATTATTTGTCTCAACCCTCTATCTGCCACTTTGGCTGGACAGCTCGGGCCTGTTAAAGGACGTTAAAAAAATAAACATTTACTGACTAGATCACCAGGTGAAAATAAAGGAAAAAGGCCTATAAAAAGAAAACTAATGCAGGAGGCGGAGACATGACAGCCTGGATCACAGGAATTGTGTTATATGATGCTGGCTGTCATCCTGGAATAGAATGGCGGTGTTGTATGGAGGAAGAAGAGAGGGACAACACTGAAGTGTGGTGAGGGGGAGTGGTACTTGACCTCATTTACAGCATTGGTAGCACTAGCAACCACAGTAAAGATAATAAAATGTGAAGACAAATGTAGTGTATTTATTGGTTTTGTCTGGATAATAAAATAAAAGCTAATAAAACTTTTCTCATATGTTTCATTGGTTCAGGATCTCTTACAAGGTACGATGAGGCTGTTGTTTCTACTGACTGGCAAGAGAAGCTGACCCCGGAGCAGTACTATGTGACCAGAGAGAAGGGGACCGAGCTGGTGAGTCGGCTAAAAAACATTTAGTCCCCGTTCACACCTCAGGGTTTTGTAGCTCAAAAGTAAGCGCAACAAAATGGACAAGACAAGGAATCCAATTCATTTCTTTGGCCTTTGTTCACCTGCAGAAAAATGCCTGTTGCTACAAAAAGTACGGCCACATTCACACCTGAGCATAGCGATAACGCGCGTTGCATTCGTGTGCATTCTTGTGTGTTTGTTCTCCACATTTGCTGCGCCTCCCCGTTGATTTCAATGGGTCCCTGTACATGCTACAAGCTCTGAAAAGTAGTGCATGTGTATTCCGTTTTCCCCCCACTGTGTTTGTGCATGTTTTAACACCGCAAGGGCAGGGGAAAAACACGCACCTTCCTAGCTGTGGTTGGGGTGCCATTTTGCAAAAATGCTCAGGTAGATTACAGCACATTTTGTCTCATAGACTTCAATGGAAAACGCGTGACACGGGCATTTTTGCACATTTTGTCATGTGTTTGTCACGCAAAAATCAACCCTGCTCCTCTTAAATCACCTGACAAACACGTCAGGTAAAGCATGGAATATGTATTTCATGTGTATTTAGATGTTTTCCTGGAGTTCAGCTTTCAATATTCATTGTGTATTGGTATAGAGGTTTGGAAGCTGGCGCAGTATTCTCGGTATATGACGGCTCTGTATATTTGTGTTTAGCCTTTCAGTGGCATCTATCTGAACAACACAGAAGACGGCACGTATCACTGCGTGTGCTGCAACGCTCCACTCTTCAGGTAACACACAGTCATTTGTCCTCCGGGATTTGGAAAATTACAACAAAATGAAGAAAAATGACAAAATAGCATCCTGGAAATAACGGAAAATATCGGCCTCATGCCCTCTGTACACAATGAAGACCAATACACAGGAGGAGGAGGTGACATTATTGCTGGAACATGACAGTCAGAGGCTAATCATTCACACAGATCTGTACAGGAGCTTCTTTGGAGCATGATCACACATTTGTGGCTGCAATAGACTTCAGTGGAAGCACCTTCCCATAGGCCAGGGGTGGGCAAACTCCGGGCCCTCCAGCTGTGGTCAAACTACAAATTCCATGAAGCGTCTGTCTGTAGGAGTCATGCCTGTGGCTGTGAGAATCTTGCAATGGCTCGTGGGATTTGTAGTTCTACAACAGCTGGAGTGCCAGAGTTTGCCCACCCCTGCCATAGGCGATGTTATGTCTGACAAACGTCTCCTCCTCCTAGTAATTAGCTTTTCATTGGGTAAAACAAAAACGCTCAAGCCTGAAAACATGCGAAAAACAACCAAAGAGCTGGTTCACATTGGGCAGTGTTGGCCAATGCAGTCCCAAGGCAAAAAGCCTTGCATTATATAGGGCCAGTTCACACCAACACGATGCATTGCTGTACATTGCAATGAAATGACGCAGGCATCATTATGTCGCAGAGCATTACAACGCAGTGCAACACTAAAAACACACTGCAGCACATGGGATTTACAAGAAATTAAAACTGAGCATTGCAATTCATTATAACAACGCATGACAGCACACCTTGACACCATACAGCAGTGCACATATCTTATGTGCAATGCATTGGTGTGCAGAGTAAGCCAGCCCTAATCCCAAAAACAAAAATGTGATATATTGCAGCTCACCTTTATTTTCACCTGATGATCCTGCTAGTGCCACACTTCCTGTCTTGGGGTCAGGGCCATCCATATATTGAGGCATCTCTTTGGGTTACATGGGAGGCCGGAGCATCCCAGGTTTCTAAGAGCAGGGTGGGGAGATGTGTAAGGGCCATACACACCTCTTTTTCCAACTCTTAGCAACTTGGGACACTCCGGCTGGAATACCACTCAGCACCTGGCAACCAGTGATGTCAGTGGACTGGGCGGGACGCCGGCTGGAGCTGGGAAGTGCACCACCAGGACACTGGCCAGAGTACCATTAGCCTGTACCACCAGCATCAACCAACCCATCAACACCCTGCCAACCCCCCCCTTCCTCCCAAAATGTGACCACAGACACCCCCCTAAAGCGACCACCCACCTCAGGTGGCTATTATGCTATGGCCACCCCTGCGTGAGATGACAACACTTAGCCCTCGTTCACACCTGAACGTTTTGTAGCGCGTTCTACGCTCGACGAACGCTCTACAAAACGCTCAAAAATATAAATCCCATTGTAGTCAATGGTCTCGTTCCCACCTTGGCGTATTTCCGCCCGTCCCTAACGCGCTGCAAAACGGCCCACGCCTGAAAAGGTACAGGTACTACTTTGGGCCGTTTTTTTGCTCGTTTCCATTGGGCTACAGCCAAGTAGCCTTCGGAAACGCGCGACGGTCGCGCAACTTTTTTACCGCAAATCGCAGTAAAAAAACGCGCGACGGTCGCGCATATGCAATACGCCTAGGTGTGAACGAGACCTCAGTCATTGTACCGTATCTTTGGAGGGGCAGCATTGTCACCCCAAGTCAAGCAGTTGAAGCTACATCTAAATAAATGATATAAAACGGCCGTAGACTCTCTTCATAGGTCGTCATTATTTCAGATGTAAAAGTAATATCTGCCAATGTTTCCATTGTTAATATTCTTTTTTCATCTCTAATTTTCAGTTCGGATAAGAAGTACAATTCGGGAACTGGCTGGCCCTCCTTTTGGGAAGCGTATGGAAATGTTGGGGATGATGAAAGCAACACGAATGTACTAAGACGGCCGGATAACTCTTTGGGGAGTATGGGGACTGAAGTTCTCTGCAAAGAGGTGACGTGCATTGATGAGCCATTATAAAAGTGCTCTCCACATTCAGAAGAAATAGTGAGAACCTGTCTATGTCAGGTACACTGTGCTATTATTTTCGTCCAACCTGCGGGCTGAATGAAAAAAATAGAACAGAATCCTCCATCAAAGCTTACAAGAGTTGATCGAGAAAACCGCTGTTTACTTTGTACATTTGCCGGCGGACGCTGTTAGAATACCCAAACAGAGCCGGCAGCTCATTGGCTAACGGCTGTATTCGTATGAAGATTTTCCGATTGGCTCCTTCAATCAGCTGATCGAGGGATGCCGGCCAAAAGGGTGCCGACAGATGAACCCGGTGTGCGAATTGTGGCTGGTTCATCAAGAGCTTGCCGAAATTCACACAGTGTATGGCTACCTTAGAAATCAATGGGATTACTTGTCTTGAGTCCATTATAAATTATGGACATTCCTACATTGCATAGTGAGCGGGAGACTTCAATGTAAGTGTACTACTGTTACATAACTTCTCCCCAGAGCTAGTCCCAACAACTCTTTCCTGACCACGTGCTGCAGGGAGAAATGCTGCTTTCTGCAGTGATAAGGCCTCTCTGCAGAAGTCCAGTGATAAGTTATAGGGGCAGTCCAGGTGTCCAGCACTCTGAAGGGGGTGTCACCACACACATATATGTGTTGGACGGGGTTGATGGTGGTGTGCGGCTTCCTGTTAGTACGGACTGTGGTGTCTGACACGTGCAGAAGTCCAGCATGCCCCGACTGAGTAACAGCAGTTCTCCAGTCATCAAAGTTCATGATCCCTGCTGATTGGAGAGCTGTAGCTCTGACTCAGTGGGTAAGGGGGTATGTTGGACCACTGTAGAGAGACTGCTGCTTCCTTTAGGGATAGGAAGCAGAGATGCTGGGACTTTTTTACATTCCTGAACATGATAAATAAATAATGTTAGAATTATTCTAAAGAGCACAAGTCTGTATCACATCATTTATTCCTCTCTCCTCTTCTTTCTGCAGTGTGACGCCCACCTCGGTCACGTGTTTGATGATGGCCCCGCACCCACGGGTCATAGATTCTGTATTAACAGTGTTGCACTCACTTTCAAGCCCAGCTAGATGAAGGGCAGCCCGGCGGTGAATGAAGAGAATTATTTTTAGAAATGTTTTTTGTGTATTTGTAACATTTAAATTGTGTTTTTACTGGAACACCTGACCTTGAATTGTATACATTGTACTCTGTTTTGTCCGGTGTTTTGTATGCAGTGAAAAGTGTGGTAACCCAGAGCAGCCAATCAGAATTCACAGCAGGCAGAACAAATGGATCCTGATTGGTTCCTGTCAGGCTCGCACCGCTCTGCTATGTACATTTTTGTTGAACAGGCGCAGATGTGTTTTATACTTTTTAGCAAAGTAAAACAAGAAGAAATGTCTATAATTCTGGGGGTGGGGGTGTTTCAGGGAATGATAATATTCATCTCTTCAGGGGCTTTCCTAGACGTCTCACAACCTGAGGCCAGATGATGGGTGCTCATTATGCACATTTCGGGCGGGGAGTTAGCTACTATTGGCAACTTCTGGGGGGAATTGGGACAGGGGTGGTTCGTGGTGCATGGCATCTTGCCCAACTCACTGATGTCACTGGTTGCCAGGAGTTGGCGTGTTGCCAGCCAGAGTATCTTGCATTGCTCCTGGTAACCAGTGACATCAGTGAGCAGGGTGGGACGCCAACCAGAATGTCATCGGTTCCTAAGAGCTCGGGCAACCTGGGATACTCTGGCTGGAAAGAGGGCAGCAGGTACACCTTCCGCCCAGTGGCATCACGAGGGGGGGTGGGGCCCGCATCTGGTTGACACCATTGGGGGGTGGCACCAAAATAATTGACAGTCATTTTGGTGTCACCCCCTCTGAATAGTCGGGCACTCGGTCATTGACCGAGAGCCCGACAGTTGCAGGAGAGAGGAGGGGACCTGGCGGCATACCTTATCCTGCCGGGTGAACGTCCCCTCCTCTCTATGCCGGCCTCAGGACACCTCTGCTTCCGCCCACCCATGTGACCCAACGAGATGCCGCCTGAGACAACCCCCTCAGGCTGCCATATTATAGGGATGGCCCTGCATCTCTTTGCTTAGAGTTTCCTCCAGATTTAAAGTAGAACCGTGGCCAGCCTATGGACATCCAAATATTGAAATACTCTTAAAGCTGAAGTAAAATGAAGTAGAGTGGGCGAGATGTTTCCATGATTGCCATGCACAGCAAACTTGCACATTATGGCAGACTTATGGCAGCCTCATTCACATGGGATATTAGGACCAACATGCTGCAAGAATCATGGTCTTCCTGCGGCTGGGATCACAAATGGTTGCGGACATCTATACACTGCTCAGCCTGCACATTTCAATGACAAGCTAACATGCTCTGCAGCTGTGCACATGTATCAACATGATGAGCGATTCTGGACGCAAGCTGTCTGCATCCAGAGTCACTCATCTGACCCTCAGTGAGGTTGCCTACCCCTGCTATAATGGGACATGGTGCTGACAAATATCAAAACTGTCTTCCAGGGATGCTGCTAGAGTTGGATTTTAGTGTCTCATCTGTTAAATGTTTTCTGTGTTTTTCCTAAATAAAGGCCGTATGACGGCAGAGCCGGAACGTTTTCCTCTTTTTCTGAAGCCATTATATGGACGTCACCAAACAAACTGTGTGAACCTCTCACGGCTTTTTACCAGCCGTTCCCTTTAGCAGTCAGCCAACATAGAGCTGTACCCTAAACACAATGTAAACCCATTCCGTTTGCGAAAGCACAATGTATTATATACAAATGTTTGTTTTTATATACAATATTGTTTCAGCCATTTTTTATTTCATCATTGCTGCATCTCAGTGCACTGTGGCAAAGATGGCTTAGGCGGCAGCGGTGGTGAACGGGTGGTGGTAGCGCTGCCTGTGTGTGTCTGCATACAGTCAGCTCAGTGGTGCAGAGTCTGTTCAAAAGTATTGAGTAAAAGTCTCCGCCTGGTTACTGCACACTGACTGGCAGCACTGCGCTCAGTGACACTGAACCTGCACTGCCACCTCGGTTGGCCTCATTGGTGGCACAGCCCTAGTTATAGACCTCAGATCAGACCCAATTCCTGCACCTTCATATGCCAGATCAGACCCACTTCCTGCAGAGCTTAGATCAGACCCAATTCCTGCACCTTCATATGCCAGATCAGACCCAATTCCTGCACCTTCATATGCCAGATCAGACCCAATTCCTGCAGAGCTTAGATCAGCGCCAATTCCTGCACCTTCAGAGCTTAGATCACCCTCAGTTCCTGCGCCATTAGACCTCAGATCAGTCCCAATTCCTGTAAAGCACAGGGGTTGTACAAATATACTTGCTGCAGCTGACAGTTCCAGTAGCAGAAGAAAGAGGGTAGGTAGGCATCAGCAGCTGCAGGTGAACCTAAGCTTGTATTGTGAGGAGGGCGTCAGGCCGGCCTGTCTGCAACGTCATGGAGCTGGGTGGGCTGGTGGTGAAGGGCAGGCCAGGCTAAATAATTCACAGCCTAGTGAGCTTTCAATTACAACCTATGACAGCAGCACTGTATTAATTGAAAGCTGGGACCCACTGTTATGGTAAGCCTATGGAGGCTGAGGGGTTAGTGGA